>NC_081407.1:8686378-9035128 GCF_030272615.1 Cryptomeria japonica | reverse complement strand
CTACTTATTTGGTGTGTTTCCTTGTTGTTTTTCTTGGTCCCCTTCTATATATATGTTCTTGCACACACACACATACATACATATGCATATGAACATGCATATATAGGAATGAGAACATATATGTTTTTGTACATATATTTGTACATATACATATACATGTGTGTGTGTGTGTGTGTGTGTGTGTGTGTGTGTGTGTGTGTGTGTGTGTGTGTGTGTTATATTTATGTATATATATTTTTCTTCCTTTTGTTTTATTTGTTTAATTTGGTCTTAGTTTTATGTTGTATTTTCTTCTTTGTGGTATTATTAATTATTGTTAGGTTTTTGGTGTTCTTTCTTGTTGTTTCACTCCCTTTCTATTTAGGTGGTCTCATTTTTATTGTTAATTTGGTTTTGTTGTTTTGGGTTTGTGGTCTTGGTTATCTCTTATTATTTTTTGTTTTTATTTCTTTTAGTGATGTGATTTTGGTTCTTTTCATCTTGTGGTCTTGTTGTCAATAAATTTTTTTCAATTCTTTTCCCTATCTTGTGATGCCACTTGTCCTAACCTAGTACCCTCACCCTCTCTCTGTCCACCTCTTCTTATTGTGCCTGGGTCTGCAACATTATCTATTTTCTCCTTGTGCTCTTTGCTTTCATCCTGATGATGGATCGAAGAGTGTGATCTGAAACGTTGATGCAAAAAAAATCTCACACAATCAAATTCATAAGCTCACATAGACAAAATAAAAATAAAGTCTCTAACTCATATCAAATATTGCAATTGGTAATATAGTTTACTAGAATGGTCAATTTTCATATCTATGATATTACTTTAATATTAAGCCTTGACCACTTTAATCATGGATTCATCTATTACTCTTTTTTTTTCTTATTTCATGGAGGACAATTGAAGAAAATAAACTATGACCAACAAATTTTAAATTATGAAAGAAGATTTAGGTTCACCACCTTGTTTCAATGTTTGATTTATAGTTGTTCACCATACTATTTAATTAATATAAATTGCCTTTAAAATTATTTTTTAATTGATTTTATTTAACTTCAAAATTATTCTATTTAATTTAATTAAGACACACATAGAGACATTAACTTTAATTTTAGATATTTCTAGAAAAATTATATTTAATTTTAATTTAAGTTCTATTTTATATATGACTGCCTTTAATAAATTTCTTTATAGAAAACTGTTTTTTCTTTAAACACAAAATAAATTTTCATTGAGTACACATTAGTTAGTTATTCATTATGCCTTAAAAAAATTAATTTTAATATCTTTAAATTTAGATATTTTAAATAAATATATCTTTAATTTAAGTTTAAATTTTATGTTTGGTGGCTAGGAAATCACATTTTCTTTAAACCAAATAAAAAATCATTGAGTACACATTAAATAGTTATTCATTATACTATTCAATTAATATAAATTAATTTTTTGAACTTAGAAAATTATACTATCTAATTTAATTGGGACATGCATAAAGAGATTATATTTAATTTTAGGTATACTCAAAAAATTTATTTTTAATTCAGTTTTAAATGTTATGTTTGATGGCTACCTTTTAATAACTTTTTAGATAAAATTTAATTCATCTTACATCATTAGGTTAAGGTTAGGGTTAGGGTTAGTGTTAAAGTTATATAATAAAGTTTGGGATCAAGGTTACAATTAGCATTAAGGTTAAACTAGTGTTTGGATTAAGAGTCAATTAAGATTAAAATAAAAATAAAGGTTGACATACAATTAGGGTTAGTGTTAGGGTTAAAGTAAGGTTAGGGTTGGGGTTAAATAGGATTAGGTATCAATTTGGATCATAAAAAATATATTTGAGTTAGGGTTAGGACTAGGGTTAAATTATGATTATTTTAGGATTATATTACAAATAAGTTTTCAATAGTATTAGGGTTAATATTAGATTAGGGTTAAGGTTAAGGTTAGGATTCAGTTAGGAATAGGGTTTATGTTAGATTAGAGTTCAATTAAGGGAAAATGTTTCAATTACAATTGGGGTTGAATCACAGATATGGTTATGATTTAATTAGGGTTATAACTAAAGATAAAGGTTAGGGTTAAATTGGGGTTAGGATTAGTGATAAACTAGGGTTTAGAAAACGTTAGCATTAGAGTTTAATAAGGGTTAGATTCAATGTTAAAATAGGGTCAAAGTGAGGGTTATAATTAAAATTAGACATATGATTAAGATTAGGGTAAAATTTGGGTGAAGTTTCAATAAGGTGTTTGCATTTTGTATGATAGGTGAATGATATGGTTGTCATTTGGTGTAGGAGCACCTAGGACTCATTTTCATCACAGGTTTGATAGCAAGTTTGATTTTATTAGTCTTGAGTTGGAAAGTTTGTCTAAGATGTTTTTGAGTTGTTCTAGGTTGTTTGGATGAGTTTTGAACTCATTGTGTGGTCTTGTGTCCCGTTTTCATCTTTTTGCTCAAAGTTGCCAGTTTGGAGTTGCCTAGCAAAATGTTGTAAAAAGTGAGTTTTCAATGTGTTTTTATTTTGAAAAGTTTTTAGACATGTTTGGTGTTTGGTTTTTAGGTGTGAGTAGTGTTCTTAGGTGATTGGGAGTTTTTGAGATCAACCTTTCATCATCTAGGCATTAAAAGTTGTCATTTTAGACATGAAAATGTCAAATTTGAGTACTCTTGGACATGTACCTGTCCATACAAGAGGATAACTAACTTGTAGAGGTATTTATTCTCTTGTTTGAACCATTTTAAGGGTTGATCATTCAGAGATATCAAGCATTTTGCAAGTTTGCACTAATTTTACCTTGTTTTTCCCTATGTTTTGACTCCATGTGAGCAGCAGTCCGTACACCTGTTGTACGTGGCCATACTATTTTTCCATTTTCTAGTTCTCTTATGATTCCTTAAGATTTTCCCTTTGGTGTCATTTAATTTCATTAAGTTTTGAGTTTTGTGCAAAATTATTTCGTTTTGACAGTTTCACTGCCTTGTCTAGGAAATTGGCAAGGATGCTTGACCAACTTGGCTTCTTGAAGCCCTAAATGTTCATGGCTTTCGAATAACTAGTTGGTCAACTTGTAAGATATGTATATACATGTTTTTATTTCCAAAATTTAGGTGCAAGAAGTTTTGTGGCCATGGAGCCCTAGGCAAGTGTGTCATTTGGCTAGGGTCATTGAAGAAGTTTGATGCTTTGCTCTTCTATAGCAAATGCATTCACCAAGATGGATAGATATATTTGATGTTTAAGGTTTTATGTAAAGGAAAAGAGGCTTTCTAAGCCATGACAATGATGATTGCATTTTCAGTTTGTGAAAATGGTGTAAAAAACAGTGAGTCACTGTTTTGATGTTGATTTCCATGCAGTTGCTTACTCTCCACCATTTATTGGAGTTTGTAAAGCCTTGTACCTCCTTCTATTTGATTCCAAACAAGAACAAGGAGTGGTATTTGACCTTGTCCATGGGTTTTGAGATTGCCAAGATCAATTAACGATCCTTGAGGCAAAGTTGTAATGCCCAGCTGGCTGTCACAGTCAACTATGACTGATTTTTGCATTTTTGTTGAAGTTGTTTTTGCAATCTTCCTCTTCCAAATGGAAGGTATGAATATCAACAAGCATCTAAAGATGGAGAATTGTTAAAGAGCACAAATCAGACCTTTGGAAAAGAGTTTTGACAGTGAAAAGTGCAGGTCTAAAGTGAAAAAAATAGTGAAAAGGGAAAAGTGCAGTGACAATTAGTTGACAATGAATGTTTCATTGTTTTGTAATTGCCTAATGCCTTTTGTGCAGGGCTAATATGATTCTCTTTTGTCTATAATGATATAAATTTTCATATGTTTTAGAATGTAATTGGTTCTCAGGCTAATGATGTGTTTGTAGAAAGCAAGAATGGAAAAGTTGTCAATGTTGCACACTCCTTATGAGCAACTTTTGTAAAAACCTTGTTCTCTAACCTTTGGAGGTGTAAATTGCTTTATTGTGGCCTAATTAGCATGTGGCATGGTAGAACCAAGTTTGTATGGTTCACATTGATGGTCTCTAACTTGTAAGTCAATTTTTGCCATCAAAACCCTTGCAAACCCTTCCTTTTGCACCCATTTTTGGGACAGTCGTGGAGGAGGCCTAATGGGCCCTAAAAATTAGAAAATCCTCAAGAACTTTCAAAAGGGTATCCGAATATGAAATCCTTTTTGTCTGGAAGTCCATCATTGGAGAAGGGTGAGCACAAAACCCCAAAAGGAGGGCTAATTCCTTGTAGCCCGTTTTAGGCCTAAAAATTGGTTTTTTGTCAAATCGGGTACACAAAGGAAAGTTGTAAAGCCTAAAACCCATCAAAACTAGTTGAAACAAGTTGAACTTTCATGAATTTAACATATTTGGTGAGATAGACTCCATAACCCAGTTTGTAGCACTTGTGAAGGGTTTCTACACTCCAAAACGTAGAAGACCAAAGACACCCATGAGGGGTAAAACTTGACACAAACTTGTAATTCAACAAAAGGAGACCTTGTCCAGTCAGAGAACAGATCAGGGATAGAGGGAATGAATTCCAATTGAGTGAGTAAGGTGTTAGATTACCAAGCCAGAAACTATGGAGTTGAAGCCCTTGAGCAACCAATAAGTGTTTGACTTAGGGAGGTGGATCAAGGAGAGTTGCTAGGTTGTCTATAAACCTTTTGCACACTGATTTTGGTGACTACACCTTGAAACTAGCAAAGGACCTATCACTTAGTAAAATACAAGCCTAATTGGCAACCCCCTTGCCCTACCTCCCTACCATAGTGGTATCAGAGCACAGTTACACTTGGGAAGAAGTAGCAATTTGGCAACCATGGTGACAAATGCAGAGTTAGAAAAGAAAATGGAAGACCAGGAAGAAGAAAATAGGTTACTCAGAGTGAAGCTAGACCTCTTAGAGCAGAAGTTGGGTGAAGTAGAAGTGAAGGTAGATGAAGTCAACAATAAGATAGAAGGAACAGAAGACAGGGGTAAGCTATTAGCTGTAGAGGATGAAATCCCTCTACCAGACCCTGTGATAGAGAATGAACCCTTTTTGAAAGCCTTGAAGGCTATGAGTGGGAGAACATTAGAAGGAGTCCCACTATTCAGTGGTAAAATGGACCCAAAAGTGGTCATGGAGTGGATTGAGGGTCTTGAGAACCATTTTGAATGTGATGGTGTGACAGAGGCCCAGAAAGTGAAGGTGGCTAAATCCAAGTTGAGAGGAGCTGCCTTAACATGGTGGAAGTTCATTAAGGATGAACATGAGAAAGAGGGCAAAAATCCCATAGCAACTTGGAAGGGAATGTTGTCCAAGATCAGAGGGACTTACATTCCCGAGGACTATGAAATACAGCTTCATAGGAAAAGGCAAAACCTTAGGCAAAAGGAGTTAGATGTCAATAGTTACACCGAGGAGTTTCAGAAGCTATGCCTTAGGTCAAAGATCCAAGAGGATGAAAATGTCAAGGTTGCTAGGTATCTCAATGGCTTGAGATGGAACATTCAAGAAGAGTTAAGTTTGTTGTGTCCTACAACAGTCCATAAGTGCTATCAAATTGCACTCAAGGTAGAGGAAAGGAGTAGGAAGAAGCAAGAGCAGCATAACAGAGGTAGAGGAAGAGGTAGAGATGGTTGAGGCCATAGAAGTATTTTTGGGGGAAGACACATAGATCAAAGGTCCTAGGGAGAATCTAATCTTATAGAGCAAAGCGAGGATTCTCAGAGCAAGCCCAACTATAGGGGTAGGGGATCAAGCAACCCAGGAAGGGGTAGATCTAGTGGCCCAGGTAGAGGGTCTTACTTCTCCACAATGAAATGCTATAATTGTCAGAAATTGGGTCATCCTGCTTATATGTGTCTAGAAAAGCCTAGTTCTTCCCATGGAGGTGAAAAGAGAGTGAACTATGTTCAGGAGGAAGGAAGTAGTACAAGAACTCCAACAATGCACCTAGCACCCGAAGATGGTGAGAGTCTAATGATGAGGAGAGTATTGATGCAAGAACCTCACAAGTGTGAAGTGTCTCAGAGAAGAGCATTGTTCAGGATCAAGTGCAAAATCTTGGGCAAGGTATGTAAGGTGGTTATAGATTCAGGTTCCATAGATAACATTATCTCAGAGGAGGCAGTTAGCAAATTGAACCTACCTAGAATGAGGCACAGTGAACCCTACAAGGTAACCTGGTTAAATAAGGGGCAACATGTCCTAGTTAATGAACAAGCATGGACAAACTTCAACATAGGTGAATACAAGGATAGGATACTATGTGACATCCTTCCTATGGATGCTTGCCATCTACTATTGGGTAGACCTTGGCAATTTGACAAAAAGGCACACCATGATGGTGAAAAGAACACATATTCCTTTCAAAAGAATGGCATTGTCTACAAAATTCAGTCCCTTAGTGAAGAGACAGAGAATAGCAAACCACAGGCACCTAAATATTAGTCATTGAAAAAGAGTTCATCCAAACCATGAAAGAGGGAGATGGGATTGGTTATGCACTTGTAGTGAAACCTAAGGAGGAGAAGAAAGAAAAACAAGTTGAGATCCCACAAGAAGTGCAACAAATTCTTGATAAATTTAAGGACATCATCAATGATGGACAACCAACAACAGTACCTCCTCCTAGAGCCATTAGTCATCAGATTGACTTTATACCAGGAGCTTCTTTGCCAAACAAAGCAGCTTATAAGATGGCTCCTAAACAAAACAAAGAGGTAGCTAGGTAGATTCAAGAGTTGTTGGATCAAGGATTAATAAGAAAGAGTATAAGTCCTTGTGTCGTACCCACTGTGTTAGCACCTAAGAAAGGGGGCACATGGAGACTATGCATAGACTCTAGAGCCATCAACAAAATCACAATAAGGTACATATTCCCTATTCCCAGGATAGAAAATTTGATGGATTGTTTAGGGGGTGCAAGGTATTTTACAAAAATAGACTTAAAGAGTGGTTACCATCAAATAAGAATAAAAGAGGGTGATGAGTGGAAAACTGCTTTCAAAACAAATGAGGGTCTTTATGAATGGTTGGTTATGCCTTTTGGACTCTCTAATGCTCTCAGTACCTTTATGAGGCTAATGAATGAAGTATTGCAGGATTTTCTTAGTAAGTTTGTGGTAGTCTACTTAGATGATATTCTCATTTTTAGTAAGACTGAAGAGGAGCATTTGAAACACTTAGCCATTATTTTGCAAAGATTATTTGATGAGCAGTTAACCATAAATCTTGAGAAATGTGATTTTATGCAGCAAGAGCTAGTTTATCTTGGTTTTGTTGTGTCCAGTGGAGATCTTAAGATGGATCGATCTAAAGTTGCAGCCATAACAAGTTGGCCAACCCCACAATCAGCCAGTGAAGTTAGGAGTTTTCATGGTCTAGCCCAGTTTTATAGAAAGTTTATCAGAGGGTTCAGTGAAATTTGTGCACCCATGTTAGATACAATAAAGGGTGGTCATAAGGTTAAGTTTCAATGGACAAAAGCAGCCAATAAGGGGTCTGAGTTACTCAAAACTAGAGTTGCTACACAACCAGTGTTAATCTTTCCTACTTTTGATAAGCTCTTTACTATAGAATGTGATGCCAGTCATCTTGCACTAGGTGCAGTCTTGAGTCAGGATAATAGACCAATTGCTTTCTTTAGTGAAAAATTGAATGATGCAAAAAAAAAGTACTCATCTTATGATTTAGAGTTATATGCATTGGTGCAGGCACTCAGGAAGTGGAGGCATTACTTGCTTCCTAAAGAGTTTGTTGTGTATACAGACAACTAGGCAGTCAGTTTCTTGAACTCTCAGGATAAACTCAACCATAGGCATGTAAAATGGGTAGAATACCTACAAGCATACACCTTTACTCTTAAGCACAAGAAAGGCCAATGTAACAAGCTAGCTGATGCTTTAAGTAGGAGATTGTTGACTATTCAGGAGATCCAAGTTAAGAGTATTGGTATTGATTGCTTTCAAGATTTGTATCCTAATGATGATGATTTTGCTGCTGCTTATAAAGTTTGTCTTTCTTTTGAGAATCATTTCCATAGTGAGTATGCTGACTATACATTGCAGAATGGTTTGTTATTCAGGGGAGGACAGCTGTGTGTTCCTAAAGGTTCCATGAGGGAAAACCTTATCCAAGAGAAACACAATGGGTGTTTGAGTGGCCATTTTGGTCTCAATAAGACCTTAGAGTTGGTTCAATGCTTCTATTACTGGCCTAAGATGCAGAGAGATGTCAGAAGGTATGTTGAGCAGTGTATGGTATGTTAGAAGGCCAAAGGTAATAGCACTAATGCTGGTTTATATTAGCCACTTCCCATTCCTTCTAGGCCTTGGGAGTGCATCAGCATGGATTTTGTTGTAGGTTTACCAAAGACAAAAGCAGGGTATGACAGTATCTTTGTGGTTGTTGATAGATTTAGCAAAATAGCTCACTTTATACCTTGCAAAACTACTAATGATGCTAGTCATATTGCTTTCCTTTTCTTTAAAGAAGTTGTCAGAATACATGGTTTGCCAACTAGCATTGTGTCAGATAGAGATGTTAAGTTTTTGGGTTATTTTTGGAAGACTTTGTGGAAGAAATTGGGTACTAACTTATCTTTTGGCTCAGCTTATGATCCATAGACAGATGGCCAAACTGAAGTGGTGAATAGAACATTGGGCAATCTACTCAGATGTCTCACTAAGGAGTATGGACAAAGCTGGGATTAGCTCATTCCACAGGCAGAATTTTCCTATAATGACAGTGTAAACAGATCCACTGGTAAGAGTCCATTTCAGATTGTTTATGGTATGCATCCAAAAGGTGTTTTTGAGTTACATGATGTGACTAACTTGCAACATGTTAGTGGGACAGCAGAGGATATGGCACAGTCTCTGAAAGAGATCCATGAACATGTTAAGTAGTCTTTGCAGGACACCATCGCAAGAGTCAAGGCAAGGGTGGATGCTTCAAAGAGGGCTGTACAATTCTCAGTTGGAGATTTTGTGATGGTGCATCTCAACAAGTCTAGATTGCAAAAGGGAGTTCCTACCAAGTTACAGATGAGAAGAATAGGGCCTTGCAGGATTTTGGCTAAGTATGGTCCAAATGCTTATAAGATTGATTTACCTGCTGATGTTTCCTTGTCTCCTATCTTTAATGTTGCAGATTTGGTACCTTTCAAGGGGCAGCCTCCGGAAGAGACTCAGAGAGCTTCAGACATTTCACATTCCCTTTCTAATCTATCTCTCCCCTCTTCTTCTTCTCCCATTCCTGAACAGGTACTTGATTCCATAATCATCAAGAAGACTAGAAAGCATGATTACTTTGAACATTTGATCAAGTGGAAAGATCAACCAGCCTCTGAATCCACTTGGATACCTGAAAGTGACTTCCACAAGGCTGGTATTCCTCTCTCTTTTCTGCCCAAGGGAGTCACATGACTTCTTTGTCATCGAGGGAGTATGGTGCAGGAGCACCTAGGCCTCATTTTCATCACAGGTTTGATAGCAAGTTTGATTTTATTAGTCTTGAGTTGGAAAGTTTGTCTAAGATGTTTTTGAGTTGTTCTAGGTTGTTTGGATGAGTTTTGAACTCATTGTGTGGTCTTGTTTCCTGTTTTCGTCTTTTTGCTCAAAGTTGCCAGTTTGGAGTTGCCTGGCAAAATGTTGTAAAAAGTGAGGTTTCAATGTGTTTTTGTTTTGAAAATTTTTTAGACATGTTTGGTGTTTGGTTTTTAGGTGTGAGTAGTGTTCTTAGGTGATTGAGAGTTTTTGAGATCAACCTTGCATCATCTAGGCATTAAAAGTTGTCATTTTAGACATGAAAATGTCAAATTTGAGTACTCTTGGACATGTACATGTCCGTACAGGAGGATAACTGACTTGTAGAGGTATTTATTCTCTTGTTTGAACCATTGTAAGGGTTGATCATTCAAAGATATCAAGCATTTTGAAGTTTGCACTAATTTTACCTTGTTTTTCCCTATGTTTTGACTCCATGTGAGCAGCAGTCCGTATACCTGCTGTATGTGGCTGTACTGTTTTTGCATTTCCCAGTTCTCTTATGATTCTTGAAGCTTTTCCCTTTGGTTTCATTGAATTTCATTAAGTTTTGAGTTTTGTGCAAAATTATTTCATTTTGACAGTTTCACTGCCTTGTCTAGGAAATTGGCAAGGATGCTTGACCAACTTGGCTTCTTGAAGCCCTAAATGTTCATGGCTTCCCAAGAACTAGTTGGTCAACTTGTAAGATATGTATATACATGTTTTTATTTCCAAAATTCAGGTGCAAGAAGTTTTGTGGCCATGGAGACCTAGGCAAGTGTGCCATTTGGCTAGGGTCCTTGAAGAAGTTTGATGCTTTGCTCTTCTATAGAAAATGCATTCACCAAGATGGATAGATCTGTTTGATGTTTAAGGTTGTATGTAAAGTCAAAGAGTCTTTCTAAGCCATGACAAGGCTGATTGCATTTTCAGTTTGTGAAAATGGTGTAAAAAACAGTGAGTCATTGTTTTGATGTTGATTTCCATACAGTTGCTTACTCTCCACCATTTATTGGAGTTTGTAAAGCCTTGTACCTCCTTCTATTTGCTTCCAAACAAGAACAAGGAGTGTTCTTTGACCTTGTCCATGGGTTTTGAGATTGCCAAGATCAATTAACGATCCTTGAGGCAAAGTTGTAATGCCCAGCTGGCTGTCACAGTCAACTATGACTGATTTTTGCATTTTTGTTGAAGTTGTTTTTGCAATCTTCCTCTTCCAAATGGCAGGTATGAAGGTCAACAATAATCTGAAGACAAATCATTGTTAAAGAGCACAATTAGACCTTTGGAAAAGAGTTTTTACAGTGAAAAGGGAAAAGTGCAGTCACAATTAGTTGACAGTGAATGTTTCATTGTTTTGTAATTGCCTAATGCCTTTTGTGCAGGGCTAATATGATTCTCTTTTGTCTCTAATGATATAAATTTTCATATGTTTTAGAATGTAATTGGTTCTCAAGCTAATGATGTGTTTGTAGAAAGCAAGAATGGAAAAGTTGTCAATGTTGCACACTCCCTATGAGCAACTTTTGTAAAAACCTTGTTCTCTAACCTTTGGAGGTATAAATTTCTTTATTGTGGCCTAATTAGCATGTGACATGGTAGAACCAAGTTTGTATGGTTCACATTGAAGATCTCTAACTTGTAAGTCAATTTTTGCCATCAAAACCCTTGCAAACCCTTCCTTTTGCACCCATTTTTGGGACAGTCATGGAGGAGGCCTAATGGGCCCTAAAACTTAGAAAATCCTCAAGAACTTTCAAAAGGGTATCTGAATATGAATTTTTTTTTGTTTGGAAGTCCATCGTTGGAGCAGGGTGAGCACAAAACCCCAAAAGGAGGGCTAATTCCTTGTAGCCCGTTTTAGGCCTAAAAATTGGTTTTTTGTCAAATCGGGTACACAAAGGAAGGTTGTAAAGCCTAAAACCCATCAAAACCAATTAAAACAAGTTGAACTTGCATTCATTTAACATATTTGGTGAGATAGACTCCATAACCCAGTTTGTAGCACTTGTGAAGGGTTTCTACACTCCAAAACGTAGAAGACCAAAGACACCCATGAGGGGTAAAACTTGACACAAACTTGTAATTCAACAAAAGGAAACCTTGTGCAGTCAAAGAACAGATTAGGGATAGAGGGAATGAATTCCAATTGAGTGAGTAAGGTGTTAGATTACCAAGCCAGAAACTATGGAGTTGAAGCCCTTGAGCAACCAAGAAGTGTTTGACTTAGGGAGGTGGATCAAGGAGAGTTGCTAGGTTGTCTATAAACCTTTTGCACTCTGATTTTGGTGACTACACCTTGAAACTAGCAAAGGACCTATCACTTAGTAAAATACAAGCCTAATTGGCAACCCCCTTGCCCTACCTCCCTATCATCATTGTTGGCAACATCATCTTCCAAGTCTTCATAGTCTATCAACAGTAAGTAGATTGATATATAGAGGTTAACTGATTAAGCAATGTGTAGACAAGGCAAGCAGTGAGTAGACCGACACACTAGAGGTCAATCGGCTAAGCAGTGAACAGATTCGTATACAAGAGGTAATCGGCTAGGTAGTTTTTGATTGGTACACCGACAGAGTCTGAAACCAACAGACTTGGTAACGTTCAATTAACATCTAGTTAAACTGACAATCTTCTCCAGTCAACCCTCGAACTTATCGACATGAATGACTGTTTTGACAGAGATTCCTGGAATGATTTATGGAGAGTGATTTATGGCATGGTAACAAAATTTTGAATCTAATGTTTTGGAGGGAAAGTGATCTGATCAAGCTATCTGTATCCACTCCAGTAGAACATCTTTTTGTTGCTTTCTAACCATTGCAACTAAAATCCCTTAATAGGGTGGACTTTAATAGGTCCCATTATAAAAATCCCTTAACCGAGCGTCATCTTAATTGATGATCCTAAGACCTTTAACAAGGCTACCTTTAACAGGGTAAAGGCACTCACGGGCCTTAATCAAAATCCCTTAACCAGGTGGCACCTAATAGTGTCTTTATAATCTTCTAATAGGGATGGATCATCACCAGGCATACTCCAAAAAAGTACAAATTTTGTGAGTTCCTACTCACACCGTGGTTTTCTTCCATTTGGGTTTCCACAAGATAAATCTTGGTGTCACTGTGTATCTTTTCATGCATGCATATTCTTCTGCAGTACTTATTTATATTGATAAATGTTAAGTTAGTGCAAACTTAAGTTAAAAGTTTTAATTGAGTAAAACCAGTAAAGTGTTGATTCACCCCTCCCTTCTCAACACCGGTTGGGACTAACAATTGGTATCAGAGCTCTAGTCCTCTGAAGTGAAGCTTGACAACTTGAGGATAAAGATCATGGAAGAATACCGGTATCACAAGCAGATTGATGAAGCAAATGAAATTATTGCTCAGTTGAAAGAGAGACTGAGAAAATCTCTTGCAAAAAGAAAGGAACTAGCTCAACAACTAAATGAGAGTCACGATATTATAGATCAACTCTCTGAATAGAGTGGATCTGAAGAAGCAGTCTCAGAACTCATGGAAAAGAACAAGAAGTTGACCGAAGAAATCACACATCTCAAAGAGAACATGAAGGTCAGGCCTTGAGAATGACTGAGATACTGGAAGCCAACAAAAGTGCTAATGAAAGAAAAAGGGAGGCAGAAGAAGCTCTGTCAAAAGCTAAAAGAGCTAGGAGGCTTACTAAAGATGGCCTGAGAGAAAATGATGCAATCATGATTGATAAAGATGAATAAATCTGAATTCTCACTCAGGAGAATGAGTACATACATAAGCATTTGCATGCCAACACATAAGAAAAGGAGAAGATGATGAAAGAGATTGAACAACTCAAGAGTGAGTTGAAAATTGAAAATGAGAGAAATGAGAAGCTGAGGAAATTCAATGAAAGCTCTGAGAAGATAGATAAACAATTGAAGGCTTAGAGAAGAACAAAGGAAACAACCGGTCTTGGTTACTCCGGTACAGGTCCCATGGAAAATGGAGAATCATCTAAATCCAAAAGGATGAAGGATGATAAAAGGAACCATTCAGAAGTGAAAGGTATGCAATTTTCTAAGTCTTCTTGTAATCATTGTGGTAAACTGGGTCATAAAACTAATGACTGTAAAAATAAACTGGTTAGTTAAAAGAAGATTTTCACCTTTGACGGTTACTGCCATAATTGTCATAAGTATGGCCACACTACTTATGATTGTAGGTCTCAATCTAGCAGTATGTCAAATAGAAGAAGATTCAATGGACATTACTTTACATGCAATAAGTTTGGACACAAATTTGAAGAATGCAAGTTCAAGTCAAATGTATCAAGTTCACCATTCAAACCGGTTAGTCCTAATAAAAGGAATTATCAGTTTAACATCACCTATTCCACTTGTGGTAATTTTGGTCATGTTGTAGCAAATTGCAGAATGAGAATGGTCCAGAGAAATAATTCAAGACCATGGAGGACAACTGGTATGACATGTTTCAATTGCCATAAGATCGGTCACTTAGCCAGAGAGTGCAGGAACTGATCCTATAATCGGTCTGAAGACAAGAATTGGTTTAGCAAGAAGAAGGAGAAAAATGACTTGATCGAAAGGAAAGAAGACAATTGAAGAAGTGAGAAATGAAATGAAAAAAACATGGATCAAGAAGGAAGAAATAAAAGAATGGGAAGGTCATTCTGAAACCAAGTCATCATCCATCGGTGATGATAGTTCCTCTTCTAACTAGGCATACCGATGCCTAGGGGGAGCACATATGGTAAGATTATTTTTGTATCCCCTTTACCAATATAAAGTTATGTCTATCTGCATAGTTGAGATGCATAAAAGTTAGCCTAAAGTTCTTGTTTGAGAAATGTTTGTGAGTTAATTATTTGTGTATCAGTATCGATAACAAACAACCGGTAAAAGGCAAATCGATGTACTTTAAATTGTAAGTTTCAAAACCAACCGTTGTATAATTACACCAATAAATCTCAAAGGATAAATAGGGAAATGTCAACACTTTTTCATTTACACTAATTTCTTGTGAACTTTCTTGAGCTCTTGTGCGATCAAAGGTGATTGATATCTTGCTAGTAATATTTGTGCAGAAAGTTCAAGCAGAGTGATAGTGGTGGTTGGTATTTATGAGAAAAAGGTATTCAAACCCCGTTTGAGAAAAGTTTGTTTGAAGGTCATCATGGCAGCGCTGATATCAACTCATGTGTTGGTTGAAGCTATCAAAGAACCCCAACCCGAGTTCAAGATGCATCCGATGAAAGTCGGTGAGATCGACATGACCAGTGCCTTATCATTTGTGCCATTCAGTGTATTAATGGTTGAAGATATTTGGTCCTACATTCACTGCAAGCTCAAAGAACTTGGAGACAAATTCATTCGGAATGAGTTTAAAGGGTTCTGTGTTAATGATCAATTGAAGGCAAAATATCTACCTCTGAAGACCAAGGGTTTGTCTAATATTGTCGATTTTCCCAATCAGTTTCATGATGGCTGGGTTAGGTATGTACTCAGAAGAGTTCATGATCAATTCTTGTGGTTAGAAAGTCAAGCACCGATCAAGATCACAAAGGATGTGATTCGAAGAGTTACAGGGTTTAGTGCAACCGGTGAAGCATTAACCCTAAGACCGATTTCATCAACTGAAGTCATTCGGTTAACCAAATCCCGATGTGATAGTAGAGAAATGAGAATCACCCATATTGAGGATGTTGAAGTAAGATTTTTTTATGTAGTGCTGGGTTATAGGATTTATCAATCAAGCCAGATGAATAGTGTGCCGAGCGGTGCCATACATGCTTCCTATAGAATTATCAAGGAGGATGCAACCTATGATATTTGTGAGATGATTAAAAGCCAATTTATGGTGAACATGGAAAGAGTTAAGAAGGACAAGAAGCAATCCTTCAAATATGGCTCATTACTGGTATGAATTGGTCCATGGGATCAAAGAATTTGGAGGCTTGTCTAGTGTTGGGAAAATATATTCCTTTTGTAATGAAGAAGACAAAAGGAAAATTGAAGAAGCCCTGATCTAGAACTTGCACAAGTTTTGTAGGACTCCCAGTGAATTATATGGAATAATCCCATCATATTTGCAAGACCAAATTGAAGGGAGATGGAAAACAACTTTGGCTATTGAGAAAGAACACAAAATAAAAGCACTCATGGAAGTACAACATGATTTAGATGCTGATCAAGCTTCACTAGTGGTTGAAGCATGCATTCAACATTTCAAGATAAGAAATAGAATTGGGAGAGTGGAAGTAGGTGAAGTTGAAGCAGTGCATGAAGAAGGTGTTGCCTTGTGGAAGAAAATCATGAATCAACAAAAGGAAGTTGAAGAAGAAATAGAAAAGGAAACAAAACAGGACCGAGGTGCAGCTGTCCTTGACAAAGAAAAAGGTAAGGAAAAAGAATCTACTGAAGGTTTTGATGTCTTCTTAGTTAATGAGATCATATGAAATGTTGTGTCAGACATTCCTAATCTGACAAAGGATGTCAAGCAACCAGTTCACACTACACTGGTGAAGGAAGCTGATCAAACTAAGCTTTCTGATCAAGATGAAGTGATAGTTGAAGACATTCCTTATGAGGATACACCTCACAGAACTTTATTGATACCAAATCCTATTCCGACAGAAGAAGGCAAAGAGGAAGAGAAGAAAGTAGAAAATAAGAGTACAATGATGGATACTCCTCCAACAAAGAGAAAGTTAGACATAGAAAGAGAAAGTGAAAAGGAGAAAGTAAAACTCACCACTTCAGCCAGTTCCAAGGTTGAGACTGCAAAAAAAGAAGATGAAATGGAGGGGGAAGAAGAGGGAGAATCAACCATTGATATAAAGAAAATGATTCCCAAGTAATTGATGAAAGTCTCAGAAAAACTGAAAATTCAAGCTGAAAAGGCTAAATTAAGAGAAAAGAAAAAGAAGGCAAGAATTCTCAATTCTGCCAAGACAATTCTCTCTGACCTAATTCCTGACATTGTTGTTGATGATACTGCCCCCATCATTGATCAATTGAGTACTCTTGTTACAACAATCGGTTTAGAGGCAACCGATCTAGAGAAGGTTGCAGTAAGGCAATATGAATCAAAGAGAGGAGAAAATTTAATGGAACAAATATCAGTTGGAAAAGTTGCCCTCTCCACCCTAACAGAAGAAGTTAGAAATATACTTCACGAAGTTGGCCAATTACTAGTCAAATCTTCAAGTTTTACCGATTTCATTAGAGATCTAGAAGACAAAAGAAATCAGACTCAAAAATAAATTCAAGATCTGATAAGTTCTTTTGAACCTCTTACCAGTTTAGCATCAACTTTTATGGCAAGGTCAAACAACTCAATCATGAAATCAAAAGGTTGAAAGAAGAAGAGGACAAACATGGTCTTAGTTTGTTAGAGCTACAGTGTTATCTGACACCAATTATTGACTTCATGCAAATGAATATTAAAGAAGCAGACCAACTCATAAGTGAACTTGACTGCAAGACAGTTGATGATATGGAGGTTTTTATTGCAGTTATGCAGGGACACTTCACCACCATGAAACAGGTAAAATCTTCATGGGAATCCTCCTTGAAAGTAGCTCAAGAAAATTTCAAGGATCTTTTTGCTTTACTTTGACAAATTATTTTGTATAGTCTTTGCCATTGATGGCAAAAGGGGGAGTTTTGGAGACTTGTACATTGTGAGTTACAGGGGTCAGAAACAGGGTTCGCACATTTTTGTAGTAGCCACCAATGCCAAAGGGGGACTTTGTTGGCATTTTGTATGACCGGCGAATGATATGGTTGTCATTGTTGGTAACATCATCTTCCAAGTCTTCATAGTCTATCAACAGTAAGTAGACCGGTATACAAAGGTTAACTGATTAAGCAATGTGTAGACAGGGCAAGCAATGAGTAGACCGACACACAAGAGGTCAATCGACTAAGCAATGAACAGATCGGTATACATGAGGTAATCGACTAGGTAGATTTTGATTGGTACATCGACAAAGTCTGAAACTGACAGACTTTGTAATGTTCAGTTAACATCCAGTTAAACCGATAGTTTTCTCCAGTCAACTGATGGACTTATCGACATGAACAACTGTTTTGACAGAGATTCCTGGAATGATTTATGGAGAGTGATTTATGGCGCGGTAACAAAATTTTGAATCTGATGTTTTGGAGGGAAAGTTGGCAACATATACAAAGGGTAATAAATTCACACAATTTATTTTGATGAGGTTGTTGTTCATGAAAAAAAAGACATATGTGAAAGTGAACACAGGGGGAGTAGAACAGAGTGCAGAGCCGAGTGATAGAGGACCGACCTAAAGGTATATTCAAGAAACTGGTGTTGTGCAGAGCAGACACAACCGATGCAGATATATAGTATGATTTTTAGTGTGATATGATCAAGCTATTATTAGCCACTCCAACAAATCATCTTTCTGTTGCTTTCTAACCATTGCAACTAAAATCCCTTAATAGGGTGGACTTTAACAGGTCCCATTGTAAAAATCCCTTAAGCGGGTGTCATCTTAATTGATGATCCTAAGACCTTTAATAAGGCTACCTTTAATAGGGTAAAGGCACTCATAGGCCTTAATCAAAATCCGTTAACCAGGTGGCACCTAATAGTGTCTTTGTAATCTTCTAATAGGGATGGCTCCTCACCGGGTGTACTCCAGAAAAGTACAAATTTTGTGAGTTCCTACTCACACCGTGGTTTTCTCCCATTTGGGTTTCCACGAGATAAATCTTGGTGTCACTGTGTATCTTTTCATGCATGCATATTCTTCTGCAGTAATTATTTATATTGATAAATGTTAAGATAGTGCAAACTTAAGTTAAAAGTTTTAATTGAGTAAAACCGGTAAAGTTCTGATTCACCCTTCCCCTCTCAGCATCGGTTGGGAATAACATAAGGGTTATGACAAAGATTAAGGTTAGTGTTCAACTTGAGTTGTGACTTAATAAGTGTTAAAGTTAGGGTTCATTTAAATGAGGATTAACATTCATTCAATTAATGTTATTGATAGAGTTTAATTATGGCTAGGATTTAACTAGTATTAGAGTTAGACTATGATTCAATTAAGCGGGGTAATGTTAAGGTTCAAATAGAGGTAATGTTATAGTTCATTTAGGGTTAAGGTTAGAATTAAAATTAAAGACAAGAGTTTCAAATAGGGTTAGGGTTTAATTAGGGTTTTAAGAGAAACCTTCAAGTTAGGGTTAGGGCTTAATTATGATTATGGCTTGAATATTATTAGGATTAATATTAGATTAGTAAGGTTAGGGTTAGGGTAGTGTTAGATTAGGGTTCAATAGGAGTTAGGGCTAGGGTTCAATTAGGGTTAGGGTAAAATTCTGGTTATAAGAAAAATATTTGAGTTAGGGTTAAATTATGATTAGGGTTTATATAAGGTGAAAGTTAGAGATTAATTATGGTTAGGGTTAATATTAGATTAGGATTTAAATAGAGTTAGAATTAAGGGTCAATTAGGGTTAGATTTAATGTTACATTAAGGTTGAGATTAGATTTAGAATTAAAATTAAAGATAATATTAGAATTAAGATGAATTAACATTAATATTAATGTTAATTTATTCAATCATTTCATGTCAATCTCATTACAATCAACACTTATTATTTTTGAATATTAAATATTTTCAAATTTATATCTCTCATACTTTATTTATATTTTTTAAAATATAAGTATGCTAGTTATTATTTTTATTTTATTTTTTAATATAATTTTCGGGGTTTAAAGCTAAAATAGGCCTCGCCTCAAAGAAGAGAAAATGGGACTGGCCATCGAGCAATACTTCCGTTAAGAACCTACGAAGGGTTTAGGGTTTAATAAGTTCGCAGATTTTTTATGTTTTCTGTGTTATTTCTGATTTATGAAAAAATTTAAAGGGCAGAAGTATTCGAGCTAAGCGGTGGTTTGATCTTTTTATCTGGGTTTCTGCTAGTGTTTTAGCTGAATCTATTACAATGGAGAACACAAAAAATAACAGCTTGCAGAAGCCCATAGCACCACCTCCTGTGAAAAAAGAAAGAATCGAAAAAGCTGTTGATGCTCTGCTGAAATGGGTAAAGTCTCAGCCGAAATATCAGAAACCTCAGCTTCTTGAACACGACGAGTTTTTCTACATGGTTGTGACCTTGAAAAAAATCCCAGCGAAGGAAAGAACAAACCCTTATAAGATTCGGATACCCAATCCCTTGTTTCCACTGGATGGAAGCGAAGAGATCTGTTTGATAATAAATGATGGAGAAAAGCGGGCGTCTCCGGTTTCTTCTGAATTTGCCAAGGCTAAGATTAAAGAGGAAAGCTTACCGATTTCAAAGGTATTGAAGTATTCAAAACTTAAGACTGATTATAAGCCCTTTGAGGCCAAGAGGAAGCTTTGTGGGTCATATGATATGTTCATTGCTGATCGATCTGTGATTCCATTATTGCCTAGGCATTTGGGGAAGACCTTTTTTAAGAAGAAGAAGCATCCTATTCCTGTGGATTTGAGCCACAAGCAGTGGAGGAGGCAGATTGAGCTAGCTTGCAGTTGTGCCTTGGTTTACATTAGAGGGGGCACATGTTGTGCGGTAAAGGTTGGGAAGGTGTCTCAGGAGAGGGATGAAATTGTGGAGAATGTTAGTGCTGTGATTGATGGTCTTGCGGAGGTGATACCGAAGAAGTGGAAGAATGTCAGGTCGTTGCATTTGAAGATGTTGGAGTCTGTGGCGTTGCCAATTTATCAGGTTGTTCCGGAAAGGCCATTCAAGATTGAGGGCGTGGGAAGCAGGGCAGGGTTGCAGGTTATGGTAGAGGAGACCGAGAAAAAAGTACATGCTAGGGATTCTGAGGAAGGAGAGAAGAAGGTTTTCAAGAAGGGGCGGATCCATAATGTCCGGTACATGGACCATATGTTGGGGGACGTGTCTGATGATCTTTTTGGTAACAAGGACCAGAATGACGGTCTATTAGGTGATGATGATCAACACGATGGTTTTCTAGGTTACGAGGAGCAGAATGATGGTCTTTTGGGTGACGAGGACCAGATAGAGGCTGATTTGCCAGTCTCCTTTGAGGTGGGAGAAAGTAAGGTTTTTTCAGGCGATGATGAATGTGATTGCGGGAATCCAAAATCTATAGAGAAGAACAAATCTGGGAAAAAGATAGCTGGTGCCAAAAGGAGGAAGGATTTGAGTGTGGAGGGCAATTCAGGCTCTTTGAATGATGGAGATGTCAATGATTCTAAGCAATGCAATATTTCTACACCGGCTTCAGGGCACAGAAAGAAAAGCAAATCTATTGATAGTGTAAAAGCCTTAGCCAAGAAAGGAAAGACCAAAAATGTTGAAGATGGGGTCGTCATGGACAATGTCAAGGGCTCAGCCAAAATAGTGAAAACCAAACAATTTGAAGATGGAACAGTTACTAATGTCAAGGCGTCGGTCACAAAATTGAAGATTAAACATTTCGAAGATGAGGCGGTTACTAACAGTGTCAACGCCTCAGGAAAGAAAGGAAAGAATAAACCTTTGAGAGGAAAAACTATTGTAGCTTGATGGGAGTGCAGTTTCAAGGTACTTTTATGGTCTTGGTGACTGCATAACTTTGCCCATTATTCTGTACAATGACTCATTCCGTCCAGCTTTATAGCACATGCAACATTGCAATTCTGGTTAATTCGCAATGTTGGACACATCCATGTGTCTTATTTCAAATGCATCTGTTTTCATTCTCTTTGATTAGATTTTGGCCCTTTGGGTAGCATGGTCCCTGTATTTATTAGGAATCTTTATGCAGCTTACATTTTTAGGGATTTATTTTTATTATTCATCAACAGAGGGAAAACTTTTGTTCACGAGTAATTTAGTTTGATTAAATACAATAGCATTCTTTCCACAAGCTTGTAAAACAACATATGTTGAAGCCCTTTCTATTTCATGGACTTTATAACAATTGATTTGGCTATACCTAAAAATTTCAATTATTTAAAATCCCTTTTGCTAATGCAATCATTGGAATATCCCTTTTGGGTGATTTGACTTTATCTGAGCTAACCAATTGGGTGATTTTGATTAGATTTTAGCCCTTTGGGTAGTTTGGTTCCTGTATTTATTAGGAATCTTTATGCAGCTTACATTCTTAAGGATATATTTTAATTATTCATCGACAGAGCGAAAACTTTTGTTCACGAGGGAGTTAGTTTGATTATATACAATAGCATTCTTTCCACAAGTTTATAAAACAACATATGATTCAGCCCTTTCTCTATCATGGATTTTATAACAATTGATTTGGTTGTACCTAAAGATTTCAATTTTTTAAATTCCCTTTTGCTAATGCAATATTGGAATATCCCTTTTTGGCGATTTGACTTGATTTAGGCTAACCAATTAGGAGAGTTTGCTGTAACATGCCTAATAATAACATTGATGCAACCATTTTTTTTTCTAATATTCCACTTATGATGGGTGTTTTAGAGGGCCTTACATTTTGAATTATGTCTACAAAAATCTGGTATGAAATAATATTTACACTTTATGGCTGCGTTTCTTTTGTTTACAATTAGTGGTCGAGGGAATAACAAAAAGAAAGGTTTAACATTGAGTGTAGTATCAAATTGTCCTTATTCCTTTCATTTAACTTCAGCACAGGACATTGGGTTAGGTGTTCGATTGATTCAATCTTGAATGACACAACTAGAACTGGACTGGACATATGTGCTCAAGTTTTAGTAGACGTAACTGTGTTCATTTGTGTCCTTAGTAGGGCAGAGGCAGGAATTATGATATGATCTCTGTTATAATAGATCTTAAGGAAATTGCAGATATTTTTGTCAACAGAAGTCAAGGATATAACTTAAGTCAGTAGCAGGATCAATATTAGCCTGTATCTTATTTAAGAGGCACTTCAAGGTATTTAAAACAACTCCCAGTGAGCTTTCTAAGGTAACTAGCTGGAACATCATATTCAATGCTTCTCTCATCCATCTGTACTAATCATAGTGTGGGCAACATAAGGTTCTGATGCAAATAAATTCAATAGCAATACATGGAAGAAACAAAATAGTTGGCTGACATGAACACCATCCACTACACAGACTTTTCCTAAGCTTAGTGCTAGTGCTATATTATCGGCAGCTATCTGATTATCAACTGGTTATCAGGTTAACCAATATCCAGGCCTGGTTTTGATCACAAAAAGGACATTTCAGACTCTAGAGTACAATATGGCATGCTTTGTTTCAAGGCCGGTGCTGCATTAAGTATGTTTCTAATGCTTTTCTGTGCAGTACATAATTCTATGGAACTGGAACCTATGAACAGCGGCCATCTTCGTGAGATACACTGCACAATGAAAAATACCGAATAGTTGACAAATTATATCAGGATTTCTCAATTCAGGATGAAATTAAGAAAAAGATACCTAGGGACAACTTTTAATATTTATCAAGACCTTCTGTCCCCTTTTCAAGTGTTACTAACAATTCAGGAAAACAAATTCAAATTATTGAAAATCTGTATATCATCAGTCTTAGAAGAATACATCATAACACAAAAAGAGAAGCTTTCAGCTGAGCAGATTCTTTTTTAGTTTTACTAAGATCCTGCTTGAAGTTATCACAAAATATGAATCAGAACTTAGATAATGACATTGTTCAAGTGGTCGAATACAATATTCCAATGCATTTCAGATTGGAGGATGAAAGCTATTAACAAGCCCCCTGGGACGTTCAGGATCTATACTTTCAGCCACCTGTTAAAGCAAATGTCATTACTGAATAGCATTAAGAATCTAGATCTGTTGTCAAAGGACAATGTGTAATGTCCCCATTTTGAAATAGGATTTAATAATAAAATTAAAAGAATAAAAATAAAATTTAAATTAATTCGTAAAAAATAAAATTAAAATAATTAAAACTTAGTTAAGTTTAATGAATGGTCAAAAGGTATGAAATGAAAAGTTGTGACCTCCTCAAACATGAGGTAATAAAGGGAGAAGATAACTTCATTTGAAACAATTATTTAAATCTACAATTAGAAGTGCAGATCTGAGTTAAATAGTAAGACATCAATGAGGGGACATGACCTTTCAAAGGGATATCTCTTTCCAAAGAGATGCGTCTCTTCAATGAGATATGAGGGTATAAAAAGAATAAGCGATTAATATGGAGAGGAGGAATATGGAGAAAAGGAAGAAAGAATGGAGCATGGGGATTAAGGAAGGGTTAATGGAAGAAGAAAGGAATGGGCAGAAAATAAGGAAGTGACTTTTAAGGACAGAAATGATGAAAGGTTGTGACCCTTGCAAAGGGAAGGCATGATGAAGGGGTGTGACTCTTCCTCACATTGGAAGTTATAAGGGGGAGAAGGTTTCATTTGAGAATAAGAGTGGAAGGGGATTCCATTTTAGAGCACACAAAAGGGCAGAAAGGGGGATATGGGATGCCATCCTAAAATGCAGAATTCCAAGTATAAGCAGCAGACACATAAATATGTTATTAGCAGATTTTGAAAGGGGAGTATATGCAGTCATGTTGCCCCAAGTTTTAAACAGTCAAATTTTAAATTTTCATATTAAATCCAGTGTTTGACTTGTCATTTTGATTTACGGGACCAAGTTTCACAACTTCCCACCTCACCATTTATGGGATTTTAATATTTGCATCTTTATAAATCTATTTTAAAAAAAAATATATTAAAATTGCATATTTAAAATTTAATGCAAAAGGAGTTTGGAGTTGTGAAGTCAAAATTCACAACTCACAACTAGTTGTGAAATCCAAAATAGTTGTGATTTTGAAAAGTCAAATGCACAAGAGGTTATGCATTGTGAAATTGAAAACCACAACTCACAACTAGTTGTGATTTTCAAAAAGTGAAAACAAGAAGTTGTGAAAAGTGAAAAGTGAATGCAATGAGTTATGAATTGTAAAAATTAAAAGTAAATGAGTTATGAGTTTTGAAATGCAAATTCACAACTCAAGTATTTGTGAATTGTGAATTCTGAAAACACAACCAAAGTAGTTATTTTAACTACTTCAAATTAACTCTTTGTAAAATCAATTACTCATTGCAAAGTTAATTTCTCCAGCATTTCCTTGCACCTTCTCAAATTCTTGAAAATACTCTGGTGAATATGACGCAGATAGGAAAATTTTGACAGAATACATAGTTGTTGATGTGTCTTTTGTACATGACCAAACACAGAATAAAATACCTAAAGGTACCTTATCCTCTCTTGAACAAAGTTTCCCGACTATTGAAGATCTCGCCGAAGGATCAGTTGGAGTAACTCCAAGGTTCTGATATGTAGGTTCTCTATGTGTGGATAAGCTCTTTGCGGTACGGTGATTTTGCCGGAATCACAAGGGGACTTACATTTGACTGCCTGAGCATCTGATTTACTGGAACTCAAGTCCTATCTACTGGTTGGAAGACAAAGAAATGGCAAAAGGTATAGAGTTTAGAGAGTCTACTCTAAGACCTAGAAGGCAAGAAGATGGATGAACGACTAGGTGGAGTCCTACTGGGCTGGGTGTCACCATCAGGCTTGAACAATCCGACACCAACTCAGTGTGATCTTCTGAGGGATGCTTCAAATATATTCAAATCAGATACTGATCATCATTCAAATTAATGCATGAACAATAGACGTGTAACGACTTGAGATTAAGCTCATTCAATAACTTCTTTCATTCAATCTAATCATTAATCATCTACAATGAAGAGTCAACAAGAGACCATGCATATTGCAAAGAAACGACACATTTCACCATATCTTCAATGAAAAGAGGGTTCATTTACAACAAGGCAAAAATTTCTTGCCTTCTCTTCCTAATCTACTCTAATTGCTATTCTATTTGCTATTCTCTATTAATCAATCTCTGACTATTATCTATTAACTGACTATTAACCTTTACAAATGAGGAGCCAGGGCTTTATATAGAGAACCCTTTACAAATTGACGGCTCTAATTGACTTAGAATCAATGGCTAGGATTACAAGATAGAAAGCCTAATTAGGGTTTGTTACAACAAACTTCCTTAGCCAATTAGAAAATTACATTTCAGAAGTGAGGACCAATAGGAAGCAGGGCTAGGTACATCGAAGTTTGTGCCGCCTCCGGTAAATTAGGTACATTGAATCTGATCATGCTGAGGTGGACCAATCCGACTGGAATAATGATGACTGGGATGCCACCTTATCTAACACTTGTGACTTGGTTGATCCTCTTCTGTCTTTTGACATGATGAATGATGTACTTCCTTTGCTTGATGAGGTTTCCTTATTGTCAAGTCTTCCTTCTCCGGTAGCACTCCTCCGCCTGGAAGTGCTGGCAAAGCCCTTTCTTTGTCATCTTGTGAAAGAATGAAGTCTTGAGGTTAACCCGAACTCCTTGAACACCCCTAGTCTTCCAATGCTTCAAAGCACCTTGAGTCTTCCCTTTTGCCTGTGGAACGTCCTTGATGATGATGGATTGGAAGAGGTAGTCCTTGCCCTGGCCTGGCCTTCTTCTATCTACAAAATAAACCAAAAGATGATTAAGGATACATAATAAACTCATTTAACATAGCATTTTCTACCTTAAATCATCAATAAGAGTTATCAAAATGAAGTTCTCTTGAAATCCCTCCCAGGGACATGCCCCATAAAATTTCGCCCTGGACCTTGGCCAAGGACAGGACCTATTTGGGATTTTCGCCTTGGACCCTTTGGTGGACCCTTTGGAAGGGTCAGGAGCGAAATTCTTGTTTAAGCTCAAATTCCATCATTTTATTGGTTCAAAATGCCTCCAAGACAAGCATATGCTATCTTTCTCTTGTCCAAAGCCTAGGAATCCATGTCTTGACCTTCATCATGAGCAAGTTAGGTAAAATTGAGAATTTCGCCCTGGACCCTTAGGAAGGGTCAGGAGCGAGTTTCTTCCCTTAGCTCAAAATACTCGCTTCTTTTACTCACAATCCCCTCTAAGGCATGCTTGTGGCAATCTTTAAGCCCAATCTACCTTGATCACGGTCTTGGCCTAGCACAAATTTGAAAGAAAAAGGACTTTTTTGTGAATTTCACCCTGGACCCTCTGGAAGGGTCAGGAGCGAATTTCTAGTTTTAGGTTTGATCTTAAACTTCCTTTACCTCAAATCATCTTGCAAGGCAAGAATACCTCACTCCACCTTCAACCATGCCACAAGAATCAATGTTTTGGCTTCACCCAAGGAGAAAATGGTGGATTTGAAGAATTTTGCTCTGGACCCTTTGGAAGGATCAGGAGCGAAATTCATGTTTTGCTTGTTTTCCCTCACTCAACTCCATTCCTCTCACTTTGCCTCTCACCTCTGGATCTATCTCTCAACTTGCTTGACAACATTTACTTGGCCTCAAAAATGGCTAAAAGGAGAATTTCGCTAAAAAACATGGCTAGGGACAGGACCTATAAGGGATTTCGCTCTGGACCCTTTGGAAGGGTCAGGAGCAAAATCCTTGTCCAAGCTTAGAATCTTCATTTTTGGAGGCAACAACCCATTCAAGGGCAATCCTAGGGGCATCCCCAACTTCTCCCACCTTGGTCTAGGCTTAGCTTGGCATAAAAATGAAAGGAAAAGGGTGTTTTAAGGAATTTCGTTCTGGACCCTCTGGAAGGGTCAGGAGCGAATTTCTTATTTTGAGCTTATTCCTTCATTCCTCTCACTTCAATTCATCTTTGAAGGCAAGGTCACACCACTTCACACCCATCCAAGCCATAAAAACCAAAGACTTGACTTGCTTTGAAGGGAAAATAGGTGGTTTTAAGAATTTTGCTTTGGACCCTTTGGAAGGCTTAGGAGCGAAATTCATGTTTTTGCTCAATTCCTTCAAGTTTGAAGATCACCAACAAGTCAAAGTCATGCCTAAAGACGTCTCCCATCGTAATTTGCCCTAGCCCATACTTGACTTAGCATAAAATTGAGAGAGAAGAGTGGTTTTGTGAAATTTCGCCCCGGACCCTTTGGAAGGGTCAGGAGCGAATTTCCCCCTCTAGGACGAAATCTCCTCCTTTTATTGCTTTCAATCATTCCCCAAGGCAAGAACATGTCCATCTTTCTTCCAACATGTCTTGGACACTAAGAACTTGGCCAAACAAGGAAGAAATGAGGTCCATGGAAATTTTCACTCTGGACCCTTAGGAAGGGTCAGGAGTGAAAATCATGTTCTAGGCTTGATTCTTCATTTCTCCAACTCCAAACCACCTCAAAAGGCAAAGACATGCTATCTTACTTCCATCCACGCCATAAAGACCAAGGACTTGACCTCCTCTAAGGGGAAAAATAGGTGTTTGCAAGAATTTTGCCTTGGACCCTTT
Source organism: Cryptomeria japonica (assembly GCF_030272615.1). Classification (NCBI taxonomy): domain Eukaryota; kingdom Viridiplantae; phylum Streptophyta; class Pinopsida; order Cupressales; family Cupressaceae; genus Cryptomeria; species Cryptomeria japonica. The sequence continues at coordinate 9,007,274 of NC_081407.1, read as the reverse complement.
GGAAGGGTCAGGAGCGAAATTCTTGATCTTGGACAAAATCTTCACATTTTGATGCTTCCATTCACTTCCTAAGGCAAGAACATGTCAAAACCTTCTCAATATGCCTTAGAAACTAAGATCTTGGTCTAGTCAAGGAAGAAGTGGGTGTCTTCTAAGAATTTCGCTCTGGACCAAGGCCAAGGACAGGACCTATAGGGAATTTCGCTCTGGACCCGAAATTTCCATTCTAGGTTGATTTTCACCATTTCATCGCATCAAACCTCCTTTCAAAGGCTAGAACACCTCAAGGTCACTCCAACCATGCCTTAGAAGTCCAAAACTTGGCCATATCAAGGAAGATAATGAAGGCTATGTGAATTTCGCTCTAGACCCTTTGGAAGGGTTAGGAGCGAAATTCCTACTTGGGCTCATTTCTCACCTTTTTCCTTCCTTTCTTGGCTTGAATATGACTTCTTAGGCCTCCTCCTACCATCATCAAGTAAAATTGCTCTCAAAGTGGCATTTATTTCAAGGTCTAAGTGAGAAAATAAGGTCATTCAAGAATTTCGTTTTGGACCCTTTGGAAGGCTTAGGAGCGAAATTCATATTTAGGCTCAAATCTTGACTTCATTTCTCACATTTCTTCATCCAAACAAGTGTTTTGCCCTCAATAATGCCTGGGAATGAGTTAGTTCTAAGTTTGGGTCAAAGTAGAATGTCTTATGGATAATTTCGCTTTGGACCCTTTGGAAGGGTCAGCAGTGAAATCTGACATTTTGGTCTCTCTGTCAGGATTCATGTATGGAATATAACATTTAAGTATAAGAAAGATGAAAGACATTTAATGTCACTTATACAAGTTATATTCCATATATACTGTCAGGATGTTTGAGAGTGGTTTCAGACCTCCAGGAGTTATAATGCAAAATCTAGTTTTTGGAGGATTCTTCAATTTTCCAGACTTAGTCAAATTTCAGGATCAGGATGACATTCACACTTAGCCAAATTTCAGGGCATTTGAAGATTAGGATGACATTCCAGACTTCATCACTCACCAACTTGACCTAACTCAGACCTTCAAAGAGGATATTCACTCACCAAGCAAGACACAATTAGCAACAAGAGAAAAACCAGGCCCTAAGGAAGACTTTCAAAGAACCCCTAACCCGGAGCATCCACTGACTCACCTTTAGCTAAAACAGAGCCTGCTATCTTAGTGATCCCTCTGGCAACACTCAGAATGCAAAGGCTAATAGACAAAACCCCAAAAGACCTAGAAACAAACCCCAGAAAGCAAAAAAGTAGGGGTTCCCATTTGCAATGGGGCGATGTGTGAATACGCCACAACAATAGTGCAATGCAATACTTTCTAAGTACATGATACTCACATAATAGATTTGTTTTGAAAAGAGTTTAGGATCTTTGAAGCAATTTCAATTGGCAATTACAAAGTCGAGCTACATTAAGTTTGCCTCAATCCTCCTTGTATGGAAACTTTGGAAAAACAGGTTATGGACATGCATCAAAGCATTGTAGTTTGAAATGATCTAGTAAAAATGCTTGCAAAATGTTGAAGTATGGACACGGCATTTGAGTTGTTTTGCCAGAATGCCTCAGAAAGAGAGATTTCATCTCACGGATGTAATAATTGCAGAACATACAAATAATGTATCTATTGAATAGGCATTAGAAACTTTTCCGCAAAGGCAAGTCACAGGTTGTACATGTTGAAATGGCTTTATAAACTTTTAAGTGACTGAAATTTGCAGGCTTAGAGCCGTAATTCGAAACTGTTGCTGGCATTCTTCTCATCTGAGCCAAAATGAGAACCTTGGAACGTGAATGGATGTCCATCACAAGCATAATGGTTAGAAGATTTTTGTCAAATGTCGCAGTTGCTTTTCCTCTGCTCGACATGGATATGACATATGAAAGGTAAATGAGTTGTTTGGAAAAGCCCTTTGAAGCATTAAAACCACAGTCTAGAGAAATCAATCAGTGTCAACGCCTAACAACATTCACACATTATTCAATGTGTGATGAAATGCACACAGAATGTGAAAGCATGTACAAATTTGTGAGTTGTTTGATACAATACTTTGAAGGAATGTGGTTGCGAGGAGTGTAATGACTGCAACAAATGAATCTCTTGTTTGATTAATTCACATTCACCAATATACGGTTAGCCTGCGTGCAGACATGGGAACTTGTGAACACGTTAGGGCATAATGGTAGAGAAAGATATTGGTTTGATATTATAGTTGGAAATGCTGTGGTAGAAGTGAATGCAAAACATGGAAGCACAGACATCGCACCAGAATTGTTTGGTAGAATACCTCCAATGTATGTGATCGCATGGAACGCAATGACTGCATGATATGTGCAGAATGAATATAATGAAAGGTGTTTAAAATGTTTCAAGAAAATGCGATTGGGAGGTGTAAAGCCGAATCTACAATGCTGTGTCAATATTCTCATTGTGCGTGAAACATTGGAGATTTGGAATAGGTTATGAACATCCACCAAAACATATTTATTGGGGAAGTTTTTATCAGATATTACGGTTGGAATTTCTTGTGGAATCACAGAGACAATGCATCTGAACTGTTTGACAAAATGCATCAAAGAAATGTAGTCTCATGAATGCCATAGCTGCAGGATTGGCACATAATGATTTGTTGTAAAGACTTTAGAAACTTTAAGGTAAATGCAATTAAAACGCACATATGGACATTCATTGAAGCATTGTACAGACAAATTGTTGCCAGACAGAATAATTGAGAATTACCTAAGTGTCATGACAGTGCAAAATGTGGTTCAATAACAAGGCATGAGAAGTGTTTGACAGAATGCCTCGAAGATATGTTATCCCGTGGGATGTAATGATTGCAAGACCAACTGCGCTAATCTAGGAGCTTTGAGCAAGATTTAAATTTTTTCCAAAGAACAGAGGACATGCAGAAATTTCCAGCAATAAGACTAGATAATGAATCAGTGAATCACAGGATATGTACAAAGTGGATTGGAAACCTCTCCAGATTAGTATAAGCATTGTAGAGTGACATGAAATGCAAAGGTACTAGCAGACTCAGAGCTTGAAGTATTGCAGAAAAAGTCTCAGTGTGATTTTTCCAAGTCAAGACAGCTTTATCATCATGAAGTACAAGTATCAAGGGTTTGAGTTCATGTCCGTATTAGAGAGCACACTTTCCCAAATTTCAGATACAAAGTTAGGAAAGCAGGGACACCTCAGCTTAGATAGCTTTTGGGACAGTTTGGAAGAAGGAAAAAGGTCAGCTTTATCACAGAAAATACTTGAAAGTGGTTTGGCCCATGCAATGGGATTTCCCATATCAGTCCAGTGTTCAGATCTGGTGTTAGAGTGTGAAATGTTACAACCCTGAAACCAGAGAAGTAAGGACTATTGATGATAAATTGATTTTCATGCTAGATGGCACTTTCTTTGGCATTATTTTGAGGTTACCGGTTAGAGATCAATTTACAGACATGGACCAAGAAATGACACATCGATATTTTCTCAAAAATGAAGATCAGTGTCTCAACACTATAGCAAGGCATTGGTTGCAAAACCAAAAAAGGAGGAAAATCATAGCTACCGAAGGCCTTACACAGAACTCTCTTTATTGAAGAGATGTCAAACATGATTGTCCTAATTCACTGATTGGTCGGAGATGAAGAATCAAGTGAATTTGAACCATGGATGTACTTGTTTATATCTGTCATATGCAAAGGAGGTCAATTTATTGATTGGGGGAGTATCATCAGTGACAATTTGCACAATCAAATGGTTGGTTTTGAACAGAATCAATTTTTCAATATGACTTCTTTTCTTTTCTATGCTATTGCTAGTATGAGGACATGGCCAAGACTCGATACCAAAGGAATCTATGTTGAGTTTAGGATCAGAAGTGAAATAAGCAGAAGTACAGAAATAATAAACACTTGAACACAACAAATACCCTGGGAAAACCCTCCTCCTTGAGGGAGAAAAAAACCTAGCCAATAGTATCTCTTATATTATTGAATAATACAGAAAATTTGCCTTTACAACTTGGCCAATCTCAAGGTCAATACAATGATGAAGTGAAGGCACCTCACTAGGTGTGAATTTACAACTGAAATAACATCTCCTTAATAGGTATTGATCTGAAGCAATATGCCAATATGCTGAAGATATTGAACTCCTTCCTCAAGCGCTAGTTTATCTACAATGTGTTAGATCACCAAATGAATGAAGATCGCAGGAGTATATATATGCAAATCGAGGTGCCTTCTCAAGAATAGTCGGCCCCAAGAGAGACGTCTTTACAAACATGAAATAAGACGACTTCTCATCAAGTCGGCTATAATTTAAATGGAGGCGTCTCATACTTGAGTCGGCCTCATACACAAATCATTTAATTATTTGAATTTGATAGGAGAAAGAATCTCCCGCTGCTACAATAACATCAACAATCTATACCAATGATTCACAGATATATGATTTTTACCCGCAACTGAAACTGAAAGACAGCTACAATCACTTCCTAAGGGTAAATGATGCCTTCACAATGTTAACAACAAGAGCACTCTAGGGGAATATTGGGCTTAGGATTTCTCTAGAAGTTGCAAATCTCATAAAGCAATATGGGAGTTTTTATATAAAATTTCAAAGGTTCTCTTATTTGCGGGTTGGTGGGTTCAATGGATATCCATTCAAGTTGCCAAGGTATGCAGATGATAAGCTCATCTTAATAGAGCTTTGTAGGCAACTTGCTGAGGTTCACAAAGATTGTAGAAGTAAGAGAAAAGATGGCATTTCTTTTCCTATTGGTCTAGGTCACTACAGCTGCAAGTCATTCTCAGATGCTCAAAATATTGAGCATTCAATTGTGAAGATAAAACTTTACATTGGCACTATGAGGTATCCATATGACAAGAAGAATTTTGTCAAAAATAATTTGGATTTAGGTCCAGATTATTATCATCTCCCAACAATTGAAGATTTTGGGGAAGATTGTGAAGATGAGTATGAAGTGAGAAAAAGAGATTGGATGCGGTTCACATTAGAGCAAATTAAACTATTTGAGCTGAAATGGGATGTGGATGGAATTGAAGATGATCTCACAGTGATAGACCCTCTTTATTTTGATAAAATTCAATTGCAACCATTGCCTCTTATCAACTGGTCAAGTCGTGAAATAAGAGAATTGAATGAAAGAACTGCTCATATCATAAAGAGGTCAGAAGAGTGGGTGAGAAGAAAAATGATCGAAGCTATTGTAATGAGGCCTACAAACAGAAATAACTCTTCTGGGAAAAGAGATGATAATCAAGAAAGCAATCCTTCCAATATTTCTCAAATTGTAACATCAATTGGGAGCTCAAGGTGATGATGATGGAGAAGACCCAAGCAGGAAATGTGTTTTCAAAAGCATGTGTGAGGGTGATGTAAGGATAACAAAGAGGAGATCTAAGCTTAAAGACAAGTCATCAAATTCCATTGAAGAAGGAAATGAGAACCCTCAAGAGGATTTCAAAGGTGAAGAATTAACTTCTGCCATATCTCATTCCCCCCTTTCTTCATCTCATCTCCATGATATACACCCACCTCCTTTCCAACATTCACCCATGTTGAATCAAGATTCCATTCCGAATGAAAATCCTTTCGTAGATCTTTTGGTTTCATCCACTTCTATGGAACCACCAAATGCTGAAATCTATGATACTTCGCATTTTGAAACTCCTTGGCTACAACAAAGCTTGCTCAAGAAAAGGAAAGTCACTCAACTGGTTATTCCTAAATTTGATACAGTGATTAATCTGATCCAAAAAACTGATAAAACAAAGAAGACCAAGGTTGGTCGTTGATCCTTCATCTGGAAACATATGCGTTGAAGTAGCATGGTCTATATCAGAGAAGAATATGGAAGAGGCTAGTGTAGCTGATTTTGAGTTCACCAGGGTAGATTTTGGTCCTTCATCACATGAAGGTGATGTTCACAATTTCCAGGTATCTGCTGCTAAATTAGTTGAAAGGACAGAAAAGGAAAAGAAAACCAACGATCAATTGAAACAGCAAGTACAAGTTTTGACTTCTTATCTTAAAGCAATTGTTGATTCATCTTCTATACCCATAGATACAGTTCCAGCTATCGCAATTCCAGAAAATGTCATTGACAAAGAAGTCATGGAGAACATTCGTAGAAATCAATCTTGTGGGAGGGCAACCAGAGAATGGATAGATCAAATGAGAGCAGATGCCATGGTTCTTATCAAAAAGATTGGAGAAATTTATAAACAGGCAATTGCTGAAGAAGAAAAGATCGCAATAGAGATAAGAGATGCTGAAAAAGAAGAAGCGACTTGGCAAGAAGTTGCAGATGACCTTTATAAGTTAATCAAAGTTGACAGAAACACTTTGATAAGCCAGAACATCTTTTCTCAAGCTGAAGATAATCAATGCAAGCTATGGATAACAAGTATAGAATGGAAGATCGCGAACTACAGAAAAGTCTTACCGGAACAAGAAAAACTATTAGCTATCTGCAAACAAGTAAACCTCAATATTCAAAATGATCTTCTCTCAATCACATCTGGATCAGCAGCAAAACAAGGAATCCAAGACATGGATATTCAGGCTCTAAAGAGTAACTTTCAGAGTGAAGTTGATGCAGAATTGTTTGACAGACATGCATCCGGTGTGGAAATCATGAAGAAATCGGGCAATACCTCAACCTCACTTGATGTTTGTATCAGTCACATAGCCAACTATATTCAGGAATTGGTGGATGTTCAGGAAAATAGTTCCATTTGGAAGGTAAGGAGAAACAGTGTGATTGTCCCAAAGAATCAAACCATGGTCCAGGCAATAAGAGCATTTAGGAGTTTCAACAAGGCGCAATCATCTTCACGTCAAGGAAAGGAAACAGACATACCAGATTCTACTTCAGAAAGTGGCAAAGATGGGTCAAACGCATCAAATGTGGGAAGAGAAATTCCTTAGCTAATAGTTTTAGGCGAAGTATCAAGTCACGTGTTTTATTTGTTAATATTATACTTTGTAAAAAGTGACTTTGATAAAATGTTTGTAAAAAGAGCATAAAGTAAGATTAAGAGTTTGATGAACTTGATTAAAGCTTATTTTTAAGGTAGTTATGAAGTTCGTTTCTAGGGTGGTTGTGAAACGGTTGCTAAAATGAAGTCTATTTATACCAAGATGGTATCCATTGTAAGGGACTTTTTGGCAATTTTGCAAACTAAGTTTGAAGAAATTTTGGATTGTATAACTCCTCAAAGTGAATACAGAGCAATTTTGGAAGTGTTTTCATGAATGTTTTGTGTTTAGAGTTGTTTGCTCATCTTATGTTGTAGCTAATAACAATTTTTGAGATTTAGTTTGTGGAAGGAATAGTCAGATTTCATATAAGATCTTCTTTTCAAGAGTGTTTGTTTCCTGGTATCTCGAAAAAGACACTATTGAGAGTGAAATGAATCTAGTGTGTATACCTTGATCTTTGTAATGGATGTGGCTAAAATTTTAATTTATATTGTAAAATTCACATAACTTTTGTATATTTGTTATTGGGGGTTTCTTTTTTAAGTTTTAAGTTCAAATCATATTTTAAAATCTAAAAATTATATTCTAAGAGGGAGCTGCCCCTCTCAAACGCAGAGGAAGATTGCATCTCATAGGCAATCTATCCAACTGTTGGAACGAGTTTGTTGCTTTCCCATTGGGCAAGTCACATTATTCGTAAAGCGACAAATCTGTTTACTAACAAGTAATCGATTGGGATTGAGGATCTGATACATCTTAGGACATCATCTCAGGCAGCAGTCTGACTACTGTTGTGTGGTATGGCCATTCTGTATAAATTGCTAAATGCTGTAACAATATTATATATGTCTGTTTCTGCACATCACTGTCTGCATAACTACTTCAGCATCTTTACGATTATTTACGAACTGTGACATGACTATTTATATCATAGCAAATATAAGTCAGACCATTCTATTCTGCAGTTGCTTCATATTATATGTATTTTCTCCTACATCCTGTGTGTTTTTCCATGCTGTGATAGAAGTAAAAGGGTCTGCAAGAGGGGTACGGTGATGAGGCATTCCTCTATGGTACATCACCTCTAAGAGGAGACCAGATGGTTGCCATTAGGCTAAGGGGGCCTAGAGGAGATGGTTTTCAGGGCACCCTGTTGCAACTTCTCTCTCATATCATGATGCGTAAGTACAGGGTGACCAATCATAAAGAGAAGGAGAAGGTTGGCAAGATGAGGGGATAATGGAAAGGGGATAACTCACTAGGTAGGCCACCTCATCTATATGGCATGGGCCACATGAGGCCAAGAGGGATGGTAATCTGCTCTTGGGCTCAGGTTAGAGGGTCCGAGACACCTCACCAAGGCCACTTTCCCCTATGCTCTCCTAGGGTTTAGCCTCCAAGGCATTTAGGATATTTAATAGATGGATCATTAATTCTGTTACTAATTATGTACACATAATTAATTCTTAATAATACTGCTATGAATATACTAATATGTTAATCTGATTACTGTTCTGATTTCTGAGATTATTATTCTAAGAAGTTTCTAATCTGCTGCAAGGTGAAAGGTATTCCTTAAATCCACTCATCCACTTGGAAATTGGGAATTTAGGGCAAACTTAGGGCATCTCAATTAGGGGACATTACAAATGGTATGTTAGGGGACATTACACAATGGCAATTATTTCTGTCGTTATTTAAAATCAACACTTGTGAAGACACTTGGTATAATCAGGTTTGAGAACCTTGTGAATACAGAACATTACTGTTGTTATTGTGATAAGTGATTATTATTGTTGATTTTAATACTGTCATTATTTATAATACGTGAGCATAGTCAATACTAGATAAAACTGTCAAATTATTATGCTACCCTTCGACTTGTTGAATCATAGATGTTAGTGCTGTTGTTGACTTGCTGTCATTTCTACTTATCAACAGATATTGTTGTCATTACTTCGTTTGCAAACAAACATAGTTGTATTATTGGGGTAATTTTTTGAGAATTTTCATTGGTACATAGCAGATGTGAAGACACTTGGTATAATCAGGTTTGAGAACCTTGTGAATACAGAACATTACTGTTGTTATTGTGATAAGTGATTATTATTGTTGCTTTTAATACTGTCATTATTTATAATACGTGAGCATAGTCAATACTAGATAAAACTATCAAATTATTATGCTACCCTTTGACTTGTTGAATCACAGATGTTAGTGCTGTTGTTGACTTGCTGTCATTTCTACTTATCAACAGATATTGTTGTCATTACTTCGTTTGCAAACAAACATAGTTGTATTGTTGGGGTAATTGTTTGGGACTTTTTATTGCTATATAGCAGATATTAAAATTTTTTTATACCAGTTGAAATTGTTGTCATCACTATCTTTTTTCGACATAACTACAATCTTCTCATGATCACTAATCAGTAGCGTTCGATCATTATTGTGATGTGTACCATTCCTGATCAATATGGTGTTCAAGCATTGTTATAAGCTATGTCACATGGTTCACTGAATTTATTTCATGAAGTTCAAAATTGGCTGAACTTTAAAAACCTTAAAAAAATAGATAGAATTCACCCTAAAATTTGCACATACAAAGGGCCAGGACTTTTTGAATTAAAATATATTTTTAAATAGCATTTTTATTAAGGCTATTTGGATTTTTCTTATAAAATAGGACCGAGGACAAGTCAAGAGACAGTGGAGCCTCTGAATGTTTGTTTTGACGACCTAATTCTTTGTCGTGTGATTTGCAACTCTGTGAAGATAAAGTGATAGCAGTCGTTTATTTTAGAGTTCAACTGTTAATTGGGTTTTGTTTTACTAAATCCTAATTGCTTGGCTAATAATTGCATTATGGTGCTATCCTTGGAAAAGACTATGTTGTTGTAGAGCATTAAAGATTGAAGCAAATAGGTTTGTGACATCTGCAATAGGTCTGTGGGAGGTGACTATTCGAGATAAGTGACGATGTACAACAGGGATTTTGGGAGGCAAGTCAGCGATTGTGGGAACTGGGAGGTGATTATGCAATAGGTGCAACTATGCATGGTAGGTCATGGCCTTTCCTCTGCATTGTTTTCTAGGTTTTATTTTTAGATTTAGTTTTTTATTAATTTATTTATTTTATCTCTTTATAAAATTTAGTTTACTCATTATAATAGACATTTGAAAATATTATTTAAAAATTTATCTAGACACATAGTTCTAATTATAAATGTGGCATATTTTTACATGAATTTCAAATTTGTTTAGCAATGTCTAGTTCTACCTATGTTGACAATTTTGTGGATTTATTTCTTATATTTTAAACGCGAAAATTCAACAATATATTAGGTGAATTTTACCATGAGTTTTTTTTCAAACTTTATTGTAGCTGAACTTAACCCAAATCTTATCCTTGTTGAACTTGGACACAAACATGAACCTTGTGACTTATAATAGTACTGTGACCAATTAATATGGGCATCGATCCTGCAGGTTCTTTTGGAGGCATTAAAGCCAGCCCAATTAAATCAACTTTGTCTTGAGTATGAAAGGGCATAGTTTTGAATGTCCCAGTAAGAGGGTTGCAATTGAATAGAGCAGGGTATTCTCCCTCTGTACGACCAGAACAGAGGAAACAACAGCAAGAAGGCACTACACCGATCAATTCATATGGGAAAAAATTCTAATGAAAGACTGTAATTACATGGAGCAGACAGTGCTTGCAGTAGACATGTATTCGTAGGCCATGTTCTCTATATCACAGAGACATATGCCACTGATAAGAGAAGCAGGGAATGAAGATGGAACATTGGTCGACAATAACCTTTCAAAATTGTCTGCAGGAGAATTAGGATATTGCTGTCCCTGAACAAAAAGGTGGAATCATGTGGTACCATTTGGAATTACTCAGGGTGCCTCTTTTTCTGTCCTGGAATTGCCCACATTCGTCACTTGATGTGTCCAGGCAATTTTGGGGCAGAAAAGTGGTACCCTGTGCGATTCGATAGGGGACTTGGTTCTGGACCTGTAGCTTAAATGAACTGTACCCAAATTTGGTAGGTTTCCAGTCTGATTTGGTAACAGCTGCAAAAGAGTCTCAACAGTCCAACCAGAGCACTGTGCCCTATTTGTCCATCCATGGTGGCTCAGACTACCCCATTCATCAGCTAACAGGTGGTGGATTCACCGATTGCTATTAAGTATTAACAGATCAGCATGCAAAGACCTTAGATTAAAAAGATAGAAAACAAACAGCTCATGATATCAAAAGGAAGGATTTAATATGACTTTCTTTATGATGTTATTCTTGTGTATTTGGTGTGTTGCAAACAATTACAATTTCTAAAAATGAATTGAACGAAAATAAACAGCTCATGATATCAAAAGGAAGCATTTAATATTACCTTCTTTATGATGTTGTTCTTGTGTATTTGGTGTGTTGCAAACAATTGCAATTTCTAAAAATGAATTGAACTGCTGAAGCTGTCAAAGATGCGAACAGACACGCATGACCTAATCTGTCAAGCCTTTTGCAGGACAGAGGAGTTTGTCGCTAGATCATAGATTAAGAGAGATTAATGGTACGTATTATAATTAATGGAAAGTGGATATAGATTAAAATTCTTAAGGTGACATATCATTAATGACCAAATTAGATTGCAGATCGCTTAAAAGAATCCTCACAATTCAAAGCAGTGAGGTAGATGTTGGTGAAAGCTCGTTCTTACTTTTGTTGTCGAGTTTGGATTCATTTTCCTCCTTTGAAACATCTGTGTTGCTTCCACATGAGAATTTGTAACACTTTTTAATATATAGATCATGAATATGTTAATGGCAAATATGAAATGTTTTAGTGGCATCTTGTGAACATGAAACATGGTCATTTACATCGAATGTAGTGCATTCCCGTGTGAGCAGGAAACAGATTCAAATGCTTGTAAAATAGACCTTGTTTATGATAACTGGTTCATAGCAATGAAATTTCAATTTTGTGCTCTTTAAATATTCCTCAAATTCTCTTGGAACAGGAAATGGAAAATGCATCTGGACCTTTCATTTGAAAAGGAAGTTGATTCCTGCTAATCAAGGGGACAAAAAACTTGAGTTGTAGATTATGCACATTGATTGGAAAATACAAAACGTTGGTGTAAAAATAAATAGCAGCAAAACTAATATAATACAAATAACTGTTAACTGTTAAGATTCTACTTGTTTATTCATGGGAAGCCCTTTATGAGAATGAGGTAACTTTTTGTTTGCTTTGGTTGTAATTCTTTTTGGGGCAGGTTATGAAGGTTGGGAAGGATTTTTTGGTTTAACGGTGACATGGGCAATCGAACCACACCTCCATCCAGAAGGAATCAAACAATCCAAAAGTTTTATAATGCACAAACATCCCGTTCTTAATACCTCGTCAATTTATTGCAAGGTAGGGGAATCGTGAATCCAAGTTCAATGCCTTCGTGTTAAACACTATGGCTTGAAGTCAATCAACGTGCTTGTCGACATGGTTATAGTGATCATTTAGTGACTTCTTGGTTTCTTTTTCATTAAGGCTTGGGGAAATTAAAAATCAACATTTTGTATTGCTATTACATAAACAGATGTAATTCTAGAAAGTTCATAATTGGACTTCAACAAATACCTTGCCACATGTGGCAAAGTCTGCTATCGTTCATACGTGTCCTAATTTTACTAATTTCAGTCATTCAACGAATATAGTGATACTCTCTCTTAGAGACAGGACATATGTTATTCTAGGAGATATAACATTCATGCCTCATGAATCAGGGTGAACTCCAACTATCTTGTTGCTCCTCATGGTTCCAAAAGGCTGCATCATGACGCAACTAAATTTATGATACTAAATTGCATCGTTACCTCGTTTACCATGAAGCAACCAACCAAGAGCCAAGAAAGAATGTTCCACCACTTATACTTTTCCTGTCATCAACACTTCTAGCTAAATCTGTATTACTATAAGCAGTCAAAGTGAAATCTGAATTTTTGGGATACGACACACCAAACTCTTCAATTTTTGTTAAATATCTGAAAATTCTTTTTACTGCCACAACATGTCTTTTAGTTCTTACTGAAATCTAGCTGTCAGAGAAACTGCATACATGATATCCAATCTGATAACATTCAAATAAAATAGTCCAATCATTGATCTATACTGACTTGCATTAACTTTGGGAGATTTGTCCTCTTTAGTTAACTTGCATCTGGTGGTCATAGGCGTATACACCGGTTTGGAGTTCTCCAATCCAAACTTCTTTAACAATTCTTTAATGTATTTAGACTATGAAATGAAAATTCCTTTGCTATTCTGATTTACTTGCAAGCCAAGAAGAAAATTTAATTCACCGATCATGGACATCTCAAATTCCTTCTGCATCTCATTAGCAAACTTTTTGCACATGGTTTCATTTCCTCCAAATATTATGTCATCAACATAAACTACAACAATTAATATTTTACTTGAGTCAGTTTTGAAATATAAATTGCTATCAACAGATCCCTTTTGAAAACCTTGATCAATCAAATATTTATCTAGCCTTCCATATCAAGCTCTAGGAGCATGTTTCAATCCATATAGGGCCTTCTTCAATTTACAAACAATGTTCGGATCATCTTTCAACTTAAATCCTTCTGGTTGTAAATATTTTACTTCTTTTTTCAGCTCTCCATTCAAAAATGTTGACTTCACATCCATCTAATAAATCTTGAAATCCTTAAAAGCTGCAAAAACCAAAAACATCCTAATAGCCTCCATCCGAGCAACATGTGCATATGTTTCTTCAAATTCAATGCCTTCAACCTGTGTGCAACCTTTGCAAACCAACCTTGCTTTATTTTTCACAATTTTTCTATCCTCATCCAACTTGTTTTGAAAAACCCATTTTGTTCCAATTACATTTTTATCTGTCGGTCTATGAACTAGTTCCCATGTTTGATTTTTCTCTATCTGAAGCAACTCTCATTTCACTGCCTTTATCCAATTCTGATCATTGCAAGCTTCTTCTATTGATTTTGGTTCAATCTCAGACAATAAACAGAATAAAACTTGTTCTTGAGTTGTTTTGCTTCTTGTGATAATTCCTTTGTTCTTATCTTCGATAATTTGATCTACTGATGATTCTTATGTACATATCTTGGGGTTTTAGGAGCATCCTAAGTTTCCTTTCCTTTTTCTTCTTCTCTGGTTTTCTCTTCCCTTTTCCTATTTGCCTATTCATCAGATTCATAACTTGCTAATTTGTCAAATTCTTTAGAAATGCTTTCATCAACCTTCACATTTGCACTTTCAACGATCTTGTTCAATATTTTGTTGTAAACTCAACATGCCTTGCTCCTTGTAGAATATCCTAGGAATATGCTTTCATTTGTTTAGCTGTCAAATTTTCCAAGATTATTTTCATCTCTCCGGATATAACACTTGCTTCTAAATACCTTGAAATGTTTCATTGTTGGAGTTCTACCATGCTATAATTCACAAGATGTTTTTCCATGTCTTTTCTGGTTTAGAATTCTGTAAAGAGTGTAGACTGTTGTGTGAATTGCTTCTCTCCAGTAGACTTCTGGTAGTTCTACTCCTTTGATCATTGTCCTGGCTGCCTCTTGTATAGTTTGATTCATCCTTTCTACTACACCATTCTGTTGTGGTGTCCTAAGGGCAGATACTTGCCTTCTAATACCATGTTTCTTACAAAAACTATTAAATTCATCAGAAGTAAATTCTCCCGCTCTGTCAGATCTCAAACACTTAATCTTTCTATCAACTTTGTTTTCAAATCTAGCCTTAAATATCTTGAATTTTTCTAATGAAGATTTCTCTCTTAAAAATGCAACCCATGACATTCTAGAATAATCATCAATCAACAAGTTGAAACACTTCTCACCTTGTATACTCATTCTGGTAGGATTGCATAAGTCTGTGTGCACTAAGTCCAACAATCAGTTGGATGATTGCTCCTTTCGTCTGCTTTCCAACTTGACATTCTTTGCAAATATTGTTATTTAGTTTGGTCAACCTTGGTAAATCTCTTACTGCACTTAATGAACTGATCTTTACCAAATTATCAAAGTTGATATGACACATCCTTGGGTGCCAAAGCCGACTATCATTGGTATGAGATAACAAACAATGTCTTGTAGCTCCTTTTAACAAATACATGTTCCACTAGTCGTTTTCCCTATTGCAATAACAATTCCAGATCCTTTTCGGATTTCACAACCATTATCTTGAAAAACAACATTGTAACCATTTTCACACATTTGCCCAACATTCAAGAGATTATGATGCAAACCCTTCACATAGTAAACATTGTCAGTATTATGTTTTCCATCAAAAGAAATAGAATTAATTCCCACAATTTGTGTTGTTTGATCATCGCCAAACCTAATAGAACCTCCATCATACTTTTCAATTTTTACAAACTTACTTTTATCACTAGTCATATGATTTGAGCTTCCACCATCAATCAACAATTCATTTCCATCTCTCCTAGCATGTAAGGTAGTAGTAATAGCCTTAGGAATATAAATTTTAGGTAAATCCTTTTCTACCAAAAACATACAATCAACCATCTTCATAGTTTGATTCATTATTTGAAATACCAACATCATCTTTAACGTAGTAGACTTTCTTGTTAAACTTCCCTTTACCTTCTCTAAAAAACTTTTGTTTTGATATTTTTTCCAGACATCTAGTAGTTATATGACCAATCTTTCCACATCTAAAGCATTTAAGAGGTAACATACCTTTATATTTGCTAGTGCCTTTCTTCAATTTCCTCACAAGGTTTGCCTCCATCTCATCCGAGCTTTCATCTTCCAGATCTTCTTCAGAGGCTTTAAATGTGGTTTTAGATTTAGCTTTGTCTTTTCCAAACTTCCTTATCTCAAATGTAAACAAGATGCCATATAGTTGTTCCCTAGTAAACTTCTTCAAATCATAAGTTTTTTCAATAGCAAAGACCTTATCACTGTAGCTTTCCTGTAGAGACATCAAAGTCTTCTCAATTATGTCTTCATTTGTCAAGGTGTTGCCAAGTTCTCTGATTTCATTTACTGCACAATCAACCTTATGAAAATAGCTTGTTATATCTTTTGTAATGTCCCTTTCTCCCTAATATTCAAACATCCGCGAAGTTTGGCCTATTATTTGACCCTTGTAAGCCAAGGAATTGATGAGAGGGGCGTTTTGGTAGTTACTTGTGGCTTCACATATTATTTTACATGGTTTTATGGTGAGATAATGAGATCTCACGTATGATGTCATGTGTGCACTTTATATTATAATAATATTTTAATATTTCCTAAAGTGCAATTATTAATTATTTAAAAGTGGAGCAATTAAATATTATTTTATCATAAAGGAATCTTCTAGAAGGGAGGCCGATTCATGTATGAAAAAGAATAAATAGGGGAGGAGCCAGGGAGGCCGATTCATGTATGAAAAATAATAAATAGGGGAGGAGCCTCTTGGTTTAATCATGGGTTATTTGACATCTTTTCTTCATGACTAACTTGTGGAGTCGAAGGTTTCTGCGGTTGATCAATTTGTCTTTGGGAACGATACCTCCCATATATAGCATAATTGAGGGAGTCAAACATCTCTTGAAGGGTTGCAACTAGAGATGATAACTCAATCATCTCATTGATCTTAATTTGTGGGCAAATGCCATCTTGCTAGGGTTCGATTATGGAAGTTTACTGAAGATAATTTTGATGCTAATGATCCTCACCGATTTGCTATAAGTAGCTGTTTGTATCTACCAAAAGTTCTGAGTTATATTCTCAGTCATTGTTTTAGACATTGCCATGATTGAAGATGGACCACGATTTTGCACATAGAGCCCATGGAAGCCACAATTTCATCTCCTGATTGGAGCGCTTTCATCCTAGGGTTTGATCAATGGTTTTTGGTGTGGAAGGAGGTCCGTAGCAGCTACTGTTCAAGTCATTGAAGCATGAGATAAAATGGAACAGGTGCCACGATTTTGCTTATAACACTTCATTAGTGCTTCGATTTCATACCTTGGCTGGAGCGCTCACCTTAGGAGAAGTCCACGATGTCTTTGGAAGCTTAGAAGGGGGCATTCAACTTGGTATTAATTTATTTATAGTCTGAAGTGTTCAGAATAGGGGCGACACTGAGAAACATTCCACTTGGCATCAAAGAGGTCTCATTTTGGTGGCTATTGCTTGCTTCTTCAATTCCAACAATAGGCAACTTATCCTACCAAGTTCTTTCATGAATTTGTAGTACATTGATCAAATAAACACATTGCTATTGTAGATGCCATTATTTAGAATATATCATTGAATGTACTTAGACAATAGTCAAGGCATCTATTTTGTTATTTGTATTTGGTTTTGCAAATAATAAAGGAGAATTAGTTGTAGCTCTCTACATGATCATATGCCTATATTCATAATGTTAGGAGTTCGCATGCCAAGTGTTTGTGGAAATGTCCCTTGACTATAGATGCTTAATTATCAATTGAAATTCAGATATATATGCATTGCAAAAACCAAATGAGTTATTAAATGCAACAAGTTTATGGTTTTGATATTATAAGATTACTCTTGCAAAGCATTTCTTGTGCTCTAATGTCAATAACACGTAGAGTTATCAGATTGAAACTTAGACCAACAAGCTAAATGTTTGAATGTGAATTGTTTGATAATATTCTTTGAGCTACAAACATCAAGAAATTACATTAGACTTGACAAGGGATATTACTGTGGTATCAGAGCTATCATCCTGCCATCCTGTGATTAGTTAAATGTTTGATGAGTGCAAGAGATATCAGGTATTATAACAGGGATCAAAGAAGACAACAATACCAAAATCCACAAGTGCCAGACGTAGACACATTTCCAGAAGCTTCGAGGGAAAGGAATACCAACAAAACAATTCCGACTATGGCCGAGGAAGACAAGGATGCAAGAATTGAAAAGAAATTTGACACCATGCTTGACATGATGTCACGCTTATTGGGAAAGATGGAATGGAAAACAAATAATAATCTCCATCAACATCACACAACTGAACATATTGGGAACAATGAAAATAATATAAATATTGATGGGGAAAGGTCTGTACATTGTGCTGATAACACTAGAGGATCAACCTCTAGGCCTCTCTGATTATTTTCTTCAACTATCAACTAGGAGGAAGGACACCCACTTTTCAGCTGTCCAGTGAATGTACATATTTTTATTTTTGTCATGTATGTTTTACGGTTTGTTATGATTTCAAATTGATTATGCACTTAGCATCGTTCGTACTGGTTTAGATATCATAATTTATGTAATTGTACATAATTTTAATTGATTTTCATGTGCTTCGGATTTCATTATGAATTCGGTAATTTGTGTGAGTTTTTGTTTGCGAGTTTGCTGTGTGTGCAGATCCTGTCACTAGGATGTGACAGTTCTTGTTGTCAGTTTTATTTCAATTGGCAATAGGTTTACTTTTCTACCTGCACTTCATCCCCACTCAACTTGCTACCTACATCTCTTGTGCAAATTGCCATGACACCTTTCACAAGTTTACGATCCCCGGATTAACACTTAGACCAAGATGAAACTAGTTTATTCTTTACCCTAGTGTTGGCTTATCACCTCACCTTTTCATTCTTTTCATACTCTTGAATCTCATTAGGAGTGGTAAGACCATTTGCCGGTTGTACATACTTAGTTTCCATAGCTTTCCAAGTATCGTAGCCCAAGGAGATCAGGTAACCTCTCATCTTCTCTTTCCAGAAGCTATATTCAAATCCTTCAAAGATAGGGATAATTAGTTTATGTACCATCAGATCAGGATCTACTTCAAGCGGTTAAGCTCTTTTCCAAGGAACAAAAACTTTGATACCAATTGTTAAATATCCAAGCAACTGAGAGGGGGGGTGAATTAGTTGACAACTTAATCTTTTTCTTCATTTCTTTCACACATCAAAAATAACCAATAGAATTAATTAACGTAGATATAACATGAAAGCACATACACAAAATAGATCTCACAATGAACACCGGATATGACGTGGAAACCAAAGAAGGGAAAAACCACAGAGAATGTTAGTTCTCAATATATAACACTAATTAAGGTGACACCGGTTAAGGTGATTTTTAAAATGGGTGGCTCACTGCTAGTGGGCTCACTGACCATAAAAGGCTTACTGTCGAAGGAAGACGAAAGAAAAAGAGAATCCACCTCTGTAACACAATCTACAATACTCCGATGCCTTATCAGCAACAATGTACACTTCACACATCATCAATCAGATTATTATTTAGTCTCACATATCTTCCATACATCACACATTCAGATTATCCACTTATTTATACTATCTCTGGAAAACTTAATATTCTAAGTCGGCCAAGACAAAGATTAAAAATAGGTCAACACTAAACACTCCAGTGGTGGGAATGAATGAGAAGTAGACCATACCACAACTCTCATCATCAGTCAGATCAACATGTTACATCCATCACAAATTCCAGACCCAAATCATGACTCACGCTACACAAATATTGTTATTCATCCTTGAATTCCAGACCTAATCCGGACCCAAAAAACACTACCCAACATAGCAAAAATAAGAATGAAACCAAGATACTCTTGAATACAATCGAACAAATACCATATCCGATAAACAAAGAAATCCGGATTGCCATCAACACGAACAAATAGAATATTGACTGCGACACATCTTGTGGAGCACCAAAAATTTCGGAAACACATCTTCTGGATCACCAAATCCAATATGTTGACAACAATGACAACCATTAGTGACAACCATCAATATCACATTTGCAACAAGGGGTTTGTTAGAATAGGCTTGGAGAATGCTTGGTGGTTCTCTAATTTGTGGATTCAAGTGTTTTTTCTTCGAGGACATGTTTATTTAGTTTGTGTAGTGTTCTAGTTTAGTTTTTGGGTGATGGTTTAATGGACAAGTAAAGTTATGGTGTTTTGAGTTCTATGTTTATAGTTGGTTTTGTTTCCAATTGTTCGTGGTGATGTATCATATCTAGATCACACCTTTTTGGTCTAGACATGCTTTGGTGGTTGTGCATGGATGTTAATATGGGTCTCACCATGGTGTGTGTGGATCCGCATTAAGTTTTGTGCATAGAAAGATGGTTTTTGGGCCAACTAATTGGTGTGTTACATTGTTCATCTACACGTTTCATTTGGTTTTGAACTTGGAGGATGTGTTAGTATGTGTGATTCATTGGAATTATTTAGGAAGGATGTGTTGTGATGCATTTGGGTCTCCTCTATCTCATGGAGTGGACCAGAATGGATGTTATAGGTTCAGGTGGCCAAATTTATGTAATTTTGTATATTTTGTCTATGGCCAACCTAGTTTAGGGTTTCAATGAATTATCTTGTATATATAGGAGTATGGATGTATGTGAACTAATGTGAAGTGGATTTGAATGATGCACAAGAAGATATGGTATTGCTGAAGCACAAAAGACAGTTATGCAGTGCATTAAGATAGAGTTTGAAGTCAAATATGTTTTCCATGATATTGGTCGCTTGACATAGTGGTTCAAGGACAATTTCATGATCAAGAGATCTTATTCATTTTAGTTCATTTGATCTTCTGCACTTGCTAGAAGAATCTATGTTCCTTTTGGCAGTTGGTGCACATTTGTAACTTGTACTAATATTGTGCGCCTTAGTCTTGCAAGTCCTTTCAGGGGCAATGATCTTTTTGGCCTTGAGCCTAAACATTGTAATGAATTATTCATATTGTAGGTGTGATTCTCACCATGGTTTTTTCTTGTTTAAGGATTTTTCACATAAATTTGGTGTTCATGTGTGTGTTGTGCTTTGTGCTTTCATGTTTCATAATTGTAGCAATAACTTAAATGTGGTTTGAAGTTTAATTAGTTAGAAGTAGAGTGTTTAGAGGTCCGAACTAATTCCCCCCACCTCTCAGTCTTGTGGTGCATTTAACACATGATTACTTGTTTCTTATAGTAGATGGGTTCAAGAAGACGTGTCTATATTAACTCCATGCAAAAACACTACTATAGAAAAAGACGCATATGATATTTCTTTGCTAATTATGAGTGCAATTTTGGAATTACTAAGTTCATTTATTCAAAATGAGAAACAATATTTGTTAAAAAAATTTCATTGATTTTGGGGAATATGGCGAATATAAAGTGCAAAATATTATTTCTTTAAATAAGTCATAGATGGATGAATAAACATATGTGGTCATTATTGTAATATCAAAAATTGCACCTTGTGTACCAAATGGCGCCTTCCTCCACATTTGAATAAACAAATGGCACCTTCCTCCACATCATTGGAGGTTGTGTACCACCACCTTTGACTTTTTGTCCACCTAAGTTTCTTTGTGAGCTTCTATCATTTTCCTTCATTTTACTCTTTTAATTTGTATTTTGCCATATCTTGTTTATTTTGTTTTGCCACGTTGATTAGTTACTGATTTAGTCACTTCTATCATTATCGTACGGATTTTGTACTCTGTCTATACAAGACGACAATGCGCTGCGTTGGTGTCCCGGTTCTGGGCGCTCATCCTGCAGACAAAGACCGCGCAAAGTCATCCGATAGTTTCATTTATTGTTCGATAGCTTAGTTCTACATTTTATCCCCTGGCTCACTCTTAGCGCCAGTTTGAGTGAGGTAGCGGTAGATAAGTTTGTTCTCTAGGATTTGTCATCTTAAAGGTAGCAAATGTCCTCCTCTACAATTATAAATTTAATATAACTCATAAAGGGATATATAATAGTAAGTATCACAAGGTGTGGGATGAATCTTTTATTGAAATTCAACACCATTTCAATATTTGTCAGTATTCTTCAACAAATTGATTATATTTTGAATCATTTTTGGGTATTTTCTCTCATGTTTAATTGATGTTGGTTTGGAACAACAAGAAAAGCAAGGACATTATTTTAAAACTTATAAAAAGCATCAACATTTATTTAGAGTATTAAATACATCCAACTCAAAGTAAAAGAAAAATTAGAGAAAACATGAAACATGTATAGAAAAAAACCATTCTCAACATATGAAGGAACACAAAATAGGTGGGCGATAATGTATGGATTTCCACAAGCAAGGAATGGTTACAAGAACAAGCCAAGAAAATTAAAGCCTTAAATTTATCTTCTTTTAACTATTTTGGAGGCCATTAGAGAAAATGTTTCATAATATGTACCACCTTCCATGAAGATGCACTTGTGTATACTTGCATCTTTATGAGCTTTTATGTTGGATGAAGAAGAAATATAGGTAAGTGTTATCTTCTTTAGAGGATTTGGGTGTGAATGAAAGAGCCATATTTTTAGAGGATGTAGTCTATAATTGATAGATAAGGGATGTTAGAAACATGTTTTAGAAGTCTTAAGAAGTGGCATTAAATAGAAAAAATTGAACCAAGCAAGATGACACTCCAAAGAGAAAATGGGAGAAATCTTACCTTTCTTAGTGTCTCATTAAGCTTTTGCGGGACCCAAAAAAAACCTCTTTTAGAAGGGAGGTGTGAACCTTTAAGGATCAAGAAAAACTTATTCTTGATTAGTAAGATGAATTTAGGAAAAGATCAACACCATAATTAGGTAATGCCAAATTCACACTTGTAGGCTTAGATATATGTTGTGGGATTATATGTGCTCTAGTGGGGTGTAATCTACATATGATTGAATCCAAAGTTGCCAAATCAAACCCATGCCTAGGGTTTTGAATCCAACTAACACAAAATGCACTTTGAAATGAATATGTATTTATTTTTTTTCTAGTTTTGAGAGGATCCTTCTAGGACACGAGGAGGAATTTTCATCACTATCACTTTTATATATAGGGGTGGAGAACATAATGTTAAGCATTAAATGCAAGATTGATTGTTGTATCAATCTAAAATTGTTCACATTTTTTTGAGGTTTGACAAAGTAGTTAAGGAACAATCTAATATCCATTACTTTTCTTTCGTTAATTACGTTAAAGGTGTATTACACTCACACATGGATGCAAAAGTCTGTCAATAAAAACTAGAAGCATTTAATTTGATGTGTTTGTGACACTTAAATGTATGAAAAAAATCATATTATTATTATTTTTTTTTGATAAAAGTGGATTTACCACTAATTTTTTTTAATATTTTAATTTTTACATGGTGTCTGGTTCAATGAGCACTGAAAGGAAAGATCCACTAAGAAAACCTTCCAGTATTGCTCCAAAAAACTTAAGGCCTACCTACCCATTACAAGAAGCCTCAAGGGTACATTCAAAAAAACCCCCCTCCATATTACATAGCAATCCCATTAGGTACAAAAGAGGCTACCATAAATGACATACAAAAAGAAGTCAGATGCATAATCATCCCTTCAACTGACTGTGAGGAACAATGTAGTAATGCAATAGAAGATCATCCACCAGTGAAAAATTTTAAACTGCAAAAATTGAACATCCTCGCACCAACCTTGGCTACACAAAACAATTGTCCAACCCATCTATTAGCATAAAACTCAAGAAAAGAAATGAAACCACTCTAAGTGAGCAGGCCATAATCAAAACCGTGAACAGATAGAGTATAACCCATATGAAGAGGAGAGCAGGATGCTGAGACCACGAAGGAATCAACAAGAGGCCGGGGCAAATGAGTAACCATAATAAGAACTATGCAAACAATAGGAAAACAAGAAACCACTGCAGATATCCTAACACCTGTATTTTCCACCAACCAAAACTCATCCACCACCTTCCAAGCTGCATGAAAACCATTCGAATAAAACAGATTACAAACCCACCCAAGTTCCTCATCCTCAAATGCATGAAAATGGCGAACCTTAGAAGGAAAGAAACGACATAAGGATGAAATGCTAAGAACAGTAATATTACCAACTCATATATATTGCAAACCACATGAAAGACGACATCATAACAAATATTTCTTGAAGAGATGCTCGATATCTCACACAAGCTAAGATAAACAACTCGCACATTCATAATTAACAAACCAATGATCCCAAGATACGATCAACAACCGAGATAAACAACTCGCACATTCATAATTAACAAACCATTGATCCCAAGATACTATCCACAATAATGAGATAAACCATTCAACAATAATGATTGCAACAGTACAACTTGGAGAAGGAAATAAATCACGCATAATAACAATCATTCACCAATGTGCAACCTCATAAACCCGATCCAAATGAAGCAAATAAAATGAGGACAGAGTAATCATGAAATATACATGCCACACAAATCAATTCCATAATAGGAAGATCATGGAAAGCACCACCCTCCATTGAAAAGAGACTTGGAATGTGTGGCATCAGCGAAAGTGCTACCACAAAATCAATAAGTGGACAACACCCCCCCTAATGTAACACATTCAAGTATATTAACTACAAAAAGGGTGTGAAACAAAAAAAGCAAGACATAAGTATTCATGCCAATAAATTGAAATTCTAAAAATAGACTTTCAAAACATAAACTCTCATGATCATAGAGCATACGAAGAACCAAAATAATAATGAGAACCGAAAATGAATAGGCATTACTGCTTTGGCATAAACTTGAATGAAAGGATAAAGCCATGATTACACCCAATCACGAAGACAAACCTTTCCAAAAGAAGAACACCAATCTTAAAGATGAAAAACCATATTGCCTAAACTTAGAATGTCACAACCCCAGAATTACACAATCAACAAATTAAACCATACTAATATAAAATGCTTATGCAAGAGGAGGGAATATCTGAAGGGGCAACCTCCAAATAATCCAAACACTCAACTGTTGCCTTGTTAGCAAGAAAATCAGCAATACAATTAATTTCCCTATAGCAATGAGAGATAGAAAAGGAACTAAAAAACTCTAATTGACCAAGAATTCGATCTAAAAGATATTGTAGCTGCCAGGAGGCACATCTCTTATTGGAGACCGCACGAAAAGCCACCATAGAATCACCTTCTATTACAATTTCCTTAATGTTTAGTGAAATAGCTAAATCAAGGCCAAACGATAAAGCATGGAACTCTGAAGAATTGTTAGATCCAATACCAATATATTTACAAGCAACCTTGACAATTTTCGAATTATGATAAAAAATGACAGCTCCAATCCCTGATTTGCCCGGTTGCCCTTAGCAGCCCCATCAAAGTTTAATTTAAATGTGAATTGCGAAGGAGGGGACCATTTAGCATGCGTACGCTTGACAACATAAGATAACCCTAAGGATATAGACCCATGAGAGGGAATGACTCAGAGAGCCTTCCAATTCCATGTCACACAATTATCCCAATGAGAAAAGGAACACAAATGGTTCAAATTTTTATAAATAAAGGAGAGAACCAATTCAGAAATGCAATATTCAATCCCGCCTATCATATCAACCAAAGAAATAGATTCTTGTTTGAAAATTCTATGATTCCTCTCAAGCCATATATTCTGAATAACAATAGAAGGAGCAACAATCTAGAGGTAGGAATAGAATGAAGTCGAATACAACAAAGGCCAAGCCATGAATTGAGACAAGAGATTAGGACAAATAGCAGATGTCCAACCAAGCTTGCCAAATAGACAATACCAACAATTTGATGCAAAAGGACAATGCAAAAACACATAATCCAAAGATTCCATGAAGAAGCCACAAAACACACAAGGAAACACAACTATAATCCCAAGTCTATCTAATCTCATCCCAGTAAGGACTCTATCTTGTACTGCCAACCACACAAAAGAACCAGCTTTAGGAAGACATGCCGAATGCCAAAAGAGCTGAGAAGGCCAAGAGGAAGAAGAAGAGGGATGAGACAAAGACTTATAGCCATCCTTTACTGTATAAGAACCTGACACATTCTTAGTCCAGATCAAATCATCCTCCATGTCTTGAAATACAAGCACTCTCTTCTTAAGTTCTTGTACATAAGCATCCTTAAGTTCTTGATATAACAACACAAAATCTATGGATTTCCAATGAAACATAGGATAGGGACCCGAAACATCAACATAAGAGTAATCATCAACAAACACGCCCCAATGACCTTTGAGGATATCTAATAAAGGAGACCAATCTTGAATACTAGTCATAACAACATGTCCGTTCCAAACTTCATCCCAAAATCTAGCCTTTCTCCCATTATGAATTACCCAAGAAAGGTGGGTAAGAATAACCGATCTACAACTAGTAATAAAATTCCAAAAAATTGACCCTTTTGGAAGAGTTGAAGCTGTGAATAACTGCTCTCTAGGAGCCCCTCTCAAATATTTGGCAAACATGAGAGAAGCCCATTTACTTGAGGGATCCTTATAGAGCTTCCAGACTAACTTCGCCCCCAAAGCTCTATTATGTATTACTAAATCTCTGATACCCGATCCCCCTAAATCCTTAGGAAGACAAACCTTATCCCAGGCCAAGAGAGGAATCTTCTCCTTACCTCCAATATTATCATTCCAAAGGAAAGATCTTAAAGACGACTTAAGCTCATGAACAACCTTGTGGGGTGTTTTCAAAACAGATATCAAATAAATGGGAATAACATTAAGCACTGATTTGATCAAAAGAATCTTACCAGCTATAGTGAGCCATTTATGGTTCCATGAAGAAATTTTGGAAGACGCCACATGAACCACTTTGTCCCAAAACATTGTCTTATCTGAACCAACAAAAAAGGGAATGCCTAGATACTTACAAGGAAAAGATCCCACCACAAATCCCCAAAATTGAGTCAACCTATTCTGAACTAAAGGGGAAACATTCATAATTTTTTTTAAAGATTTGGAGCTATTAACTTTCTGACCAGAAAAAGCAGAATATTCTGCAATAATTTTCTTGATGACTTTAGACTCTGCCAATGAAGCAGAACCAAATAGGAGAGTATCATCTGCAAATAGACAATGAGATTGGGATACCAGATAACCATCAATCTTAATTCCCTTCCAAATACCCGATGATCTAGCTTCATGAATAGCCCGACTAAAAGACTCAACTAAAAGAATAAACAGAAAAGGGGACAATGGATCCCCTTGCCTAATACCTCGAGAAGAAGTAAAAAAACCAGAAGGGGATCCATTTAGTAAAACTGAAAAATCGAGAAGAAGAGATGCAGGAAAAAACCCACTTAATCCAACCATGAGAAAAACCAAATTGTCTCAGAATAGAGACTAATGAGTGCCAGTCCACTCGATCATAAGCTTTGAGCATGTCAAGTTTAAGAATCATAGCCAGAGTCTTCTGAAAAGAGATGGAGTGCAGGACCTCATGTGCAACAATAGCACCCTCTGAAGTTTCTCTCCCAGGTACAAAACCACCCTGCTCAACAGAAATAATCTCAGAAATGAGTTTAGCCAGCCTAACTGAAATTGCCTTAGTGATGATCTTGTACAAGGTGTTACATAGTGCAATTGGACGGAAATCATAAAAAAATTTAGGATTATCCACCTTAGGGATAATAGCAATAAGAGTTGTATTAAGCTCTTTTAAAATGGATCTATTATGCCTAGATTCCTCAATAGCTAGAATGACATCATTCCCCACAAAATCTCAACATTTTTTGAAAAAACAAAGCAGTGAACCCATCAAGCCCCAGAGCCTTCTTCGGGGACATGGAAAAGACCACCTCTCTTAACTCAAGACTGGTAAAAGGAGCCATACACATCTTATTATCTTCTTCCTTAATGAGAGGAGGAATAGAATCAACAATATTACTATTCAAATCCACTATATCAGCAGTAAGCAAAGACTTAAAAAATCTAACAGCCTCAAAGGCAATTTCACCTTCATCAAACATGCAATTCCCATTAGAATCATGAATGCAAGATACCCTATCATGCTGCCTCTTTAATTTGGTTGAGGAATGAAAAAACTTAGTATCCCTATCACCTTTTGTCAACCACAAATCCCTAGACTTTTGTCTCTAATAAGATTCCTCACGAGCCAAAACCTCCTCAAGCTGAGCTTTCAAATATTTAAGCCTATTAAAGGACAAAGAATACATACCATGATTTAAGATAAGCTCATTAACCTTTTCAATTTCAACCTGTATCCTAGCCTTCTCTCAAAAAATATTCTTAAAATGAAGAGAATTCCATTATCTAATCCTTCCTTTAATATAAACCATCTTTTTAACAATCTGATACATCTTAGACCCATTCACATAAGGGGTAGACATCCACCAATCTTTCAATAGGGGCAAAAAAGATTGATCCCTGAGCCACATCGGTTCAAACTTAAAAGGAAGCTTCCAAGGAGCCCTATCCTCAAGAATAGAGAATAGAATAGGAAAATGGTCCGAACCAGTATAAGGGAGAACTGCAGAAAAGAATTCCCAATCAGTACCAAACCAATTTTCAGATACCAAAAGTACATGAATATTCTTCATAATACACATAAAAAAATGAAAAAAAGTACATTGTTTTAAATATATAATATAATAAAAAAATAGTATAATAACATATTATAAATAATAATTTTTATTTAGAGGGATTGAAAGCGTCCCTACATAAAATCCACTCTTTCCTCAAGGATAATGATAAGAATGAATATGATATAATAATAATAATAATAATAATAATAATAATAATGGAGTATTAATATTTTTATTTTATGTTCGTTCTCATCCTTATCTTCTTTAGGATAAGAACAAATATAAAATACAAATACAATGATATGATAATATGACAATAATGTACACTTGTTAATAGATTTTTTTTTTGTCAAGAATTTAATAGAAATATAAAAATCTAATAATATAATAATAATAATTTGATATTTTAATAAAAATATAAAAATATAATAATAAGAATATATTAAGCATAATAATATACTCACATCTTAATAATAATTTAATATTAATTACAATATTGAATATAATAAAAAATAATATTAATTACAATATTGAATATAATAAAAAATAATATTAATTACAATCTAATAATATAATAATTCTTTAGAATATCACCTATATTCTTCTAAAATAGGTATGCTAGTTAAAGTTAATATTTCTTTTTAAGGGATATTTATAATAATATTATAATTTGTTTGTGTAGAGTTATTTCATTTTCAATATGTTTATTTTTTATTTTCAACAATATTTACATGTCTTTAATGTTGTCATTTGTTAATTAAGTAAAATAGTATCTTTGTAAAATTTATTTTCACTTATTTATTTACCTCTACACAACAAATGTTATAATGAAACTAAATGTGAAAACTTGAATTGTCATATCTTTAAAACATAGATTGTTCTACAAAAGTATACAAGATCCCATAACAAAGCTTGTGAGAGCTATATTATAGATTCAATCTGATTTATAAGACAAACATATCCACCAATTAACTCAATAGTCAAGGTGGTGTAAGAATGTAATAAAGTGTCATGGCCCACTAATCTTTATTCCCACCTAAATTGTTTAAAAAGGCAATACGGAACAAGATTAACTAAAGAATAACGTATGGGAATGGCTTTTTATATTGTCTGTCTTATGTAACTTCCAGAAGATCACGTTTTTTAAGCTAATCAACCACTCTTAATTTTTCTACCAGTCAAATACAACGTGAATGCACATAGTGCAGCTCTCTATAAATACCAACACAAAGAGAAGCACCCAGATTATTCTGCATTGGAATATTACAATTTGTGCTAGCAGATAGAGTGAAGAAAACAGGAGTGTTTCAAGTTGTTATAATGTTTCCAGGAGGACCGCCTCCACCACCAGGTCCAGGAGGACCACTACCACCAGGTCCAGGAGGGCCACTGCCACCACCAGGCCCTGGAGGACCACCGCCGCCACCACCAGGTCCAGTAGGGCCGCCACCACCACCAGATCCAATAGGACCTCCACCACCACCAGGTCCAGGAGGACCACTACCACCAGGCCCTGGAGGACCTCCACCACCACCAGGCCCTGGAGGACCACCGCCGCCACCACCAGGTCCAGTAGGGCCGCCACCACCACCAGATCCAATAGGACCTCCACCACCACCTGGTCCTGGAGGACCACCGCCACCGTCAGGGCCAGGAGGCCCTCCTCCACCACCAGGTCCAGGAGGGCCGCCGCCTCCACCAGGTCCAGGAGGGCCACCTCCACCAAGAGGCCCTGGATGGTAGGGTACAAGTTATCTACCTTGAGCTTGTGGTTATCTATGTAATATCTGCAATTTACAAGTTATTTACTGCAGTTGCATCTATGTGGAGGACTAAGTGCATAGTTGTTTAGGCATATACCCAAAAAAAAAAACTACTATCAGATTTGTTATATATTTGGAGTTATAGTTGTACATCATAATAATGTTGAACTATAGTGTTCATCTTGACTGCGAATATATGTATGGTTCTTTATTTGTGAAAAGATGGGTGAAGTTTATATATACAGACTTTGGATAACTTGCTGTGTAATATCTTTTGAAATGTTGCATTTTTGACGAGCAATATATGTTTAGATCTAGGGAAATTGTTACATGCTTGTTTAATCCTTTTCTCAAACATGTCTTTGAATTTAACTTATTATTTTTTACGGTTTATCCCTTCTTTTTGGGAATTTTGAGGAGAGAATTGAACCGTTTTTACAGAAAATAACATCAAATAGTATGATGGTGAGTTCAAGAGTATTGGTAATCTTGGTGGAATAAAATAACAATCTGCCGGACAACCAAAAATGGTAGATTCTTGTTCAGTAGATTTTAGAAAAAGGAAAAAAATATATTAAATAGTTATTAAAGAGTTTTATAATTTGAATGTTGAATTTTTATCAGAGTTTTCTGATGTGCTAGAAAATTCTTTGTAATTTGAAGATCTATGTAACCATTTTTTTCATATATTGAATGAGTTATTGTATACAAGATTGTTTTTTGAAGCATTCAATTGCATCTACTTCTATACACCATCAATTCTGTCAAGGAGAATCTCAGAATTGTCTTAAGATTTCCCGTTTGAGTCCAAATCAGCATTTGGTTTCAATTAATTGACCTCACTTCAAATATTGCTAATTAAAAGATGGTTAAAACAAAATTTATTCTTCATTGCATTGATAGTTTGTTAAAATTTCTCACCACAAAATTTTGTTGTATGCTTTGAGTACTGTGTGTAATATTTTTAACTATTAACTCTCAAGATTAGTATTGTATGAGATTCCAAACTGTAGAGTGTGTGTTTGATGGTAGTTGAGGAGGAAAGAAGAATTGTTTTAGCATAGAAGATTGTTCAATTAGGGGAAAGGACCCAATAGTTGAGCATGTACCAATTGTTGTGAGGGTTGTTGATACCTTTTGTTCCAAAAATTGAACAAATAAAATCTATTGTTTGAAACAAAAAATATCAATTTTTGTTAGGAAATGTACCAATAGTTGTTAAGAAATGTACTAATATTGTAAAAAGTAACCAATCAAGTGATGCCATGTCAGCTGCACAACTATTGGGGTCTCTTTTGCACGCCTATTGGTCTCACTTTTTTGGGGGGCTGTTTTGGATACCTTGGCAAAAAGCGTGCTGATGTGGCATCATATTTGATGATGTGGCTCTGAAACCTTAGTTATAAGTAGAGGACTTGCCAAATAAGCTACTGTAAAAAAATCGGAGTGATTTGAAATTTTCAAGTAGGATTTTGAGAAGCGTGAAGTTAGGGTGCACAACTACTGGGTCCTTTCCCCTAATAAGAAGCATAATTATACATAAGTAGATTGCATGTTTTTTTAAAGCAAAATGAAAGTTTTCTTCAATTAGAAGTAATTAATACACTTAAAAAAATTTAGATGATATGCTGATTGTGGAAAATAAATGTGAAAAAGTTTAATGATATTTACTAGAATTAACTTTAGATAAATATGGAGAAGAAAAAAGAATTGCACTTATTATTATATTATTTTATTTATACTAAAATAAGATGTTAAATATTTATGTAGGAAAAAAAGGAGGACATTCTTAAAATACTCAATCTAAACTACTCTAGATTTACTCATTAACCTAAATCTAATCTATTACTTACAACACTTACAATATTGCTTTATGTGCAATCTTTTATGAAACAAAA
Organism: Cryptomeria japonica; assembly: GCF_030272615.1. Classification (NCBI taxonomy): domain Eukaryota; kingdom Viridiplantae; phylum Streptophyta; class Pinopsida; order Cupressales; family Cupressaceae; genus Cryptomeria; species Cryptomeria japonica. The sequence goes on along the minus strand of NC_081407.1, from coordinate 8,975,199 downwards.
AGTTCTAAACACACATAACTAGATCCCCAAATATATGACTATTAATTATACATTTCACTTAACTCTCCCACTTAGCCATATATTTCTCAATCACACTGTAGTGCTTGAATCTTTCCTTCCAAACCTCAAAATTCTCTCTTTCTAGTGGTTGTCTATAACACTTCAACACTATTAAAGTTGATTTCTTGCTACAATATCATAGTAGCCTATAATATTCAACTATTCTTCCGATCTCTCATTCAATATAACTCCATTCTTGCAAATTTCATTATTTGTTATTCCCAAGACCTCTTTTGGCACTACAATACAAAACTTGTAGAGGTTGTCATCTCTACTTCCTTTAGTACTAGTCACTCCATATTTATAATTTAAACACATAAGTTTTTTGCAAGGTGTGTGCCCTTGGTCTCCTTGTTTTGTGCAACGTAGCGCTTAGGTTTGGGACTTGGCTTAACCGCGTGGATTTATTAAATCTCATTGTTGTATCGGGCATTAATATGTCGATCTTTTGGTGCAAAGACAACTGTGTTTCTAACAAGTGGTATTAGGGCTTAGGTCACATATTCAAACCCCTCGCTTGTGTTGGGGAGGATTGTTGCAAGGTGTGTGACTTTGGCCTTCTTGTGTTGTGCAACACAATGCTTGGGTTTGCGACATGGCTTAACCGCTTCCTGTGGATTCATTAAATCTCATGGTTTTATTGGGCATTAATAGGTCGATCTTTTGGTGTGACGACAACTATGTTTCTAACAACCTTCTTGTCAAATTGTACTAGAATATCTTTGCAAATAATCTTACAAACCACTAAAAGGATTTTTTCCAAAGTAGGGACATACCATACATCTTTGATTTTCTTGTATGCACCATTGTGCATCTTTAATGAGATATTGCCAACTCCACTCATCTCATGCTTATTGTCATCTCCAAGAGTGATAATTTTTCCTTTGAGTGCTTATTCAAATATGATGTAGACCAACCTCTCTCAAGTGTCATTTATTGAATTTCTCTTGAGTCTATGTACTCACAATTTGAAACACCATATTTTGAAGATGTAGTGGCCATAAACATATTCTCTGTCATTGGTCAAAACCACATTAGCTTCAAATTCCCTCATTTTCTTTTTCTCATCTACCCATGTACCAACCATAATTGTGCATTATTTCATAAAATACCTCAAGGAGCCCCATAATAAAAGCACTTGGGTTGAAGTTTGTTTTGACTCTTCTTCTTTCACCTTTCCGTTATCTACTAAAAAAATAGAGTTGTAAGAGTTTCATCAATTAAACTTGCATCTTTCTAATTCATTCATGAAGTAATGCTACAACTACTTTCTAGTATAGGTTAAATTATTTTGAGTGGTCAAAGGTACAACCGATCTACAATGCATTTTAGGAAAACTCCCAAGAAGATTCATAATAAAATCTTATTTTTAAATGACTAATCCAAATGTTGCAAGTTGAAATTTGAGTGACTTAAGGTACTTTATGTGGTTTGATATTTTTGTGATTCATAGTTTTGTAACCAAAAAGACTTTTATGTAAATATAGCCTTGTACATACATCATTTGATCCATATAACATTGTAAGCAAATAAATTGGAAAACAAGAAAATATTAGATTTAAAAACCCGATTTAAAAAAAAATCAATTCTCTATTTTACATATCTCATCACAAACCATAAAAGAAAGGTGTTGCTTCATTGTTGGGATGTGGATACAATCTCAATAACACAACCCTCTTCAAATGATGGCTGTCTATTTTGATAGAATCGGCTTGCATAAAAAGTGAGATATGAAATGATGAAGGACTAAATCTATTTATAGTTTTCCATGTGAAAAACTAACTAGAAGTTGAGGAAAAGAATGGCGACCTAAGTTAATTGAAAAATCAATGGAGTCAACTGAACTAAAAATTAGAAATTTGCCATTTCAATATGAGAAGAAGTTTAAAATAAAAATTAAAAATTAAAATGATGAATAATTGCAAGGAAGAAGTTTCTAAATGGAAGAAGGGTTAATTTGTGAGATATAATTATAAATTATCTAATTAATTTAATATATTTATTGATGAGAAAGTTTATAATTCGAACAATGAGTTAGTTGATGCAATGGAAATGATTTTTTTATTTGAAAGTGGACAATTCATTCTCATTTAATTAAATAAATAAAATAACATTTAATTAAATAGACAAATGGGAATTATTAAATGATTATCAACAATGATATGATAAATAGATAATTGATTAATAAATAATAATGTTAAATTAATGGTGATTAATAAATGATTAATTAATGCTATGGTAAATGGATATAATTGATAGGTGAATTAGTTTTTGTATCCATAAATTTATCATTTGATATCAAGACTCCTTGTTCATTTATGACTCACTAAGTTAGAAAATCACACTATCATTGAAACTTATAAGCATATAGGAACGCGATCTACCTTTCTTTTCTTCCCACTTACTAAAAAATAATACATTTTGGGTAGGCTTAGTCTATAAGCCCCTTGAACTATTTTTGTAAAAACGATCCATAGGATTCAACAATTTTTTTCAAATTAGAAATAGTAGATACAAAAACCATTTTTAGTTAGTAGCATAAATCTAAATGCGTCCTTATTCAATTTATATCACAACACACAATGATCATCACTTAAGAGTACTTGGAGATGAATAAGAGGTTGACTGGTCATGCATAATAAAATTATATGCTCAAGAACTCTTGGTTACTCCACTCAAGGGTGTCACAAAACCAACCACATGGACCACTACCTTGTCCACCCCAACCAAGTGGATCTAGTAATATATGTTGGAGAATAATCTCGAAGTAATGGTTTAAGGTAAGGGGCATAGGTGAGGAGTGTAATCTAGGTTCTCCAAGGAGATGATTGGGATGAGAATTTTGATGCATCACATACTACACCAGAGACCCATCCTCATCCCAATAGGGTCAAGCATGCCATTAGAAAACTAAGAAGAGAAATACAATGCATTCTATACTACATTAAAGGTCCATCCTCAATAAAAAAATGGTCATGTGGGAAAAAAGGAGATTTCCACAAGTGACCTTAAACTATCTAAGATGGTGGATTCTAATCTCTATCACCCTTAGGTCATCAATGATAAGTCAATCCACCCAAGAAGGGAGTAGTAATTGACATTCATCACCACATGGACTTGGTAATATTGTCGACTAACCCTTCAAAATATAAGTATAACCTAACATCAATCACTTCCATGCTGAGTTGGTGAGAGCTAGCTAACCCCATTAATAAAATAATTATCTTAGAATCTTCATTACATTGGGGGTCCATCCTCATCCCAATAGGGTCAAGCATGCTATTAGAAAAATAAGATGAGAAATATGGTGCATCCCATACTACATCAGAGGTCCACTGTCATTACAAAAATGGCCATGTGGGAAAAAAGTAGATGCCCACAAGTGATGAATCTATCCAAAATGGTGGATTCCAATCTCCACCACCTTTAGGCCATCAATGATAGGTCTATTCACCCAAGAAAAGGGTCAAGTTCTATCTTCTTTAGAGGTTTTGGGTATGGATTGAAAAAGCCATACTTTTAGATGATTTTCTTTTGAAGTGATATATAAGGAATACCAAAAATAGGTTTTAAAAGTTGTGGGAAGTGGGATTCAAAGGCCAAAATGTAAACCAAGCAAGAATAAATTCCAAAGAGAAAGTAGGAAAAAATCCTCTATTGCTTAGTGTCTAATCAAGCTTTTATGTGACCAAAAACCTCTGTAGCGTGACCCTTAAGGATCAAGAAAAACTTTTACTTGATTAGTAAGATGAATTTAGGAAAATATCAACAACAAAATTAGGTATTGTCAAACCCACACTTGTAGGCTTAAAGATATGCTCTAGTGGGGTCTAATTTACATAGGATTGAATCCGCATCCACCAAATCAAACCAATGCCTAGGTTTCTAAACCCGACTAACACCAAATGTACTATGGAATGAACACCTATTCATATTACTTCTATTTTTTAGAGGATCCTTCTATGACATGAAAGGGAACTTCATCACTACTAATACTTCATCACAAGCAATACTTGTATATAGGGAAGAGAACACATTTTTAAGAATTGCATGCAATATTAATTGTTGTATCTATCTAGAAAAAGGAGACTTCAATTGTTCATACTTTTTTTTAGAGGCTTGACAAAATAGTTAAGGAACAACTTAATATATGTATTTTCTTTTTAATTATTAAAAAACAAGGTAGATAGGAAATTGCCTCTTTAAGGGGTTTTTGGGGCAATATTGTTAAATTTTTTTGTTAAGTTATTCAATTTCTAACATTTAATTTTTTATTTTCAACAACATTAATCCCTCTTTAAAGTTGTCATTTGTCAATCAGGTAAAACAATTATAAATGAGTTTTGATTCACTAAATCTAATTGCAATGTGAAGGTTTATGACTCAATATCTTTATAAAATTTATTTTAACATATTTGTTTATCTATACATTAACAAATGGTTCAAAAATTGTTTAATTAAGTTTTAAAAAAACTTATGTAGAATTACAAAATAATCTCTGTAATTTGAATTAATTTTTTTAATTGTCACTTCGATAAAAGATTATGACACACATAATCTAAAAATATTATATATTATTAAAAAAAAAATAATTTAAAAATACACTAAAATATGTAAAACCTAAAAAAAACAATAAATCAAACATTCTTAAGTATGCTACTCATAAAATCATTTAATTTTTTTTTTTAAAATTCTTTTAAAAATGATACAAACTAATTGATTAATTGAACTTCAATGATAGTATTGCCTAAGACAAGTAATAATAATATAATACACAAATTATGAATTATGACTCAAATTCTAGAAAGGTATATACAATGAAACTTTAAAAAATAAGTGCAAAAGCCTGAACACAAGGCATCTGGAAAGTAGAAAGGTAGACCGAGATACCTTCCTAGCCAATATTCACTAGCCACTCATCAATAATTAGTTTCTCGACTTGACTAGAAAAAGAGAATTCTCCAAAGTTTGGTTTCCTCTGAGAGATAACGCGTGTGGGAGTCGCTGTTTATATTGTCTAACAAGCCAATACAAGTTCCAGAACAACGCGTTCTTTAGCTACCTTTCCACTTCTACCAGTCAAATACAACGTGAATGCATTTCGTGCAGCTCTTTATAAATACCAGCACAAAGAGAAGCACCCAGATTATTCTGCTTTGGAATATTACAATTTGTGCTAGCAGAGGGAGTGAAGAAAACAGGAGAGTTTAAGTTGTTATAATGTTTCCAGGAGGACCTCCACCCCCAGGACCTCCAGGAGGACCTCCACCCCCAGGACCTCCAGGAGGACCTCCAGGAGGACCACCTCTACCACCAGGTCCAGGAGGGCCGCCGCCGCCAGGTCCAGGAGGACCGCCACCGCCACCAGAAGGTCCAGGAGGACCTCCGCCACCAGGAGGTCCAGGAGGGCCACCACCACCAGGAGGTCCAGGAGGGCCTCCTCCTCCATGAGGCCCCCCATGTCAGGGTACCTGTAGCTATCTATAAAATATCTAAAAATATCTGCAACTGCAGTTCCATCTATATGGAGGACTAGTTCCATTGTTGTTTGGGCATATAACCAAAAAGAACTACTGTCAGTTTTGTTTATATATTAGGAGTTATGGTTGTACAACTTATACTGTTGAACTATAGTGTTCGTCTTGTGATGTGAATATATGTAATATGGTTCTTTGTTGTGAAAAGATCGGTGAAGTTTTATGGATACAGATTTTGAATAACTTGATCTGCAAATATCTTCAGAAGTATTGCATTTTAAAGGAGTAATATATGCTTGGATCGACAGATCAAGTGATATGGTTGTTTTATCCATTTATCAGTCATGTCTTTGAGTTTCATTTCACATTTTGTTCTTTATTCTTTTTCTGGGAACTTTGAGGAGATGATTGACCACCCATTTTTACTAATAATAACATAAAATAGCGTGATGGTGAAGTAGGTGCTGGTAATTCTTGTTGGGATAAAATAATAATTTATTTCACAGTTAAAATTAGTAGATTTTTGTTTAGTCCTTTCTAGTATGCAGATACTAAATGTTTATCATGAGTTTTTTAATTTCCATATTGGATATTTATTAGAGTTTTCTAATTTGCATGTTTGTAAGGGTTTTACAAAGTTCTTTGTAATTTATTTATGTAATCAATTTTTCATAAATTGAATGATTCATTGAACATAAGATTATCAATAGAAAGATGGTTGAAACAAGTTAGTTTTTTTCACTGTAAAATGTTTTGTTTGATGGTAATTGAGGAGGAAGGAAGAAGTGTGATTTGGCAATGGCTCTAACTTTATAAATAGAAGGTTATTAAACAAATAAGAAGAAAAAACTATAAACAAATAGATTTCATATTTTTTTAAAGAAAATGAACCTTTTTTAAATTAGAAATGGTATCCAATTTAATATACTTTTTTAATATATCTACATGAATTTAGATGATAGAATTATGAGTAATTATATTACTAAAATTGGAATATTAAATTTTAATTGTTAAAAGTACATGCAAAAAATATTAATGATACTTAACTTAAATTAGAACTGAACTTAAAATAAATATGGAGAGAAAAAGAGAATTGAACTTCTTATTATACTATCTTATAAACTAAAAATAGAGTTATGTGTTTATGTAGAAAATAGAAGAGGAAAGTCCCGAACTACTTAATTTAAACTCCTTAAATTTATTCATTAACCTAAGGCTAACCTATTACTAACAATGTTTACACAATTGATCTACATGTAGTATTTTATTAAACAAAAATCTCTAAATATATGATTAATAGTTATGAATCACTTAACACTCCCACTTTGTCATATATTTCACTTGATTAAGCTATAATGTTTGAATCCTTTCTTCCAAACCTCAAACTTGTCTCTTGGTAGTGGTTGGATATCACTTTTAAAGTTGATTTTTTTCTATCAATACCACAATAGCCTATAATATTCAAATATTCTTCCAATATCCCATTGAATATATCTCCATACTTATAGTTTTCTTTTTTATTCCCAAGACCTCCTTTGGTACTACTATATACTACTTTTAGAAGTTATATATCTATTTTATTTAACAATAGTCACTCCATTTATATTATTTATAACACATAAGTCAATTAATATCCAATTGTACTAATATCATTGCATAAATAGTCTTACTAACTACTAAATTACTTTTTGCTAAAGTAGGGACATACCATACATCTTTGATTTGCTTGTATGCACCATCAAGCATCTTCAATGAGATATTGTCAACTCCCATCATCTCATACTTGTTTTCATCTCCAAGAGAGATATTTTCTCCTTCAATTGCTTCTTTATAAGATGTAAACCAACCTCTCTCAAGTGTCATTTGTTGAGTTTCTCCCAACTCTATGTACTAACAATTTGAAACATCATATCATGAAGATGTAGTACTCACAAACAATATTATTGGTTATTGGTTAAAACCATATTAGCTTCAACTTCCTTCATTTTATTTATCTCGTCTACCGATGCCAACCATTTTTATATTACATCTTAAAATAACTTGGAACCCTATTTTTGAACACACCCCAAGACTATGAGCGGGGGGGGGGGGGATGAACCAGTCTTGGACAAATCTTAAAAAATCAGAACACAAATCAATTACAACTTAAAACCTTAAATTGATCAACAACAATGAAAGACAAAGAAATGAACACCCATGCACAATAGAACACCACATTTGTGTGGAAAACCAAAGAAGCAAAAAATCAAGGTGAGAATCAACTCATGTTATCTGAAAAAGTATTACAATATTTGTTTTAGGGCTCACTACCCATGAAATTTCACCACTATTGGAAGGACATGCAGGTTGAGGATCACTTCCTCAAGGAAAGATACAAAGGACTTATAGACCAAGATTCATTTTCTCAAGGAAAGATACATCAAATATTGAATTACAATGTGTAGGCCTTCAACATCACAACATCTGATAGTCTCCCTTGAGTGTAGTTGCTCTTGACATATTGCCTCAAACAACCATTGAAAATCATTACCACACACATTTGCTACCTTAGATTCACATCTTCCATAATCCTCACTATCCACACTGATTTGATCTTCTATATATATATCATCTAGACCATTACAAAACATCAATTAAATAATAAAAAATAATCCAAACTAATCCCAAGCATCACATATATTGGCACACATCCTCCAAAGTCAAGAACAAGGTAGCTTGTAGATAAAACATGCAACACATAACCAGTCAACCCAAAAATGTACCTTCGACATGAAACTACTCAATGCAAATCCCTGCACAACTTGGTGAGACATAATATAAATTAAATCAATCTCCAATGTGAGAAAAAACCATAAAAAATATGGCGCAAGAAAGAAAACAAACCTTGTTGGCTAGATAACTACAAACAACCCTGAAAACCAACTCTAGACACAATGTGATCTACTAAAGAAATTAAACAATGAGTACATCCAAACTATTGGCAATTGACACTCATTTGATTGGTTTCATATGTTGTCATTGATGGCAACATGTTTTGGCTTCATTCTTTGGTTTGGCACTTCACCGACAGACACTTCATCGACACCGACATGTATCTTCACCGATAAGAAGGATTCTATGGATACCAGCATTGGAGGCCAACATGATTTACAACAGGGTACCGATATAGGAGGCCGACATGATTGGGAGATCCAGCTATCAACAATTCATTTTGTTGCTTATGTATATATGTAATGAGCCGATATGTATAATCATTTTTGTATTATCTATGTAAGCCGACATAAGTCATGAAGGATTGTAAGGGTATATAGGTCAGTTATTAGATCATTTTTGATATAGGAGTATGTGGTGTTGTTAGTAATGCAAAGATCATGTATATGAGGTCATTTGTGTATGAGATCAATATTATGCAATGATATGTAGATGATTTTCGATGCGCTCACATAACGAAGGTTATTTCGGTAAGGGTTTAGGGTTTCAGAACTAGAACAGTCAGAGCTTGAATCAGAACTCAATCAGACATAGAAGATGCATTAAATGAGTTCAATTTTATGTTTCATTATTCAAAGTGACTATAGTCGGTGAGACTCCTTTGTGTTGAGTAGTGTGCTCTAGGTGGTAAGCCTTCTTCCATGTGCAGGTCCCCATATTATGTAATAGCTTTTCATATGGCTAGTGGATTGATATTGTGGGTCACAAATCCCACCGTGGTTTTTCCTCTCTGAGGTTTTCCACGTATAAACTCTCCGTGTTATGGTATTCATTTGTGTGATTGGTTCATTGATTTCTTTACTTCTTTTAATTATATATGTATCGATATACCGGTTGGTGAATGCATGTTATAATAAGGATAAAATTGAACATTCCGGTAGAACACTGATTCACCCCCCCTCTCAGTGTTCTTGGATTCCAACAATTGGTATCAAAGCCTTGTGCCTCGGAGGAAACCTAACAACTTGAGGGAGATCTTGAATCTAGAATGCATGGAAATGAGTATGGAGAATCAACTTGAGGTAGGACTTGAAGATTATGAAGCTGAAAGGATGAAGAACTTTAAGTTACAAGATGAATTAAATTCAACAAAGGAATTCATTCTTATTCTATAGGAGAGGTTGGCATCTATTCAATCTAGGAGGAAGGAACTTCTGCAAAATCAAGATAATGAAGAGAAAGATGCCCTTAATGAAAAATGTTAGAAGCCGAGTCAAGAGAATGTTGTCATGAGGAATGAAATGCAAGCCCTAACTATGAGGATGTCAAAGGAGATTGAAGACCAGAAGATGAATGAAGAAAACCTTGGGAGATCTCTGAAAGATAGATTTGAAGAATGCATCTGGTTGGCTCATGAAAATGATATGTTGAGAACAAAATTAGTACAATACCAAAGCAATGAACAAGAACTTGAAAGACATATGATAATTCTAAGAGATGATCTAGCTATTGCAAGTGAGTGCAAGGACAAATTCAAGGTTAGTTCAACACAACTTGATGAACTATTGAAAAGCCAAAGACATAACGAAGATTCCAGTGGACTTGGATATGAAGAAGGTCAAAGCTCTAGTACCGCAAATGAAGATCAAAACAACCGGAACTAGAAGACATTGGTAAGACAACTAAATGCTTACAAATTCAATGGTAGATGCTTTGTTTGTAATAAATTTGGTCATATGGCTAGGCAATGTAGAAATAGAGCAAGTCAGAACTATAATTCTACTCCCAGTCAATGTTCCAAATGCAATAAGTATGGTCATAAGACAAAAGATAGCAGAATGAATGTTAAATGCCATGCATGTGGAAAATTTGGACATATGGCTAATAAGTGTAGGTCAAGCAATTATACCAGTTATAGCAAAGCAATTCAAAGGAACAATGTTACATGTTATGCATGCAACAAGATTGGACACATAGCCAAGTTTTGTAGAAGCAAAAATCCACCAGTTAGAAATGATGGATCAAATGATAAAGGGAAAGAAAAGATCAAGGAAATCTGGCAAGAATGTACCAATAAATGGGTTAGGAAGTCAGATGATCAATCAATAGATGGAATTATTCCGGTTACTCAATCGACAAAAGAGATTGCTCCTGCACCAACAAGAAGCTCATCCGGCAACTGAGGCAGATGCCTTAGGGGTAGGAAAATTTCATGAAAATATTGCATAAGCCCTGGGAAGGAGATTTGGAAGAAGTTCCAGATATTTGAAAAGGTTTATCCGACATGGAGATGTTCGACTGAGATCCGATATGTTCCACCGGAAGACATTCATATCAATGACGGATTAGGGTTTTTCTAAGGTTAAAAGGTTGAATCCACTTCATTTTTGATCACCTTGCATTTAGAGCAATTGAGAGTGATACAATGCGAGTCTAAGGCGATTCAGAGATCATAAATCTTCATCAACAATTCCACTAGCACTCAAAATAATTCTCTAAGGTTATTCATCGACAACCATTTCTCAGGTATTTATCGCAATCATCTTTCATCATGGAAGATGGATCATCCTCTGCACCTAATTTCATTGCAAATCCAAATCATGTTGTCGAGGTTAAAGATCGTCCCAAGCCAATTTTCAAGCAATGTCTGCATATTGCCACCTTGGATGATTCAGTTGGCGCATTTTCGCGTGTTCCAAAAGGAGTTGTTTATGTGGAAGACGCCATAGCATATATTCATTGCCACATTGAGGATTTGGGTACTAGTGACATCAAGAATATGTACATGAACAAGTTGATGGGTGACTCTGGAAAGACCAAACCCGAGTATAAGCACATTGAAGATCTAGGGTTTACTGGCATTCTTGATATCCCTGAATTCAAAGACGAGATCATCCGATATGTACTAAGAAGAGTTCATTTGGTTGGACATGCCTTATAATATCTCAAAAGAGGCCATTAGGGTCATCATTGGTTTGCCACGGATTGGTCAGAGTTTGGAGAAAAAGATTTCAAATGATCAAGTTAACAAACTCACCGACGCAACTTCAGACCGACGATCGATGAGGGTCAACACCATCACTAATCGAGACATTAGATTTGGCAGCATGATTATTCGATATAAGGTAACTCAATCCAATCATGTCAATTCTGTTTCTAGCTCATAAAATTATGAGGGAAAATGAGAAAATAGATCTATGTGGATGGATGAATGATGAGTTGATCATTAACCTTTGAAAGATTAAAGGAGAGAAAAAGGGGATATTTCGGTATGGGAATCTCATTGTTTGTTTAATGATATTTTTCGTTAATAAAACTCCCGGTTTTGGGAAGAGATAGTGGGCATTTGATATCCCGGTAGGCAGACAATTGAGGAAATCTATTGCTAGCTTGGGTAGCTAGCGAGATGATAAGGTTTGGGGCTATTTCAAGGCATTTTAGATAGCAATGAAATCTAGAGAGAGGGTTCCTAAATACATTGTTGACACATACTCAACTGAGATCTACTTTATGGTCAAACAGGATGAAACCTTAATGGAAGCAGTTAAACCCCGAAAGATGTGGATAGAGGAGATGGGATATGAGGTTGATGTTGTTATTCTGGATGCTTATGCTAAAATGTTGATTGATGCTCCAATAGATGAGGCTGGAAAGTCTTTTGGTACTGCAAAGCAAAAGAAGCAAGAGGTTCAAATTGAATTCAATCAGAAGAAGAGGGAGAAACAACAAAGTAAGGCCAACAAATTTGTCGAAAAAGTATCCCAAGACATCAAGGCCTTAATGGAAGCCGTTCTAGTAAAAGGAAGGAAGAGGAAAGAACCTGAAATCTTCATTGAGCCTATTCCATCAGACTCTGGAACTAAAGATGACACTCCTTTAGCATTAAAGAGTATTGAGGAAGAAAGGTTAGGAGTCTAAGGAGGAGGCAAGGAAGCAACCGGTAAGAAAGGTCACAATCAAGGTACCGACCAACCAACCTGCAAAGAAAAGAACTCCAAAGGAAACATCTCTTACACCTTCTGCACCATCTGGTACCGACAGAAGAAAGAAGAAGGATGACATAGACCTTTCTATTTTAACTGGTAATGTATCTATAATCTCACCTAAGACTTGTGCAGAATTGATAGATGAAATCACCAAGGATGGAATTTTTAAAACTATACAATACTATTATGAGCACTTAGATGATGATGAGAAGAAAGAAATTGAGGAAGCAGTCTTGTTATACCTGGATATATTTAAGAATACTTTATTAGAAATTGAGAAGCAAATACCAACACAGCTGTATGACATTCTAGATGCTAGGAGATTATACGCTATGGAGGAGGACAAGCGCATAAAAATTCAAGAGTTATTAACTACTTGTGGTTCAATTACTCCAAATGAGTTGGATATGACCATTGAAGTTGTAGACATAATAATTTTTCGCAACAAGCAAAGGATAATTAGTCTTATGGCAGACAGGGTTAATGAAATAATCAGTGAAACCCACAAGGCATGGGTTCAATTCTTTTTTGACAACCCTGGTTTCTTCTCTTCACCAAAAGCCAAGATTGAGACTACTGACATCCCGACTGAAGGGAAAGGCAAAGGTATAGTAGGTACCCCACCTACAATTTTGAAAGATACTAAGGCATTGGATGTAGAGCCCCCAACATAATCAAATGTACATGTTACAAATGTTGAGGACAATAGTCCTCCGGATCAAAATGTACAGGTTGAGGATACACCTAATGTGAAACTGGCAATAACAGATATTGCACCAAGTGGCAAAGCCACCGGTGCAAAATAGGATGTTATTAAAAGTATTAAACCATCAGAGGAAAAGGGAGAGGAATCCAACAGGGAACCGATAGCTAGCACATCTTTGTTGCCAATTGACACCTCCCAGGTAGAGAAAAAGAGCATAACTGAGATGAGTTCTATTGAGCTCATGATGATAGCTACTCAAAAGATGATGAAGGAAGGATTAGTGGACAAGGGAATAATTGATCAGTCAATTCCAATTTTGCACCGACTTGTCCCGGAGTGCTAGTTTGACAAAGGAGCAAGCCCATCTGGCAAGCTCAAAATAATTATTGAGCACATTTCTAAGGATTTTCAATCATTGCAGCAAATATCTAACCGACAGGCATTGGAAAGATTCACTCAAGCTAAGAGAGCCACCTTTGATCAGTTGATTGAATTAGAAAAGAAAGAGATTACTGACAAAGTGAAGTTAATTGATAATGCTTTAAGGTAATGTACAAATATATACAGAGCATGCTGTAACACTGGATTACTTACTGCAGATATAGATAAAGGCATTACAGGTTCTCAGGATAAAATTGTAGGTATAGTCAATTCTTTTCATGGTTCCAATTCTTTGACTACATCTATTGATGGGCAGATTTTGTTGTTAGAAGCTCAAATTTTAGCTCTTGAAAGGGAAAGAGACAAAATCATAAGGAGAGATAAAGGGCTAAGAGGATTGGTGAGTCCCCAGTTGGACTCCTTGAGTGTACATAAAAAAGAATGCATTGATTTGATTGGCAAGCCCACACCGACAAAGCTTAAGGAGAAAGAGTCCCATGCTCATATGCTTAATGGACTTGTATCAGTATCCGATACATTCAAATCTGGCTGGGACACTTATCTAGAGCTTTTGGAGAAAGCCTATCCGGAAATTTTCAAGTATATTCAACTCTGGTAAGGTGTTTTGGGACACATTCTTTGTAAAAAATTTCATTCTTCATCCATGTTTTTGGTGTTTTTTGGCATTGATGTCAAAGGGGGAGGTATAGGTGAAAAATCAATCCTTGACATCAAGAGATAAGGAGTATTTGTACAGATCACGATTGTAGATGAATATTCAGCTCAGGGGGAGCAGTCTCAGGGTGAATCTGACAGATGGAAACCATTATCATTTTTCAAATGAGTGTTGCCATCAATGCCAAAGTGGGAGATTGTTGGCAATTGACACTCATTTGATTGGTTTCTTACATTGTCATTGATGGCAACATGTTCCGACTTCATTCTTTGGTTTGGTACTTCACCGACAGACACTTCACCGACACTGACATGTATCTTCACCGGTAGGAAGGATTCTATGGATACTAGCATTGGAGGCTGACATGATTTATAATAGAGTACTGGTATAGGAGGCCGCCATCATTGGGAGATCCGACTATCGACAATTCATTTTGTTGCTTATGTATATATGTAATGAGCCGACATGTATTAGATTTTTGTATTATCTATGAGAGCCGACATAAGTCATGAAGGATTGTAAGGTTATATAGGTAAGTTATTAGATCATTTTTGATATAGGAGTATGTGGTGTTGTTCGTAATGCAAAGATCATGTATATGAGGTCATTTGTGTATGAGATCAATATTACATAATGATTTGTAGATGATTTTTGATGTGCTCACAGAGCGAAGGTTATTCTAGTAAGGGTTTAGTGTTTTAGAACCAGAATAGTTAGAGCTTGAACCGAAACTCAATCAGGCATAACAGATGCATTAAATGAGTTTAGTTTTATGTTTCATTATTCAAAGTGACTGTAGTAAGTGAGACTCCTTTGTGTTGAGCAGTGTGCTCTAGGCGGTAAGCCTTCCTGCATGTGCATGCCCCCATATTATGTAATATCTTTTCATATGGCTAGTGGATTGATATTGTGGGTCACAAATCCCATCGTGGTTTTTCCTCTTTGAGGTTTTTCACGTATAAACTCTCCGTGTTATGGTATTCATTTGTGTGATTGGTTCATTGATTGCTTTAATTCTTTCTAGTATATATGTACCGGTATACCAGTTGGTGAATGCATGTTATAATAAGGTTAAAATTGAACATTCCGACAGAACACTGATTCACCTCCCCTCTCAGTGCTCTTGGATTCCAACAAAAACCACATATGGATGTTATTTGAACATCCAACATTATTTCCAAATACTTCTTTTTCTTTCTCAAGCCTAGACAAGTTGGAAAGACCAAACTAACACAAAGCACTTCATAACTAGACTACTAAGAAACACAATCATGAAACAAAACATCATCAATGTAATCTTAGAGTAAATCATCAATTGAAATCTAGATTGAGACACTGCACAAAAATTGTAAGATTGTCCTTCAAGTTGCAACAAGATAAAACTTAATGCAAAGCAATACAAAGAATTCTTTGGACTAGTCCTAATAGACAACCAAACTACCAACAAATTGCAATTGCCAGAAGCATCATGGACGAGTGCACCAAGACGGGGGACCAAAAAGATGCCAAATTTTTCTTTGGACCCCATCAAGCCCTTTTTCGCTTGGTGTGCTAGACCTAAGGTTTGGGTACGCCTAATGTATTTGCAACATGCCAAATAGGGCGCACGCTAAATAAGGCACGCGCCAAATGCATTTGCATTTTGGAAAGTGCATCTTGAATTTTGGAACTAAGAATTTTCCTTCTTTGTCACTTCCTCTATCTCTGGATATATACATAAAATATAACATTTAAGTATAAGTCACATTTCTATTTGTCTTTTTTAGAAATGCGACTTATACTTTAAGTTATATTTTATGTATATATTGTCAGGATGTTTGAGAGTGGTTTAAGATCTCTAGGAGTTATAACACAAATTCTTGTTTTTAGAGAATTCACATAAATTTCAAACTTAGTTAAATTTCAGTTCAGCATGCTTGTATCAACATTCTCTCTCTGGTCTCTCCTCTTTCCCTACATTCTCTCTCTCTCTCTCTCTCTCTCTCTCTCTCTCTCAACCCTTACCTATGTCTCTGTCTCTCTCTCTTAGGTATCTACCTCTCTCTCCCTCCCTCCCTCTCTTGCACTTGGGTTTTCTCTCCCTCTAATCTATCCCTTAACACCCACCTTCCTCCCTCTCTCTCTTTCTCACTCTCCCTCCATCCCTCTCTTTGCCTCTCTCTCCCTCTTTATGAAAAAAATAAAGGCAAATACTAGGGAGAGAGAGAGAGAGAGAGAGAGAGAGAGAGAGAGAGAGAGAGAGAGAGAGAGAGAGAGAGAGAGATGGGTTGAGGGAGAGAGATCAAGTGGGAGAGATGGAGGGAGGGAGGGAGGGGTTGATGGAAAGAGAGGGATATATAAGGGAGAGAGGGAGATATCGAAGGGAGATAGATTAAGTGAGAGATGGAGGGATGGGTTGAGGAAAAGAGAGAGCCCAAGTGAGAGAGATGGATGGAGGGAGGTAGGAGTTGATGAAAAGAGAGGGAGAGACCTAAGAGAGAGTGAGAAAGAGAGAGAGAAAGGAAGTGGGTTTGATGAAAAGAAAGGGAGATACCAAAGAGAGAGCCCAAGTAAAAGAGAAAGGGATGAAGGTAGAGGTTGAGAGGTTGAGAGAGAGAGAGAGAGAGAGAGAGAGAGAGAGAGAGAGAGAGAGAGAGAGAGAGAGAGAGAGAGAGAGAGAGAGAGAGAGAGGAATGGGTTGAGGGAGAAATAGGGGTGATGGAAAGAGAGGGAGAGACTTGAGAAAGAGGGAGATCAATTGAGAGAGATGGAGGGAGGAAGGGAGGGGTTGATGGATAGAGAGGGATATACTAGGAAGAGAGCCCAAAGAGAGAGCCTAAGTGAGAAAGGGAGAGAGAGAGAGATACAAGAAGATAAGGGTTGAGTAAAAGAGAGGGAGACAATTGAGAGAGAGATAGCCCTACCTTCCTCCCTGCTCTCTCACTTGAGATCTCTCTCTCTCTCTCTCTCTCTCTCTCTCTCTCTCTCTCTCTCTCCCTTCTTCCATCTCTCTCCCTTCAACTCTCTCTCAATTCCTCTCTTCCTCTTTCTCAACCCTTCCCCTCCTCCGTTTCTCTCACTTGGTCTCTCTCTGGTATCTTAATCATTTTCTATCCCTTCCTCTCACTCAGGCTCTATCTCTCTCTCTTAGGTCTCTCTCTAACTTAGGTCTCTCTCTCTTAGGTTAAGCTTGGGAGGGAGAGAGGGAGAGAGAGGGTGGGGGAAGGAGAGAGGGAAAGAGATGGAGAGATACTTGAGCGAGAAAGATGTTGGCATTTGCATGAAGATTATATTAATGAAGTTTAAGTGTTGTCATATATGTCAATTGTAACTAGTAATGGAGTTGTAATGCGACCGGTAGTTGAGATAGTGAAGGAAACCGATATTACTATAGCAACAATGAGATCAACCGGTAACCCTACCTGTCGATATGCCAAAACCTATCCAACGGAGCTTGGTGAATTGGTTGTGTTGATCTATGATCAAATGGTGTTCAGAGATGATTATGCCACATATGCATGATACACGTGATGAGTTTCAAGTGGTTTTGGTGCGTAGAGATCACTGTTTTATCTTGGGAACAAGCGAGTGCATAACATGAAGTGAAAACTGCGTGATGAGTTACAAGATTCGATGAAGCGGTGATCAAGGAGCGATCGAGATTGTCTTGTACAATGTGCAAATGATTGCTATGTAATCCAACGATCATGTTTGAACTGATTTGTTTGTAATCTCTATGAGATTTTAGGTCTTATGATGTGTTACCGACCTATTGTTTTGCTTATAAGGTCAATGAGTTGTTTTGTTGTAGTGTTGGCAATTTTGGTTAAGTGTCAGTGTGATTGATTGCCGAACCAGAAGGAGTATCTGTAGTATGTTTTAAGGCAGATAGGAGCATGAAAAGGATCTGATCAAGCATAGTAGTGCTATTTACTAGATCAACAAAACCCTGTTGTTCTCTAACAATTACAACAGTTAAATCCCTTAACCGGGTAAGCTTTAACAATCTTAGTGCTTTCTAAATCCTTTAACCAGGTGATCCATTAGCTTGGATTTCAAATCCTCTATCGAGGTTACTCCTAACAGGGTATTGCTTTTAACAGGGCATTGTAGTCAATCCCTTAACCGGGTGGTCCCTAACAAGATATGTTCCTAACAGGACATTTTTGTAAAGCTTCTAACAAGGCTTGGCTCCTAATAGGGCGAACTTCTGAAGAGTTCAAAATACTTGTGGGTATTCATCCCCATCGTGGTTTTTCCCATTTGGGTTTCCATGTCAAAAATCATTGTGTCAAGTGGTGAATGGTTTTTGTGGTTATGTTTTGATATGACTAATTTGCTTTAACTGGTAAATCCACTTAGATGTGTTAAGATGACCGATAGTAATCTGAAATGTGCTTTTACTAATGTTAGTGAAGAGGTTTGATGTATTGGTTAAATGGTTTGAGAGTTTCAGATTTGTTATACTATTATTTTGGTATGCTAGTCAACCGGTAAACTTGACAGTGTAGTTGCAGTTTGTAGTTAAGTGTTTGAACCAGTTAGTTCAAAGATTGATTTATGAGTTGGGTTTTGAGTTTGGTGAAAGTTTAGTTTGTTTTTTATCTACTAATTCATACCCCCTTCTCAGTAGTTGTCTAGATCCTTATTGATTCATCATATCATCAAAAGAGAGGGTGAGGGGGAGAGATACTTGAGAGAGAAAGAAAGAGTGTTAGAGGGAAAGAGAGAGAGAGACTTGAGAGAGAAAGAGAAAGGGAGAGAGGGAGAGAATGTGAGAGAGAGACACTTGAGAGAGAGAGACACTTGAGAGAGAGAGAGAGAGAGAGAGAGAGAGAGAGAGAGAGAGAGAGAGAGAGAAGGGGATAGAGGAAAATAATGTGAGGGAGAGAGGGAGAGTGAAGATAGAGGATGAGAGAGAGAGAGAGAGAGAGAGAGAGAGAGAGAGAGAGAGAGAGAGAGAGAGAGAGAGAGAGAGAGAGAGACTTGAAAGAGAAAGAGAAAATGAGTGGGAGGGAGAGAGGGAAAGAGAGAGAGATATCTAAGAAAAAGAGAAATGGATGGGGGGAAAGAATGGGAGAGAGAGACACTTGAGAGAGAGAGAGGGTCAAAGGGAGGGTGAGGAGAAGGGAGAGAGTGATAGAGAGAAAGAGAGAGATAGAGAGAAAGAGAGAGATAGAGAGAGAGACTTGAGAGGGATAAATGGAAATAGAGAGGGAAAGAGGGAGAGAGGGAAAGAGGGAAAGAGAGGGAGAGAGAAATGGGGAGGGAAAGGGAGAGAGACTTGAGAGAGAAAGAGAAAGGGATGTGGAGGGATAGAGGGAAACAATGGGATAGAAACACTTGAGAGAGGGGGAGAAAGAGGGAGTGGGGGAGATATAGAGAGACCTGAGAGGTGGATGGAGGGATTATGAGAGAGAGAGAGAGGGATGGAGAGAGAGAGAGAGAGAGAGAGAGAGAGAGAGAGAGAGAGAGAGATGGGGAGGGAAAGAGAGAGACTTGAGAGAGAAAGAGAAAGGAATAGGGAGGGAGAGGGAAAGAATGGAATAAAGACACTTGAGAGAAGGAAAGAATGGGATAGGACCCTTTATGACCCCTAACGACACCATGTGACCCCTTATGACACCATATGACCCCTTAGGACAATATGATGTTCTAATGGGTCATATGGTGTCTTAAGGGGTCATATGGTGTCCTAACACTTTCCTGGCCCCTTAGGACACCATATGACCCCTTAGGACACCATATGACCCTTTTTAACATCCTAGTACTTGACATGACCCCTTATGACACCATATGACCCCTTAGGACAATATGGTGCCCTAATGGGTCATATGGTGTCCTAATGTGTCATATGGCATTCTAACACATGTGTGGGCCCCGAGGACCTCATATGACCCCTAACGATACCATATGACCCCTCAGAACACCATATGACCCCTTTTAACATCCTAATACACGACATGACCCCTTAGGACACCATATGACCCCTTAGGACAATATGTTGTCCTAAGGGGTCATATGGTGTCCTAAGGGGTCATATGGTGTTTTAGCACATGTGTGGGCCCTTAGGACCCTATATGACCCCTAACGACACCATATGACCCCTTAGGACAATATGATGTCCTAATGGGTTATATGGTGTCCTAAGATGTCATATGGTGTTCTAACACATGTGTGTGCCCTTAGGACCCCATATGACCCCTAACGACACCATATGACCCCTTTTAACATCCTAGTACACGACATGACCCCTTATGACACCATATGACCCCTTAGGACAATATGATATCCTAATAGGTCATATGGTGTCCTAAGGGGTCATATGGTGTTCTAGCACATGTGTGGGCCCTTAGGAACCCATATGACCCCTAACGACACCATATGACCCCTTAGGACAATATGATATCCTAATGGGTCATATGATGCACTGAGGTGTCATTTGGTTTTCTAATGCATGTGTGGGCCCTTAGGACCCCATATGACCCCTAATGACACCATATGACCCTTAGGACACCATATGACACCTTAGGACACCATATGATGTCCATATGGTGTCTTAAGGGGTCATATGGTGTTCTAACACATGCGTGTCCCTTTAAGACTCCATATGACCTCTAACGACACCATGTGCCCCCTCAAGACACCATATGACCCCTCAGGACAATATGATGTCCTAAGGTGTCATAAGGGAACATATTGTGTCATAAGGGGTCATATGATGTTGTAACACATGTGTGGGCCCACTTAAATTTGTTATATTATAATTATAATGTTGTTTACTCTATTCCACTTATACTTGTTATAATTATAAAACAACTATCAATTTGATTAGAAATTTCATGTCCAATCACTAATCTATCCAACTAAAATCGAAACATGGCTAAACTGACTCCAAAAAAAAAAGCTATAAAACTCATGTTAGGATAGGATAATTCCGGATTGGGTGGGGATGCTATTTACCCTTCCTCGTACCAGAGAGACCTGCAAAGAAGAGTCTTCCAATCCTCTTGATAGCTACCTTTAGGGCTAATAATCAGCATAAGGTGTGTGGTTTCTTAGAACCATTGGAAGTATTCGGAAGAAATTGAATTTGAATGTGATGAACGTGTGTACTGAAACAGTGGAGAATGACGTTAGCCCACAAATCTACCCTTCTCACTTGTTCTACATCTACTGGTCAAAAACATTGAGTAAAGGCAAAGACATCCACCTCTATAAATCTCCTGTAGAAAGGCCCTCGGTTATTGTTTCATACAAAACCTTGCATTTCCTGCTTGCTGAATGGTGATAGATTGAAGAAGAATAGAACAGAGAAAGAAGAAAGAGGTGTTAGAATGTATCCAGGAGGACCACCACCTCCAGGGGGAGGTTATCCTCCTCCACCAGGGCCACCTCCTCCACCTGGGCCTCCGGGAGACCCTTATTTTTTTCCTCCAGGAGGGCCGCCACCGCCTCCAGGGCCTCCAGGGCCACCACCACCTCCAGGTATGCCCTATTTCCCCCCTCCAGGACCACCACCACCCCCTGGCCCCCCAGGGGGACCTCCACCCCCATGGCCTGTATATGAACCTCCTCCACCTTTTGCACCTCCAGGACCTGGAGGGCCACCTCCACCATGGGGACCTGGTCCTCGTTGGTAGGGCACAGATGGACTGCTCTGCTTGTTATCTATGTGATGTCTATAATTTTTAAGCTTCTGGGTATGGTGACATGCAATATATTTTGGGGGGATTAGCCTAGTTCCTATTTTGAGGTCTGAATCTGTCCGCAACTACATAAAATAAACAGTCAGAGGTTAGCTATGGAAGCTTAAGGTCCGTTATATGTTTAAAACGAGTCATTTCAGAACATATTATGTTGAAGTATTGTAATCAATGTTGCAGTGTTGGTATATAAGTGAATCTGGGCTCTTTGTTTTGAAATGGGAAAGGGTCATACTATGCAGACTTTGATTATGTTGCTTTCCAATTTGGGTTGCACTAAAATGTTGAAATATATTTAGAAGTGCAGGGTCTCTTGTTTTTGAGACCTAAGATGTATGAATGACTAATATAAGATTTAGAAGCACAGAGAATGTGATATTCCTGCTTGATCAATTACATTCCAGATGGATGTATATTTTTATTCTCATTTAATGTTCTGTTTTTCCTTTTGTTTTAATTGAAGAGATGATTAATCCACAAAAGTTAGCAGTTGCTGTTACGCTTTCCATTCTTATAGGAAAAAACAAATAGTCTAATAAATAAAAGAAGCACCAAAATGAATTTCATTAATAAGAACAGTGGGAGTTACAGTTTTTTAGCGGTTGCAAACCATTTGATAGCAGTTATAAATCATGGAATACCAAATCAAAAGACAATTCACTAATCAGTTAATCTGTTAAATGAACACACAACTTTAATTGAATATATCGATATTGTATTTTTGTTTTTCATAAATTAACAAACATTTAATAAAAAGTACTTCAGCACCATGTAGAATTGATCACAATCAAAGTAGAGTAAGTTCAATGAGAAACAGACAATTATAACCAACCGCTACTGGCTTACAAAAGCACTCTAGCTTTAGGTAATATGGGCATCCTTATCGTATATATAAGGAAGCTATGCTTCAGGCTTGCTCACACAACAATCTTGTTAGGTTTTACAGTTGTTTGAAAATGACTGCTACTGCTTCAAGCATTTCTGATGCTTATAATGTTGAAATTGTTAAAAGAGATGTTGTACTACCTGCTTTTCACTTAGAAGAACGCCTTCTTTCTTTGTCTAATTTAGATCTAGCAATTCCACCTGTATCTGTGCATGTATTTTTCTGCTATAACAAACCCTCTGATTGGACTTTTGAGTCTATGATCTCTCTTTTGAGAAATTCCCTCTCAAGTGCATTGGTGTATTATTATGTTTTTGCTGGAGAATTGATCACCAATAGTGCCGGGGAGCCAGAGCTTCTTTGCAATAACAAAGGAGTTGAATTCACACAGGCTTATTCTGCAACTGCTCTTGCTCAAGTGGGGTTCTACGATCCTGATAGAACAGTGGAGGGGAAGCTTGTTCCTTTGCTTCCAAACTCCTCCCAAGGCAAAGGCAATCCAGTATTTAGTGTTCAGGTACTAAGTTGTACAACACAATACACTTCACTCCATCTGTATTGTAGAATTTGAATGAAATGGTTTCTTCTAGTATTCTGCTAGTTCTTAGGAGATATCATTACATTTTCACATTGATACAATCTTTTTAAAATTATAGCTTACATGAATAAAATTTGACGTTTAGCTAGTCTTGCAACTCTTTGCTGCTCTAGGTGGTGGTTTTGAAATTTCAAAAGTATATCATACAAGTAATGGTTACTCTATATACCATAAACCCAATCATCCATTATTTTCATTCAGGATGCTTTAAATGTGCAGGTGACAGAGTTTAGCTGTGGAGGTATAGTAGTTGGCTGTACATTTGATCACAAGATAGCAGATGCATTTTCTGGCAACATGTTCTTCACCTGTTGGGCCAAGCTTTCTAAAAACGAGTCCATTGATTCCCTAATTCCAAGCTTTACAAAATCTGTACTACGCCCTCAAGATCCCCCTGTTCTCAGTGACAGAGTCTATGTGAACCAGACTCCAGGAGGAAAATGCCAACAAATTGAAGATCCAAGTTTAGCAAGTAGAATTTATCACCTCAATGCCAAAAACATTGAAAAAATTCAAGCTTGTGCAAATGAACATGGCAAGAAGTACAGCAAACTGGAGGCTTTCTGTGCTTACCTGTGGAACCTACTAGTGCATCTGGATAGCCAAGAGATAAAGCACTATAGCATAGGGATAGCTGTTGATGGTCGACCATGTTTGATGAAAATGGGAATGCCAGCTAATTATTTTGGCAATGTTGTAGCCTTTGCATTTGCTGAGGCTGCTGCTGATGACATCAAGAACAAACCACTTAGTTGGAGTGCAAAAATAATTCATGAAGCTATATATACTACAGCTCGGAAAGAGTATTTTAAAAGCCTTATAGATTTGGTGGAGAGGACAAAAACAACATCGGTATCACATAGAATTACAGATGGTAATCCATCAAGTAGACCTGTGGTTATGGTGTCTTCTGGCCTACGTTTTCCCTTGTATGGTGTTGATTATGGATGGGGAAAACCCATGTTTGCAAGCTACCATTTCCCTAAAGGTAGTGAAGGTTACTATGTCATGCCTTTCCCTAGTCCTGTAGAGGATGGTAGCTGGATTGTGTACATGCATCTCCCTCTTTATCAGCTAAATTTTATTGGATCCTACTGTAGTGGCATTCTCTCTCCAATCACTAAGGATCATTTAGATTTTGTTTTCTAGGATAATGTAGTTAGGCACCTTTAGATGTATGGTTTTCTCTAGAATAAGCATGGTTGCCCCTCCACAAAGAAAAGTCCATTCAGGTTTGTATTCAAAGTAAGTTGACAGTGAATAAAACACTCTCACAGTTATTTTTAAGAAGATGGATTTTATAGTTTCAATTATAAAATCATGACTGCAATTCTTTGATTTAGATGATTGTTAGTTCCATTAGTTTTGATTAGATAAACCCTAGATCCATTTGTTTTGATTCGATAAACTCTAGATGCATTAGTTGCTCTCTATGCATATGGGAAGTTATGTTGGTTTACCCCTTCTTTCCAATAACAACCAATCAAATACAAAACCATTGGAATTTCACTAGTTGATGCATCATTTAATTTTTACCGAAGTTTAAATTTGGCAAGTATTGCTTTTGATTTTGCCTAATTAATATAAAACAGATTTATAATTTCAATTTATTTGGAAAATTACAAACTAATTCATTTCCATTTAAACTTTACAATTAATATCTATAAAATCATATATTCTAGACCAAAACTCAAGGTAATGCAAATGATTTGTATGTCTCCCATGGATTTAGGCAAGCATGACTACTAATGTACAAGTTTCATCACTGTAACAACACTGAATGCTAGTGATATATTCAAACCTTATAGTGATCCTACTTCATACATATTTCTGGAATCAAATCAGTAGTTGGACCAATCATTGTTGGTGGATGATTTGTGAACTCAAACCCATTTTCCCTGGCGGTGATGCCTGCGATGTTACAAGATGATTCAATTCTATGTAGTGCAGGGTGTTAGAATTGATATTTTGCATTCTGCAACTCCTAACGTGCTAAACTAATAATGCCAACAACATCTTTGATCAAGAGTAGATCATTACTAATGGGGGCATCTGTTAAGTGCCTAATCATATCAATCCTTTCAAGCTACATTAGACCAATAAACTATCTTAACAACCCATATGCCAAAAATGATAAATTTACACATCTTTGAAACAGTGAGATGAATTTTGGAGCTGCTTGGAGCTGTGTGTGTACAAACCAAACTTGGTTATTAATATATTGATTCCCTTGCTTTAAGTGTGGACGTAGGCAATTGCCGAACCACGATAAATCTGTGTGTGTCTCATTTGTCTATGTTGTGAATTTATAATTCTGTTTTCTTGCTCTTTTTAATTCGTTTCTTAAATCCTAACAATTGGTATCAGAGCGAGGTTAGATTGCTGTTAGGATTTCGGTGGTTGAAATTCCGGAATCATGGAAGAAGCGAAGATAGAGAAGCTCTCCGGTCAGAGCTTCGGGTTATGGAAGGTGCATATGGAGTCTTTGCTGATAAAGCAAGACCTTTCACTTGCGCTTGAAGGGAAAGCAAAGAAGCCAACTGGGATGGCTGATGAAGAATGAGAAAAATTAGACAAGAAGGCAAGAGCGACAATTTTTCTCTCGTTGTCCAACAATGTCCTCTTCAATGTCACGGGTGATGCAACAACAAAAGATGTATGGGATAGACTCACATCCATGTATAAAATGACATCGATTGCCAATAAAGTGTTTATCATGAAGCGCTCGTACAAACTTAAGATGAAGGAAGGTTGTGCTATGGCAAACCACATCAATGAATTTAATACATTGATTAGTCAAGCGGCTTCGATGGGGATGACACAAGATGATGAGAGCAAGGCTGTACTTTTATTATGTTCTTTGCCAAGCAGCTGGGATGGTGTTGTAACAACAGTTAGCACATCAATTTTCGGTAAAAATAAGCTGGTTTTTAATGATGTAGCAGCTACTCTTCTTAGTGAGGATTTGAGAAGAAAGAATGATGAACCTTCATCCGGTGGAGCCTTAACGATGGTTAGCACTGAAAATAGAGGTAGAAGCCATAATAGAGGCAGAAATAATTATCATAGACGTTCGAAATCAGCAAGGAGATCGAAGTCTAGAAACAAAAATGGCGATTGTTGGTTTTGTGGCAAAGCTGGTCATGTAAAGAAGGACTGTAGAAACTTCAAAAGGGAAAAAGAGAGGGTGCAGGACAACGAAGCAAATACAATCTACGATAAAGATGATAGTGGTGCTTGATTCCGGTGCCTCCCATTATGCTACCTCATGTCTTGAAGCGTTCATTAACTACCATGAAGGTCATTTTGGAAATGTTTTCTTAGGAGATAACAAAGCTTGTGAAATTACAGGCAAAGGTGATGTGTTGCTGCCATTAGAAGGTGGTAAAACATGGCTGCTCAAAGATGTTCACTATGTCCCAAAATTGAAGCGGAATTTGATATCCGTTGGATAGCTTTTTGATCAAGGTCTTAATGTAAATTTTCTTCTAGATACATGGAAGGTAACTCATGGTACCATGCTGATTGCAAATGGTAATAAAGTAGGTAATCTATACATATTTAAGACTCATGGTGAAGTGAGAGTTGCAATGGTGATTGAGGACAACAAAGTGGATCTTTGGCATCAAAGACTTGGACATAGTAGCAAGAAAGGACTCCATGTTATGCATACAAGAAATCAGCTTCCGGGCCTCAAATTTGTTGACTTAGCCTTTTGTGAACATTGCCTTTGTGGCAAACAAAAGAGAGTCGGTTTTTTGAAAGATAGGCGTGACACAAAGACAACACCGCTGGAGCTTGTATACTCATATGTTTTTGGGCCTATCGAGGTAACCTCCATTGGAGGAGCTAACTATTTTGTCACTTTTCTTGATGATTGTACAAGAAAAGTATGGATTTATATGCTTTCTAAGAAATCTGAAGTCTTTTCAAAATTTAAAATTTTCAAAGCTTTAGTTGAAAATCAGATTGGGCATAAGATTAATTGTTTACAAACCGATAATGGTGGAGAATTTTGTTCACATGAATTTGATGATTTTTGTGCTAATAATGGGATTAGAATAATTAAGGTTGTTCCCTTCACTCCTCAAGAAAACGGTGCAGCCGAGAGGATGAATAGGACAATTCTTGAAAAGGCACGATGTATGTTGTCAAATGCAGGTTTAGGCAAAGAATTTTGGGCAAAAGTTTGTAACAGGACAATGTATTCAATCAACCGAAGTCCCTCATCTAAATTGGATTTTGGTATTCCGAAAGAGAAATGGCAAGGGAAGAGGCTTTTATACTCGCATCTTCATGTGTTTGGATGCGAAGCCTTCTCGCATATACCCAAGGAGAAGCGAACCAAATTGGATGCAAAGTCGCTGAAATGTATTTTTGTGGGGTATGGTGAAGAACAATTTGGTTTCAGATTGTGGGATCCAGTTCACAGAAAGATTGTTCACAGCAGGGATGTAGTTTTTCATGAGACTTCTTTCCCCGGGCTACACGGTTCCAATAAACTAGAAAAATAATATGTCCCTATTTCTCTGTTTCAAAATTCTGCTACCAGCGCTCTGCCTCTGGTCTCTCATACAATGAGAGCCCCTATGTCATCTACCACAGTTGAATATAATTCTCAGACTGAGAATGATGAAGAAGAAAGCATTTATCTTAACAACCCACTACCATTTGAAATGGCACACCATGGAACAGGGGATTGGATAACACATCACAGCCTTCAAAGGCTTGCAAGAAGACGGTTGAAAGTGTTTTCAACCAGTTTGTGCCACGGCCTGCATCACAGTCAACTTTGCTTGGACGACATAGTCCACACACCTCACGGTGGCTTGCATCCCCGTCCTCATCGCATACTGCGAAGTCTCCACACCATGCAACACACTCACCTTGGCCTACACAACAGTCTTCCTCCCCATGTGACGTCCTCCACGGGCTCCCTGCAGGCATCTCTCCCTTTGCAGTAACACAGCCGTGGAGTCACCCTCCTGTGTAGACCGTGGAGGATGCTTCCACGGCTCCCCACTCTCTGCACCCCCGACAAACGCAGGCCATGGAAAACGTCTTTGCGGGCTCATCCTCCTGCGACTTGCCTGCACCCAACATGGATAAGAATCCATAGGCCGCTGATTGCCCTGTAGACAGGGAAATTAACATGCATATTAACAGTGGGAATCACTCTTTAAATAAGAGTGATATCGATTTGTAGAGAACACATAAATCATCAGAGAGTCAATTGAGGAAATCTACCAGATAGAGGCGACCTCTTGCAAAATTCTTTGACTACAACTTATTGTTTTGTGAAGAAGCTGAGCCTACTTTGCTAATTTTTGATCAAACAGAGCCCGCAACATACAAAGAATCTTGTAAAATTGTAGATTGTGATAACTGGCACGCTGCAATGTGCGAAGAAATGGACACACTATTGCGAAATCAGACATGGGATTTGGTGCCACTTCCGCCTGACAGAAAGGCATTAAGAAATAAGTGGGTGTATAAATTAAAAGATGAAGCCAGTGGTCGCAAAAGATTTCGAGCAAGACTAGTTGTTAAGGGATATGCTCAGCAGCAAGACCTCGATTTCAAAGAAATTTTTTTGCCAGTAGTCAAAATGACTACCATCCGAGCAGTATTGGGATTGGTTGCAGCCTGAGATCTTGAGCTTGAATAGCTGGATGTGAAGACGACATTTCTCCATGGCGATCTTGATGCGGAACTATTTATGCATCAACCTGAAGGGTTTATTAAAAAGGGTCAGGAACACCTCTATTGCAGATTGAAACACAGTTTGTATGGGCTTAAGCAAGCCCCCCGCCAGTGGTATCTTAAATTTGACAAATTCATGATTGATCACAAGTTTACTCGTAGCGAGTCTGATCCTTGTATCTATTTTAAAAAGCTTCCTAATGGCGAATTTGTCATACTTCTCCTTTATGTGGAT
This sequence comes from Cryptomeria japonica, assembly GCF_030272615.1. Taxonomy (NCBI): domain Eukaryota; kingdom Viridiplantae; phylum Streptophyta; class Pinopsida; order Cupressales; family Cupressaceae; genus Cryptomeria; species Cryptomeria japonica. The sequence continues at coordinate 8,945,875 of NC_081407.1, read as the reverse complement.
GATATGCTAGTGGCTAGTGGCCAACACAAGCATGAGGATTGTGAGTGAACTTAAAACTCACTTAGCAAATGAATTTGCCATGAAAGATTTAGGGGCATCGAAGAAGATTCTAGGAATGACTATTTTTCAGGATAGGAAAAAGAGAGAACTCAAACTATCTCAACAAGACAACATTAAAAAAGTATTGGACAAATTTAGTATGGTGGATGCTAAGTCTGCTTGTGTACCCTTAGCCTCTCATTTTCAGTTATCTTCTCAATTGTGTCCAAAAACACAAGAAGATAAGGAGTTTATGGACAAAATTCCATACAAATCTGCAGTTGGAAGTCTTTTGTACGCTATGGTGTCTACTCGTCCGGACATTGCTCATGTCGTGGGAGTGGTGAGCAGATTTATGGCTAATCCGGACAAATCACATTGGGAGGCGGTCAAGTATATTCTGCAGTATCTCAAGGGTACTGATTTTTGCTTATGGTTTGGGAAGGACAAGGCAATTTTGCAAGGTTTGCTGATTCTGATTTTGCCGGAGATTTAGACAAAAGAAAGTCTACTTCAGGTTATGCTTTCACATTTGTCGGGGCAGCGATAAGTTGGGCTTCAAAATTACAACATATAGTTGCTCAATCGACTGCAGAGGCTGAATACATAGCTCTTTCTGAGGGAGCAAAGAAGATGGTATGGTTGCAACTCTTGTTCAGCGAGTTGGGTTTGAAGCAATCAAATTTTGCTTTGTTTTGTGATAATAGCAGTGCCATCTTTATGACTAAACATCAGACATCTCAGCCTCGGTCAAAACATGTTGATGTTCACAGTCATTATGTTCGTCAGCAAGTTTCATGTAGATAAAATTCATACCGACAAGAATCCGACTGATGTGCTCACCAAAGTCGTTAAGTGGGAGAAGTTCGATTTTTGCCCAGCTTCTCTCGGCCTTTCCAATAACTGATAGCAGGATTGAGTGGGGGAATCTCCTTGTTGCAGCAGTTCGTTGGCCTTCAGTGGGAGATTGTTGGAAGTGAAGTCCAACAGACTCCTTCCCTTTGCCGCCAAAAACTCTTGGCTCTTCAACTTCCATTTGTAAGCTCTTTAAGAGGTGGTTGCATATAATTTTGTGAGATGAATTCTGGAGCTGCTTGCAGCTGTGTGTGTACAAACCAGACTTGGTTATTAATATATTGATTCCCCTGCTTTAAGTGTGGATGTAGGCAATTGCCGAACCACGATAAATCTTTGTGTGTCTCATTTGTCTATGTTGTGAATTTATAATTTTGTTTTCTGTGCTCTTTCTAATTCGTTTCTTAAATCCTAACAGATAAAAGATCTAACTATAAATAACCAACTTTATTTTTCTCAAGTCAAATGATTTTTTATGGTAGGAGACAAATACAATGTGTCAAAATGCCTTTTTTAATTAGTGAAAGGGTACAAGAGCAATATTTTTCATTTTGCACCACATGACACCAAATCAATAATGCAAGCAACCTAATCATTTCAAGATACATTACAACCATAAAGTATCTTAATAATTATAAGAAGTGCCAAACTTTTTCATGACTATTTTTTTTTATCACGGAATCAAGGAATGTCTCATTTTAACCTATATGTGGATGCAAGATAATAAAAACATGGAGAAATAATAGACATCCAAATGATATTTAATACACAACTATACTTATCAAAGATGAAGACTATACCACATGCTATCCAAAGGTAGATAAAAGCTAAGGAGATTAATTGGATAACCATAACAAGTAATCTTGTAATACTTAACTCTATGAGAAGATAATTGCTCAACCATAGTTATAGACTTAATGTTATGAATATTTGCTTATGACTTTCATACCCATTTTAAGTCATCAAGGCTAATAATGGAACATTGCATTCTATCTAATAAAGGTCCTAGTATAATAATTAAATAAATCCTTATGATATTAAAAGAAAGAATCAATTAATATATTTATATTTAAACTTTCAATAATTAACATCTTGGCTTTCATTATGATAATAATAATGTAAATTTAAGTGGGTTTAATACGACCAAATACCTTGCCACATCTGTAACTAATAGAAAGAAAGCCTATAAGTTTAGCCATGGAATGGAGAAGTAATTTAGCAAGAATTACAACTTTCAAATTGATTCAAGAGAAATATCACTTTCTGCGGATCTGCTAATTATGTTTGAGATAGATCTATATATTCCCTACAATATCACCACCAAATTCAAGAGAAATATAATGTTTCTATACAAATTAACAATTAAATTTGTATTTAATACTTGCTTAGAAATGTTTCAAAATAATCTGGGCAGAAAATCAGTGCTCAGAAATCTAAACTATTCATATTTAACACTTCTGAAAAGGTGTCTAACAACATTATCCAGACATTGGGCTTTCTAGTGGATTCTCTTCCATCTTCGTACTTGGGCATCCCTTTTTTTATGGGAGGAGGGAAACCCTCTTTTTGGAATTCTGTGATTGACAGATTAAAAAGAAGAATTTTTGTGTGGAAAGCTAGATGGTTATCTTAGTCAAGCAGAATCCTTCTTGTCAAAACTATTTTGGCTACAATCCCAAACTACTACATTTAAGTCCTTCAAGTCCCAAAATCTATTGTTTCCCATATCGAGAAAATTATTCGGAATTTTATTTGGAAAGGTAATCTTTCAGAAGATAAAAAGATCCCGCTTGTATCTCTCAACAAAATGACTACAAGTAAATCTACGGGTGGGGTTGGTCTACACGATATTTCGAAAAGGAACAAGGCCTTTGGGGGAAAGTTGGTTTGGAATATTTATGTAAAACCACATGCTTTGTGGTGTCAAATTATGCAAGCAAAGTATTTAGATACTCCTACCCCATCACATATTTTTACTATCCTTGATCCTCCATCAGGCTCTGCAGTTTGGAACTTCATGATGGCTTCTAGGAATGTGATTACTAGATATTTATCTTGGCAAGTACATAATGGAAAAGATGTCAACTTCTGGCATGATTCATGGAGAGGTCTCCCCCCCTTTAATCTTGAGGAATCTCTAGTAAATGCAATCCCCAAATTTATTACTCAATGGGGATCTTACCTTTATGATTACATAGATGATCTTGAGAAGCCTTCAAATCGTGTCATTTGGAAGAATCCAGCTTCACTCCCAATCTCCCCGGCTCAAAAGGTAAATTTTTTTTTGATTCTCAAGAACATCATTTTTATCTCTAATAGTTTGGACAAATTGATATGGTGCCCTACGAAGAACGGAAAGTACTCTATCAAGGAAGGGTATAAGGCAATTCATCAGATGTTGGTTCAATCCTATTCACAAAGAGCTTATAACTTCTGTTGGAACAACAGTATTCTTCCCAAGGCAGGGATGTTTGCTTGGCTTGCTCTACACGAGAATACTTACCAGTGAGAGACTTGATAAATTGAACATTGCACCTCCATTTGCCTGTGTACTTTGTGGTGGGCATAATGAAACGTTAGATCATCTCCTCCTCCAATGTGGTTTTGCTCATAATTGTTGGATGTTTGTGCTTGCTAAACTTTCCTTTAGCATCCTTCTTCCAAATAATGTATGGGATTTGTTCCAGTCCTGACCAGTCTTATACTCATCCTCTCTTTTTGCATGCATTTGGAAAGTGATCCCATCCACAGTAGTGTGGTCAATCTGGTGTGAAAGAAATAAGCATATTTCTAGAAAACAGACATCTCCTCTTTTTGATGTTTTCAATTACATTGAAAAATCAGTATCAGAATTGGTTAACGCTCATGTTTCAAATCGGTTCAATCCAAGTAGGGAATTTACTTCTTGGGATGGTCAAGTTATTAATTGCTGGAAGGGAATATCTATTCTCGTATCACCTTGCTTTCCGAGAGTGAGGATTATTAAAATTGACAGAAATAAAATGAAATGGTGTCCCCCGAATTCAACACATTTTAAATTGAATTTTGATGGCTCCTCTAAAGGGAACCCAGGTGATGCAGGAGTAGGAGTATGCATTAGGGACCATACAGGGTGTGTTTTTGCTTTGAAATCTGTTTCCATTCCACTGGGTACTAACAATTACGTAGAGGCATATGCTTTGCTTGAAGACATTCTACTAGTTAAAAAATTGAACATCTCTTATATTCACATCGAAGGCGACTCAGCTATTATTATCAACGCTTGCATAAAGAGAAATATTGACAATTGGCAGATAAGATATTTTCTTGAACAAGCATGGGCACTAATCGATACATTTGTAAATTTTACTATTTCACGTGTATAGAGAAGAAAACCGGGTGGCAGAGCATTTGGCAAATATGAAAAGTTCTAAGGTAGAACTTAATATGATGGGGCTGAATTGTGATCTCGATTCTTTTCTAATCCTTAGAAAAATAATTTTGGAAGACATGGGTACATGATAATGTTGTACATGGTTATGCAGATGTTTTCATAATGATAAAAAGTTGGTATTTGGGGTATTATAATTGCAGGGTTCCGTGGTTGTGCAGTATCTGAATGCTATGAATGGATGTTGATTTGGACATCTATGAAGCGAGGCAGATTGTGGACTGCTATGTTCGGACTTTATCTTGGTCAACATACTTCAAGAAGCATTCGACACTTGGAGATGACTTGCGGTATTTGGTATTCTGGACAGTACGAGATATATTGTACTTTTGTGGCATATTAGGGATTTAAGTTTCACAACCTTTCTATGTAATATCGAGCAAGGATCGAAGTTTTTCTTTTTGATTCTTTTCTCCGAAAGCTCTTTGAATCAGCTTAAAGAAATATATAAATAAAATATATTAAATAACACTGCCATCTTTTTTCAAAAAAAATAAAATAAAAAATCTAAGAAACATTTTAAACTGATGAATTTATCTTCTAAAGTTTCTATAGAGAATGGTTGGTGCAAGAAGGATCTCAACACTTAGTTAAGAGATCGCTTGTCCTTTTAATTTTAGCAACTAAAGTTGGTGAACAACTCTGCAGCAACTCACTCACGTATTCTTAGCTTTAAAAGAAAACAGGTTCCTTTTTTCGTGCATGCATAAAACTACGCATGTTTTATTTCAATGAATTTAAAAAAAAAATCCCTCCTTAATATGACCTTTTAAATTCTATTTATTTTTAATACTATTTCTCATTCTTAAGAAAGCCACGTAATTTCCCATGGTCTGGAGATTTATAAATATAAGAACTACTTTTATTTTATTTTTTCCTAAGGAAATTTTTAATAAAATAAAATATAATAACTTTTAATTTAAAAATAATGCATAAAAAAGTGAACATAATGAATAATAAAAAACTGAACATCAATAATATTAACTGGTTGAAGTCAGTGAGAGAAAAGCCCTGACAAAATATATAGTTTTTGTCAAACTTTATTCAGAAGATTGAAATGCTAGCTGGACTGCACAGAAACGGCCGTTATGAAACAGAAAACGGCACATATACGTTACGTTTCTGGCGACATAGCCAGTCACAACAATACCATACTTAATACACATAATCGAATTAGTCACAACAAAACATTTACAAGGAAACAATCATTTACAATGAAACAGTTTCTTTTTTTATCATTATGATGATGATGGATTATGTGATCTGAAATTTTGATAAATTTTTTTTATAAAATATTAATTTAAAAAATTTACACAATCTAATCCGAAAATGATGGATATGAAATACAAAAAAATTTACACACAATCCAATCCCACAGATTGAAATACCATACTTATTAAACCAAAAAACAAGAGTATGTCTGTTTAAGTTCAAAATCTACTTAAACAGCTCCACAGTTCAACTCTCTGTACTTTCAAACTCCTAATCTTCCTAGGGTACGGAGTAGTGATCATCATTAGCTGGATCGAGCAAAGATGCAACGTAAGAAAAACCTCGAAAATCAAAAGAAGAATTTGAGAAATTGGGTACTGATGATCCAGGTGATGGGTTGTCATTGTTCATCCTTGCCGTGTGCTAGCTGATGAAGATAAAATGGGTATTCATTCTGCACATGATTTGCCTGAGATGGGGCAGGAGTGGAAGACCCATTGTTGTGATTTGAAGTGTGCAGATGCATATTACTACTGCCAATGCCATAATTACAAGGGTGCACTACATTTGCTGGAGCAGCTGGTGGTGTTGGTGGACGTGGAAGAAGACTTGGAGTGTAAGAAAACCTATTATTTTGATGATTTGGTTGAGCCGAAAGCACGATGCCCCGAGCAATGCCATTACTACTACTACTACTACTCCCAATACCAATACCAATACCAATACCGTTTTGGGTCAAAGGATCACCCAAACGAAAAGGACTGGCTAAGCGAGTAACTATACTAGTAACTGGACTAGCTGCCCAAAGATTGTCTGCAAAAATATCTCCCTGAATAACCTGTCCTTGAGGACCTTCAAGAGTTGCTTTCAAAGGAAGACTCCAAGAGCTAGGAATAAGAGCACCACACAGCTCTGTCAGCTCAAAAATGCCTTCCAAACTGATGGGCTCCTGATGGCCGGGAGCCCGAATTTTGACTTGACTCACTAACCCACGAGCTGTGGAAATTTTGATTCCAGTCATGTACTGCTTGTTAATGATGTTCATGAACTCATGCAAGCAACGGACTATGTTACTCCCTGTTGACAAGATGAGGGGAATTGGCCTGCTGCCTTCTCCAACTTCCAAATCTTCGCCTGGTTTGGGCCTGTTCTTAGACCCCAAAGGACGGCCCCTTCGCCTCATCCCTTCTGTAGACTCAAACATTTTCTTTTTGCCCTTTCCATTATCGTCTTCTCCAGAGGACTCATTCTCTCCTCCAACTCCATTTGAGAAATCCATGGTGGGAGATTCGATTCAAGAATTGAGTTGAATTGAATTGAATTTTACCAACGTAAATAGACAAAACAATGGATAATTTTACCAAAAAATAGCACTTTCAATTATATTTATAAACATGATTGTTCTTCTAAATATATAATTTTTCTAAATATATTTTCTTTAACAAAATTTAATTAAATTTATTTTATTTTAGAGTTTTTAGTTAAATTTATGAACATGCATATGATTGTTTTATAAATAGATTTTCTTATTTTACTTAAATTTATTTTATTTGAAAGTTTTTAGTTAAATTTATGAACATGCATATGATTGTTCTATAAATATGATTTTTCTAAATGTATTTTATTTTAGAATTTTAAGTTAAATTTATAAACATGATTGTTCTATAAATATAATTTTTGTATTTTATTTAGAATTTTAATTATATTTATAAACATGTATTGATTGTTCTATAAATACAATTTTTCTAAATATATTGAACTTTAAATTTATAAATATGTATATGATTGTTCTATAAATATAATTCTTTCAAATATATTCTATTTTAGAATTGTTAATTAAATTTATAAAAGTACATATAATTGTTCTTTAAATAGTCTTTCTAAATATATTTTACCTTAAATTTATAACTATGTATATAATTTTTTATAAATATAATTTTCTATATTTATTTTAATTTTAATTTCTTTTATTTTAGAGTTTTTAATAAATTTATAAACATGCATATATTTATATAACATTTTATAAATATAATTTTCTAAATGTATTATAGTTTAAATTTTTAATTAAATTTATTTTATTTTAGAGCTTTTAAACAAATATATAAATATCCATATAATAGTTCTATACATATAATTTTCTACATGTATTTTAGTTTAAACTTTTAAATAAATTTATTTTATTTTAGAGTTTTAAATTTATTTTATTTTAGATTTTTTAATTAAATTTATAAATTTGTATATGATTTTTCTATAAATATAATTTTTCTAAATGTATTTTGCTTTAAATTTTTAATTAAATTTCTTTTGTTTTATATATTTTAATTAAATTTATAAACGTGTATATGATTGTTCTATAAATATAAATTTTCTAAATATATTTTACTTTAAATTTATTTTATTTTAGAGTTTTTAATTAAATTTATAAACATATATATGATTGAACTAAATAAATATATAAACATACATATAATTTTTCTATAATTATAATTTTTTTAAATGCAATTTACTTTAAATTTTTAATTAAACTTACTTTCTATAAATGTAATTTTTTAAAATATATTTTAAATAAATTTTTTTAATTAAATTTATAAACATGCAAGCCATTATTCTATAAAAATATATATTTTAAATATATTTTACTCAAATTGTTTTATAGACTCATGCAATGAAAATTAAATCTATTAATAGAATGCACACACTTATTCATAAAAAAATAAAAGATATTTTAAACAACAATATATAAATATATAATCTATAAAAATTATTATATTTTTAATATTATATATTTTATGTTTGATTAGATTGACCCCGAGACCTTCCCCATCCTATGGAAGGCCAAAAGTCACAACTTAGAATTCCACTTCAAATGTCCCTATTGGGAATTGAACTCGGGTCTCTACAGTGAGAACCCAGTGTTTTAACCAGTTAAGCTCAACCCCCTAGACATAATTACAATATTATTAATAAACATGTAATAATTATATTTAATATATAAATAATAATCATATTAATAGATAATATATTATAGTAATAATATTATTTGTAATTTTTAATAAATATATAATAATCATATTATATAAATATTATTTTTTATATATATAAAGATAAATTATTAAAAAAATAATAATTAAATTAATAGATTCTGTATATATTATTATTTATATAATTATTTAATATAATACAAGCATATTAATCATATATAAAAATAATCCACATCTGAAATGTCTTTCACATGGACTTCAAGCCTTATCCTATGACACAATGGTGGATCATCCGCGCTCACATGCGCACAAGAAATAGAATGCATGGATGCATCATATGGTGCTTGCCTTGCTAATGGTGCAATTTTGGATTCTCCATCTAAATGAGAAGTTGCATTTTCCCCTACCAAGGATGCTCATTCCATTGTAAACCCTTTTCCTTAGCAGCCATTGGTTCCATCTATGTGACAAAGGACTTGTTCACAACTTAATTTTATAGAGGTGATTCATCGGGGAGCCCAAGATTTGAATGTGGTCCACAAGCATTTTGGCCCTAATGCACCATCTAGGGTGTCTCTTCCTAACCCTCCTTCCCCCCACACATGTGTCTATCGGAAACCCCCATTTCCCATTTTCCACTTTGAAAATTGTTCCCAAAGTCTATTTAGATAGCTTAGTTTGTAATAGAGAAGCATATATACAAGCGAACAACCTCATTTGTAGATTCATGGAAGTCTGGTTGAAGTTATGTGATCTTCAGTCCTTAATAAGAAATACCTAGAAAGAATATATGGAGGATGAAATAATTATTTACCCTTAAGCCAAAGAATTTTTTATTTTAATTTTGAGTCGAGCTAGCACCTAAGGAACTAGTGCTCAATGTTGGTCCATAGTTTTTTCAATGAGATTTCTTATGCATGAAACCATGGTTCCCTTCTTTTGACCCACAAAATAAATGTTTTTTCTTTAGCACATTTTTGGGTGTGATTGCCTTACCTTCCTGTACAATAATGATAGATAGTGTTTGAAGGCTATTGGAAATGGCTTGGGTAAATATCACAACATCTCAAAAGAAACAATCAGTTATGAAAGCTCCACTTGTGCATGTATATGCATCAAAATTGATGTATCTAAAGGTCTCCCAACATAGATTCCATTGAAGGTAGGCAACATACAATGTAGACAACTTGTAGATTATTAAAAAATAAAAAAATAAGGTGCAGAAAGTGCTTTTCAACTAGACAAGCAAGCTCTTGTGTAGACTAACATTGCCCTAAATGATTGGCCCAACTAGTAGGATGGGGCTGAGTCTTGTCACTATGTTATTTCACTTAATGAGCAAGATGTTTCTATCTCTTCATAAACACTTGTGGGATAGGATCCTACTCTTGATTCACAAGATCAAAATCACAAATATTTTCTTGTTTTTAGTCTCGATGTTTCTTTCACAAAAGCACCTTCAATCGCTATAGAGAATTTAGATTCATAGATCTCATCGGTAGCACCATCAATTCCTGTGGTTATTAATAATGGTGTATCTTTGAATGAGAAAAGTGGCAAAGAACTGAATATATTCCTTAGGAAAAAATAAGGATGGATAGAGGTGAAGAGGAAGAAAAACCCTCCATCAAAAATCTTGCACACAATGACATAAATATCTTCAAATAAAGGATAATTGATTTAAAAAATGTAACTTAGGCACACCCATTTATGGGTTGATGCATATTTTTTTCAAATCCAAAAAATAATGCACTTCTTTAAGGGTCTGATGCACCTTTGTGTGAGTTGATGTTCTTCATCTCCTTTTGATCGATATTTAGACATGGGAGTTGCCTCCTTGATAGTACTTGCCTATTAAAAAATATATATATAAAAAATAAACAAATAATTCCTAATAAAAAAAAAAAAATCTCAAGTACAATTAAAGAACTCATGCTTAGCATATATTTAATATGTAATTAGAAATTAAATGTTATTTAATGGTTTTTTAAAAATAAATGAATAAATTAAATTTTAATTATCATGCATAATTTTATTCAAAATAATAGTTGTCACATGAGACCTTCAACCCTCCTCAACATCATAACCTCTCCAGTGATGCTGTCACTAATAGTTTGAACTTTCAGCGTAGTTGTAGCTAGTTTGTGTTAACAAAATTGGCGAGTTTGTTAGGGTTTGACTCCCACCGATGATAGGTTACTCACCTTGTGGTTGACTATGTCCAATATGGACCTCTTGGTTCAGGGGGCTAAATTATTGTCACATGGGACCTTCAAACCTCCTCGACACCCTAACATCTCCAATGGTGATCTCACTAATAGTTCAAACTTTTGGTGTAGTGGTAGCTAGTTTGTGTTATTAATAATATTTTAAATTAACTAAAAAAAATTAAAATATAAATATGCATGTGATGGTTTAAAAATGATTATTAATAAAAAATCACCGTACTATTATTTTAGCTGAAATTAGCGTTTTGTTCAAATCCCTATTTCTCCCTAAATCATCAAAGTCAGTGAATTGTTAATTATTTTTGTTTAAAATTTGTCGTTTTAGTGCATAGAGCTTCCCAGATGTTACTCCAAAGACACATTTCTTGGGGTTTAATCTTACTTTATATTTTTTCAACCGATCAAAGACGATTGAAAGTATGTCCAAATATGTATCTCTGTCTATTGATTTTCCCAAGAGGTCGTCAACATAATCTTCCACAGTAACGTGCATGAGATCATGAAAGATAGTAGTCATGGCTCTTTGATATGTAGCGCTTGCATTTTTTAGCCCAAAGGGCATGACATTCCAACAGAAAGTTCCCCAAGGACAAGTAAATGTCATTTTGTGCTGATCCTCAAATGCGATTTTTATTTGATTATAGCTAGAGAATCCATCCATCAAAGATAACATCCCATGACCTGCTGTGAGATCGACGATTAAGTCAATATTTGGTAATGGAAAATTGTCCTTAGGACAAGCTTTGTTGATGTCTCTGAAATCTGTACATATTTTGATGCTACAATCTGGTTTACTAATAGGCACTAAGTTGGAGATCCATTCGAGATAATCAATTGGGCGTATGAATCCGACATCCAATAATTTCTCAAGCTTTGCTTTGACTAATAATGCCACTTGTGGATGCATCTTTCTTAATTTCTGTTTCACTGGTTTTGCCCTTGGTTTAGCCGTCAAATGATGCATTACCAAATCTAGATCCAATCCAGGCATATTAGCGTATGACCATGCAAAATTGATTTGTTGTTCTGTGAAGAAACTTATGAACTTTGACCTTTCTGTCTCTGTCAAAGATTGAGCAAGGAATATGTTGTGTGGAACTTCTTCTGTGCCAATGTTTGTTTTGATAGTCTCCTCTACCAGTATGGATGACTTTTTCTCATATGATGCTGGGAGAATGTCGAGCCTTCCATCTTTGGGTGCCTCACAGAGGTTTTCGTCCTCAGATACGTCCTTTCTTTTTACTTTTTTGGGGTCAGACAACACCACAACGTGGTTTTTGCCATAAGACCCTTGATTTGTTTTTATTTTTATATTTTTGCAACTGGAAGGCCTGACACCCTCACCAAAATATGCCACACTTTGAGTTCTATAGTGTATCCTGCTTTATGGTCCCCAAGGGAAGATCATCTCGTATGCTTAGATAATCAATAAAAGCTTCATCATTTTGAAATGTGTCAAACTGTGCAGGTCCTTCATGGTCCCAGTCATTGAGTTGGTGGTGAACAAGGGGAAGGCCTTTGATGTCTTCGAAGTTAGCGGGGCTAAGAGTGAAAATGTAGTTATACTTAGGTATGTCGAGGTAGTTATCGAGGTCATCATTGGCACTCTCCTCATCAGTCTCGATCGTGAACGAATCCAAATTATCATCACTAGTAGCGCATTCTGGGACAGGTGTTCTCATTCTATGTGATTTTGACCTTTAAACTAAAAGCAAGGACTGTGTGGGATCCTCAGGGGTTGTTTCTTGACCAACCTTGAATTTTCTATAAAATTCCTCTTCTTCTGTGGGTTCATCTAGTTCTTTGAATGTCTCGGCGAGTTCATAGTCACTAGAGGATTTGTCTGAATCCCATTCCCATTCATGAGAGCCTGTGGAATAGTGATTCTCTTGTTGAATTTTGGCAACTTTGATTTGTAATGCTTCTCCTATCATTTGAGTGTTTACCTTGGAAGTCATGAAACCAAGTCCTTTCAAACGTTCCTTTTTGAATGTTAATTCTGGTTGTAAAGGTTCAATGATGCCTTCCTTTCTTAAGCCAAGAGGACTTTTGCCATCATACCCAAATTTTTGTAGGATCTTGAATCCTTTGCCATACTTTTCACATGGTAGGTTGATGTGATCTTGTGTATCATTTTCAGGGTCTTTGTAAAGCATTTTGTATAAGTCTTCTTCTTCCAGTTCACCCCATCTTTGAAAGATAGTAAGATCCCATTCAAGTGTAATGATAGATACCCGCTTAGTAGGATGTGGTCATCCGTATTCTTTTGGTGAATTCATGACTTGTTGTAAGTACATGGTTCAATTCAAAGTGTATTCACCCATGCCCTTGTCCTAAAATTTCCCTTTAAGCTCACCTTGTTTTGATGTCGAAGGTTTTAATGATTCAGGATCAATGTATGCAGAAGAAGGGACAACTTCTCTATTACTTGGAATGATCGTCTCAGTTTTCGGTCTCAAGTTATTGCAGTATATGAATGGATTAGGATCTACATTAATTGTTATTTCAACTCCATTGTGAGGAAATTTAATGCATTGGTGATATGTAGATGGAACTGCGCTCATCTCATGAATCCATGGACGTCCTAGTAATATATTGTATGTGAGATCTAGGTCTAGGACTTGACAAACCACTTCCTTTGTAACTGGCCCAACTCTGAGGGGTAGGGTGACTGTGCCCTTGGATGAGCGCTCTTCATCATCATATGCCTTGATGGTAATTTTGTTTGTAGAATTCACAGCTTTATCAGAATATCCCAATTGTTTAATAGTGCTCAACGTACAAATGTTTAGGCCTGCTCCTCCATCTATCAGGACTCATTTTATTCGATGTTTGTGTATGAAGGTCTTAATGTGTAAAGGTGCATTATGTAGTTGGCTCACGGAGGCGTCGTCAACTTCTGTGAATGTAAGGGAGTGTGGAATGGAAAGATATCCCACCATGGCTTGAAACTGGTCCACGTTCAGATCAGTAGGGACAACAGTGTCTCTTAAGATTTTGTCAAGAATAGCTTTATGTGCGGGGGATATGAGTAAGAGCTCGAGGATTGAGATAAGCACGGGTGTCTTCCCTAACTGTTCTACAAGGTCATACTCAAGTTTGGTTGATGAGGAAACAATGTTTTTAGCTGGAGCACCTTGCAAAGTGAATTTACCTCGACGAGTTGTAACATTACATTCAGAGGTAGGTTCGAAAGAAGATCCAATGCCTTTTAGGACAATCTTGGGTCTTTGGGTAGAATTATCAAGTGTTTTGTCCTTGATGATAATGGTAGAGACATAATTGTCCATCAAAATGTGATTGATAGTGGAATCATAGTTATAAGATGCTCTAGTATAGTTGGTTTGATCATCTGTGGCTTTAGCTTTTCCCTTGTCATGTTTTGGGAATGGTTCCTTAAACATCTCATGTTCTTGATTGGATGAGTGTCTTTCAATCTCAATATCACCTCTATCAATGAGATCTTGTATGATGTTCTTCAGTCGATGGCAATTTCCTGTTTTATGACCTTTGCTCTTATGAAATTCACAATATTCTTCATCATTCCACCAATTTGGTTTGACCTTTGGCTCATATGGAGGAAAATCTAGAATTGTGATTATCTTGTTTGCCACTAGCTTCTTGAAAATTGACTCAAGTGGTTCTCCCAATGTAGTGTACTTCCTTCATGATTTGGAAGTTGTTTGAGTATTCACTTGATTGTTAGAGCTTGATCCCAAAAAAATGATTTTGGGTCGCACTATATTGGTATCCACAACACCATCATTGACCGTGTTCTTGTTTTTTTTCCAAAATCTTGGCTTATTTTTTCCTTTAAAGTCCTCTTATTTTTCTTTGAATATCTTAATGACTCCTTGTTCAATTAGGACTTTCTCTGTTGCTAAGCCTTTTTCAATGACGTCCTTGAAGGTGGACAAACAAGCTTTTCTTAGGTCATAACCAATGGCTTTGTTAACATTCTGGGTGAACATTTCTACCATTTGTTTTTGTGGAATTTCACAAGAGCATCTGCTGGCTAGATTCCTCCATCTTTGTAAAAATGATGAAAAAGACTCTCCCTCCCTTTGCTTGGTGTTGTACAAAGTAGTGACTGATATGTTTTTATTTATTTAATTACTTTAGCCTAATTCTTCTGTTAATTAAATAAATTCTTATTTATTTAATTAATTCATTTATCCTCTTCTAGCCTTATTTCTTATTTAAATAAATACCTTTATTTATTTAAATTATCCTTTTTCCTAAATTAAATAAATATCTTATTTATTTAATTGATCCCACTTCTTCTATTACTTAAATGAATCTTTATTTATTTAATTAATTCATTAACCTTTTCCACCTATGACACATATGATTCATCTCTTAATTCCTACACTACCTACCCTCTTATTATTTTATTATTTCCTTTACCTACCCTTTAATCATAGCCGACCATTTATCTTTTACATCTCTCAATCTTATCCCTCCATTTCTTATGGTGTCTTCTATATAAGGAGATGCTTCCTTCATTATCAATCATAATCAATCTATGCATCTCGATCAATTGACTACACTCTTTCATATGCGATCAAGCCTACTTGCAACCACACTTCCGTTCTTTGTTGAGCTCTTGTGCACATAAAATCTGAGAGCAAATATATCAAGCAAGATCAATGGAGATAGGAAGAATGGAGATCCAAACCCTATTGGACATGTGATGGTATAATCTTTGTGATTTTATTTGATTTGCATTGTCTTAGGTAATCTTCATATGTTATGGTGGATCTTTGTTGTTGTTAGGCTAGGGTTTTGTGGTTGAATTCATTTAGCCTTTCAATATTATTGTTGTTATCCATTTTCACCATATACATATACGATAGATAAGATAGCGTGTAGGGTTAACCTAGGTAGGTTAGCATCCAAGTACCTTCTTTTAGCGCGTCAGTAGGTTAGGTTAGCACGTAGATTGTTTTAGCCCATAGGGTTGACAAGAAAGCACATGGGGTAGATAGAGTAGCGCATTAGATAGATTAGCACATAAAATTAGTTTTGTAGCGTAGTGGCAAAACCAGTTAGCGCGTCAGGGGATTTACTGCGTAGGGTAAAGTTTCTAGCGCTTTGGAGAAAAAGGATAGCGCATAAGTAGCAACTTAGCGCATAGGAGCTCTGTGTTAGCATGTAGGATCCAAAAATGGGTGAAAAAGGCTTAGAAGAATGCGTCGAGGGTTGAATAGATTAGGTAGATGGCTTAGGGGGTGATACTCACATGCTGATTGTTTTGAGAGGAGTCTTGAGCCAATGTTTTGCCTACTGTGATGATGTCCGATTCTGATATGATGATTTTTGAGTCTACTGTTGAAATTGCTTTCGATATGAAGTGCCAAGCTGATTGATTGTGTTGATGAGGATCTTGATTTTATTTTGATATGGATCTGTGATTGTTTTCCTTGTGATATGAATTTGATGTCCGATATGAGTCCCAGTTCTTGATTTTTGATATGATTCCTGATGTGATGCTTGCGATATAGATTTTTGATTTGCTTTCTCGATATGGGTCTTGATTTGATGCTTGATTTTTCAATATGGGTCTGGATTTTTGATATGGTTCTTGATATTTGATATGGGTCTTTTGATTTCTTGATACGGTGCTTTGATTGTTGATATGGTTCTTTGACTGATTTCTCGATATGGTGCTTTTGATTTCTCGATATGGGTCCTTTGATTTCTCGATATGGTGCTTTGTTATTTCAAGTTAATTTGCTTTGATTGGATATATCAGATAGATTTGGGAACTGATGATGGACATTTGTTGTTTTGTAGGCACATCTTGGCATTCTTCAGTCGCGAGAGCGATTTTCAAGACCGTGGTCATTGATTCTATGCTTGTCACAGGCCGATAGAGATGTGATTGAGAGATGCGGGTTATCATGTTACTAGACATGCCTCGATATATCAATAACCGGGGTTTGTTGACAAATTTGGCACGGTGACACAAACACCTTCCACTTGGCGACAGGCGAGATAAAAGTCACACCAAAGGACTGTTATCATATTTTACGGATTCCTATAGTCGGAGCCTTGTTGCCATACGAGTAGTCTGAGGAGGGTGGGACAGAGTCTCTCCGTCGCATCTTCTAGGATGATCACATATGCGGGTATGAGATCCCATGGTAGGAGTTTCTGGATCTTAGTTATTCTCAATTACCCTCGGTACTAACAGGTTTAATTGGTGGAATTATGTGTCCCAACTGTAGGTCGAAGGGACTAGCAGTGAGATGGGGGTTGGTATAAGAGGATATGGTCATGTAGGGACGCAGGTTCGCATGGGGGTCCTGTATGTTAGCCCACCTTTACAGAGAGCTTCACCAGGCGGTGTATCTAGGATACAACAATTTATCAGCGGGGGTGACACTACTGCAGGTGTGGGCATGGGAGCAACAAGGCCACTTGCAAACAGGGATAGGCTAGTTGGTCAAGCATACGCTTATGGGTATACCAGTATAGTTGTCCAGCGTAAGCTAGGAAAACTAAAGCATTAGCGAAGGGTACTGAATGACATCGATTCAGTCATTTGGAGACCATACATGGATTGTGAGGTGTGTGTTGAGGATGAGCTAGAGATGCCCTATGTTTATATGTCGAGATATTTGATTAGGCGAATGCCCTTTATTATCGAGCAATTTTTGCACAATCGTGTTTAGTGGCAGTATGGTAGACAAGAGGAGATGCCACAGAGAGCTTGTTTATATGCTCGGCGACGACAGGATGTGCCAGAGTGGGGACCCACTATGGATAGTGTAGTGGCGGTAGAGGAGTATATGACATTTGCAGGCCAGATTTGGGATTATGGAGCTAGGGTTGTTGATGCTAGGATGATAGAGGAGTTCATAGCGTACTTCGTGGCACATGCAGTGACATGTATATTAGATATGATAGAGATGCTACCTGCCTTTGATGATGATGATGATGATGATGATGATGAGCAGCTAGAGAGGCAAGGGGGAGTTAGACAAAGAGATGAGGAGATAGGAGATGATGGAGGGGATGGTAGAGGAGGTGATGGAGGAGGAGGAGGAGATAGAGGAGGTGGTGGAGGTGGAGGGAGAGGAGGAGATGGTGGAGGAGGTGAATGTGGAGGGAGAGGAGGAGATAGAGGAGGTGGTGGAGGTGGAGGGAGAGGAGGAAATAGATGAGGTGGTGGGGGAGATGGAGGGAGAGGAGGAGGTGGTGGGAGAGATGGATGGAGAGGAGGAGGGCTCATTCTTGGTACTAGTGGAGTTGGTAGGGCAGATTTGGGATTATAGAGATGAGGTTGTGGATGCGGGTATGACCAAGGAGTTCTCTGTAGTTGATCAACTAGGTTGTATTGAGTCTTGGGGAGAGTTGCTGATGTTGATGTGTTCCCTCTTAAGACATATTTTTGAGATCTAGTTGTGACATTGATCGACTCATGTTCTTGCTTGTCCTTGATTTTGATGACATTCACTTGGTTGTCATCTGTCGATATGTGATTGATACTGTTGTCGTATATGTGATTTATACGATCTCCTTTGGTATCATTTGATGATGAAGCTCCTCCCTTGTTCTAATTTGAAAGAGGATTTTTAAAGGCTGCATGGTCACCATTTGTTTTGTGATTGTCAATTGTTAAGTCGCCTCTATTGATCATGTATTGAACAATGTTTTTCAACTTCATGCAATTATTTGTGTGATGTCCTTTGTTTCGATGAAAATCACAAAAAATGCGAGTCATTCCACCAAGGTGATTTGATCTGAGGTTCATAGTTGCTCGTGGATGGTAATGTAATGATCTTGTTTGCTAATAGTTCTCGAACGTTGATTCTAAGGTTTTCCCTAAGAGTGTGTAAATGTGTTGAGATGGGAAGGTGTTGATGTTGCCTCTTTGGTTGGTATTATTTCCTCGGTTAGTGTTGTTGCCTTGGTTATTGTTGTTGCCTTGGTAGTTTTTGTTGGTATTTGATGTTGAGGCTCCTTGATTGGTATTCTGCGGATAAGTGTTAGTGCCTTGATTAACACTTTTTTGATTTTTGTTAGATAGTGGGTTACCTGATAAAGCCAAAACTGGTTGTTTGGATTTCACATTATCATCAACTACCCCATCATTAACAACATTTTTGTTCCTTGTCCAAAATCTAGATTTGTCTAAAGTGTTGTTGTTGTTGTTTTGATTGTTAAAGGGGTGAGTGTTTGATGAGTTAGCTCCTTCCTTAAAGAACTTCAATGTTCCTTTCTTGATGCAGGCTTCCTCCACTTGGATTCCATTTTCTATCAGCTTGGCAAAAGATGGTATGCATTGGAGCTTGAGTTGATAACTCATCTCACTATTTAGATTATCTATAAAGATCTCCATCTTTTCCTTTTCAAGCACAACTCGAGGATATCTTAAAACCATACATCTCCACCGCTGAAGAAACACCATGAATGTTTCATTGTTCTTTTGTTTGGTGTTACATACATCTAACATAGTGATTGCGTGTTGAATATTATAGGAGTATTGTGTGATAAATTTATTCACCAACTCATCAAATGATCTGATGGGAGGTGTGAGTTTAGACAACTACTCCATTGTTTGCCCTCCCAAACTTTGTGGGAATAGTCTCATCAAGTAAGTGTCATCATGAGCAAACTCTAGGCTTATGGTACAAAATTCCCGAATGTGATCACGGGGATCACTTTTACCATCGTACTTGTCATACTTTGGTATATCTAAATTTGGGGGAAAGGTATCATGTTCAATCTCCTATCAAAAGAATAAGGATAGATCTCATCCAAGGAGTATCACATCGTGGTTCCTTGTTGCATGTCCTGCATTTGCCTCTGTAGCATTTGGATTTTTTGTGTAAGAGCGACCATGGGTGCATTTGTACGTCGAGGGAGGGCTTCCTCCATTTCATTAATATTGTCCCAATTGCAGGCATGGTTGTGTTTAGGGGTGTGGTTTTGCTCAGGTATGATTTCCGGATCATGTGTTTCTTCTTCTCTTTGTTGGTCATGATAGGTGTAATTCTAGACCTTGTTCTAAAAATTATTTTGTTTACATTCCTTAAGTTTTCAGTATCGAAATATTCTGGAAGTCTAACTCCTTTTCTAGTTAGCATGAGTAGGTATTTTTCTTTGTCTGCTTCGATATGTCTTTCCAGGAGCCTTTGGAATGATGGGTTTTCTTGGCACTCTTGGAGAAGTTCCTCGGTGATTTTTGTATCACCCATATTAGCATACTCATCAAAAGGGTTGGATAATCTATGAACCATACTTGATTCTGGTTGTGATTTCCTTTGTTTGTTTCTCTGAGATCGAGTGACTGTGGGCATCTAGTAAATTTCTATCGAAATGACCACTACTTCATCTAGGGGAGTTCCTAGTGGTGTTGGTGGTTCAGGTTGAGCTACGTTATAAGTGATACATAATTGCGAGAACAAAGTGGATTTGATCCTTCCTTCATAAATCATTGGTTGAATGCTTCTTTCTAAATATAAGCTCTCCTTCTCAATGGTTCCTTGTCAAACTCGTTTGATTTGCCTTGAATATACAATCACATGTGACACAAAAATGCGCGATGTGATTTAAAGAGTTGGCGATTGATATAGAGAAACTTATTCCTTCTTGCAAGTGCCTTAGAACTAGGTTGTCTCTTCTTCAACTTAGTTTTGTGATGAAGACTTGTTCTTCTCAAAATATGAGGAGTGGTCATATACGAATGATCAAAGGTTTGATGTTGATGTTGGATTTGGATACTTCATTTGAAGAAATCAAGCTTACTTTATCAAGTAGAGGTTTAGTTAGATTCGCCTCTACGACAAAGTGTGTCAAATGATATGGATAAAAGTTTCTCGATATGGAAACTTGATTTGACAACTTAAGGATTTAAACTAGGTATTTTGTTTTGATGGAATCCGTTAGATGGTGGAACTTTGATCAATGTTATGATACTGCATGATTTTGTTGGATGAAGTCTTATCTCAAGCTAGTTTAAGATTCGAAAAAAATTGTTCTAAGGACACCTTGTTGATTTTGGAATTGTTTTCTCTGATAATTTGATTCGGATTTTGACTGCTAAGTTTGACAAAATACCAAAAAGGGTACTCAAGACTGTCGATGAAATTTTCCTGAAAGGTCTGAATTGCTCTTTGTTTTTTTTGGTTTTTGAATATACGCTAAAACAGAGACTGGATGTGCTAACAAATGTTCCAGATGCGCCACAGAAGGTTCTCTATGCGCTAAGCTACCTCTTCTATGTGCTGACTTAGATTGTTTGAAATTGACTTGGTTGGACAAGTCACGCGCTAATATATCCAGATTACGCGCTACTGTTTGAGCTGAGAGCGCTAAGATATGACACCTATGCGCCAAGCTAATGTTTAAATGCGCTAGACTGGTGTCGAAAAGTGTCACTAAAATTTTTACCAATAGGATATTGGTTATGCACTAATGTGACTGCTTAAAGCGCCATGTTTTGGTTTAAATGCACTACAAAATGGTTGATATGCACTAGGAAGTTGCTCCTACGTGCTAAGCTGCCATGATTTCTTTGCTTCTATTGCTTTTGGGTATTTTTAACTTGTGTTTTGGATGGATGATTTTTCAAAAAATAAATTGCAAACAGAACATGAAAGAGATAACAAATTTTGCCTATGCTAGAAAATTAGTGTATGTTCTGTGAGGATGTGTTCAAATCCTCGATGTTTTCACTAGATTAGATAACAAGTAATACAGATTAAATAGACTCTTTATTCAAAGGTCATTAACAATATCATAGCCCACTAGTCTCGACACTCCATCATCTCAAACAACCATGTCACCCCCTAGAGGGCGCCCCTTTTTTTGCTTTTTGCCAGAAATTAACTCAAAGTGAATTGCTTCACAATTGAGTAGTTATCTTGGGAGATATATGGTGAGTGATCTTGGGGGCGGATTCTTCCCCACCCTTGCACTATGATGTTGAAAATGTTTGGATTCTGACTTGACTCAAAGTTTCTAGTGCTAAGGTTCTTAATTAGCCTTCTGTTCGGTCTTCAGTGATAAACTCCCTTGGGAGGCTTTCCAACCTTTAGAAAAAAGACTTTATGTATCTTAAAGATACTAGGGGAAGACTAATCACTGAGCAAAACCATTAAAGGGGACTTTTATCAACCTCCACATTTGATTATAGTGGGTTGGAACACTTGGTGATAAAGCCATTTTCCACTTATGTCATTCCCCTCTCATCGACCATTAATGATGCTCTAAGAACAGCTCAGGAGGGCAGGCTTGCTAAAGGTTTTAAATGCTTAAAATAAAAAAAGCATAAGAGTGGTTTGGCTTTTTGATCACCCAATTAAGGGGAGAGCATATACCTTCCACTTTCGAGACAAAACAAACAAGTTCTTTTTATCCTTCAAATCAATGATTTTGCTAACTTCTACTTGGAGATTTTGCTCCAAAAAGCATGGTGTTCTTTTTAACTTTGTATAACAATTATTTTCTATCTAAAAATTGGAAATCCTGGTCAACAAAAGAAATTGCGATTTTGGTCAACAAAAGTAAAGTCGATAAGTAGAAATTTTCTCGCTTCACACAAAATAAAGATGAGGTTCCTTTTATCCTTTGAAAAATGACAATGAGTTCTTTTTTATGTACCGAAGGAAAGTGGAGTTATTCTTACCTTTGTAAATTGAAAAGCAAACTTGTTTGTTCTTTTAAACCCAAAAGAAGTGTTTTCCTAACTTGCAAGAATGGAAAATTTGCTTTGTTGTTCTTTTTATCTATGCAATAAAGAAAAGATTGAGTTTTGTTTTAAACACCAAAAGGAAAGCATGAAGTTCATTTTATGCATCCCAAACAAATCATGAGGTTCATTTTAAGCTTTTGCCAAAAAAAGAAAGGTGAGTTCTTTTTACTAACTTTGAAAGAAAGCAAAGAAAACTAAACTAACTCCTTTTGTTTTTGCACAAAAAGATTAGAACCCGCACACAGTCAGTTAGAAAGAAAAATCACAATCATGATGATGGGCTTCACAAGCCTAAAATTTTCCTTCTTTGGTTACAATTTTTCCTTTTTCTCTATTGGAACTATGCGCTAGACTGCTGCACAGATGCGCTACAAAAAAGTGTAGATCTGGTACACTGGCTACTGAATGCGCTACACTGTTTACCGAATGAACCACTCTAGCTACCAAATGCGCTATGATGATACAAAATAAAACCAAAATGCTATGCGCTAACAAAAAGTCTATATGCGCTAGAAAACAGGTCTAATGCGCTAAACAATATATCAAAAGTGCTAACTAAAGGTTCCTACGAGCTAAAGAAATGTCCCAACATGCTAAAACAACTTTTCTGCGTGCTTGCAATCTTGCTTCTACATAAAAAATGATGTGATTAATGGGGTTATGCCCCACGGTGGGCGCCAAAAATTTGTGCGGGAAATGTGGGCGACATAAACATAAAAGTCTATTTTCAAAGTGTCCACACACCAATGAGACTCTTGGTGAAAGTTATAGGAGCTATATTGAATAGCTCAACTTTCCAAGGGGTGTTCTATTGTTCTCTATCTCATAGGATCTCTGAAGTCAATGTCTTTGCTCTTAGATCACTGAGCAAAGTGACTTAGGAATGACAACACCAAGAATGCGTGATGTTTGCTTATAAGTATGAATGCATTCCTACAACATGTATAATATGGAAACTAGAATGATTTAAACTAGTATGAATATGATGCTACGATAAAGATTAGTAATCCTATCCTAACAAGATATACTAGTCCAACATGGATATGCTATGATATTAAAAATGTTTCTAAATGCTTAATGTGTTTTAACAAAGAGAGGCTTGATGCTTAGTAAAATGAGTATAAGTTAGATGCATGAAAACTTGGATCTTTCAAAATGATAGAATGAGAGCTCTATTTATAGGGAAAATAGGGCAATGGATGGTCAAGATTGAGTAATCTTAACAAGGGCCAGGATTGAAAGTTAATCAATCCATGTTCACAATTCTCAACAATGAAATGGTGACAATTTTCAACAAGAGGTTGCTTGAGAGGGAATGTAAGAAGCATTAAATGCTTGAGAAGACATGAAGGTTACCTTAGGAGGTAAGGTTAAGGTTAGATTAGAGTCATCCATTGGATAAAACTTTTATCCAAGGGGTAAACTCTTGTGCAAGGTTAAAGGGATAACCAAGGGTAAAGCCATGAATGCTTGGGTTAGATGAAGATTGAGTTAGGGAAAAAGTCTCTAACCATGCAAGAAAGGTGAGTTAACTATTAATGGTTTGGAAGACTTTGGGGACAAATTTGTAAGAGTTCTTCCAAATTTGGGGGAACTCAACAAGTTAGCTTGTTGAAGACATAAAGGCTTTAATGCTTTTGTAAGACTTTCCCCCAAATTTGAGAAGTGACATCCTCAAATTTAGGGAAATGAGATGATTGGAGGGCTTAGGCTAATTGATTAGGATTAGATGGGCTCTAGAAGAATTTAAAAGGGGTTTAGGAGGCAAGTGGGAGATGTAGGAAAATGCAAGTGGATGGAGGGGAATTTTAATTAAAATAAATTACTTTATTTCAACTAAAATAGAAGAAACTTGCATAAATACAAGTGGGAGATTTAAATAAATAAATTAGATTTATTTACTTGCAAGGATCAATTTAATTAAATGTAAATTTAATAAAAATGGGAGAAAGGAGAATTAATTAAATAAAGTGATTTATTTAATTAAAGGCTAGAAAAGGCTTAGGTGAACTTAATTAAATAAATTGAGTAATTCATTTAATTAAATAGATGAATGGGGAGAATTTAATTAAATAGAATAATACGGTTAAAATGAATATTAAATATTCATTTAAGAAAGTGGTCATTTTTATACGTCTACACCTTTAAATATTATTAATTGAAATCTATTAATAATTGACTAATACACAACTAGATTATGAGAAAAAATAAATTTAAATCTAGTGTTCCACATAAATGCGTTCCCCCCCCCCCAAATCTAAGTCCCCCTGTCCAGAAAACCCGTCCTCGAAACTTTTTCCCTTTGTCCCCATCCCTGAAGCCCGTCCCAACATCCCCCGTCTCCCCCGGCCGTGGAACAATGTTTAAATCCATATATAACCAAGTGCAAACTCCCATATAAATTTTCTAATTTGATGTTAACATTGCATCCGTATCTTGATTTAGAATCATCAAAGCTTAAAAACATGAGATATTCATCCACTAGCTTTCTTTCATTTTAATACTTTAATTAGATTATTTGACATCCAACATATAAATCCACAAATCATGTTCACCAATGTGGTTCAACCTTGACTCTCATTTGATTCAGATTTAACTAGGCACCCCTTTTTAAGGCAATTACATGTGAGAAAAATCTGATGCCATATATCCAAATTGAGAATCTTTAACCAATCCTTCCTTGAAAGAATTCTATTCACCTTATGAATGTCAACCACCTGTATATAAAGCTCAACCACCTGTATATGATGTAAGGTATCAACAAACTATACAAGTACTAGCTCTAAAACTATAACCAGTCAGCACAAGAAAGAAAAGTGTATATGTTACAACTCTTTGTCCTTTTAAACCCCTAATCCTCCCAGGGTACGGAGTAATGACCACCATTAGCTGGATCGGGCAAAGATGCAAAGTTAGAAATATCAAAAGGAGAATCAAAGGGAGAAATTGAGAAGTCGGGTATTGATGCCATTGTAAGGTAGTCATTAATGTTCATCCCTAGTGCAGCTGTAGATGAAGATGGGTATTCATTCTTCACATGATGATTTGCCTGAGATGAAGATGGTGGTGCTGGAGTTGAAAAGGGGCCGGAAAAGTAGCCATTGTTGAGGAAATCGGCTACTGATGGTCCAGGTATTGCTGGAGGGTAGTCATTGTTCATCCTTGCCGTGTGATGATGAGGAGAAGATGGGTATTCATTCTGCACATCATTTGCCTGAGATAATGGACCAGGAGTTGGAGCAGCTGTCGAAAATCCATTGTTGTGCATATGCATATTACTACTGCCAATGCCATTACAAGGGCGTAGTACATTTGGTGCAGGCTGAGATGGAGCAGCTGGTCCTGGTGGTGGAAGAAGATTTAATGGAGTAGATGGAAACCCATTATTCTTAGCCGAAGAAGGAGGCATGATGCCATTACCAAGACCATTACCATATTGGGTCATTAAAGGATTACCCAAACGAAAAGGACTGGCTAAGCGAGTAACTAGAATGGTAAGCGGACCAGCTGCCAAAAGATGGTCTTCAAAAATTTCTCCCTTAATAACCTGTCCTTGAGGAGCTTCAAGAGTTGCTTTCAGAGGGAGATTCCAAGAGGCAGGAATAAGAGCACCACACAGCCCTGTCAGCTCAAAAATTCCTTCCAAACTGATGGGCTCCTGATGGCCGGGAGCCCGAATTTTGACTTGGCTCACTAATCCACGAGCTGTGGAAATGAAGATTCCAGTCACGTGGTTGTCAATGAAATGATGCAAGCAACGGACTATGTTACTCCCTGTTGACAAGATGAGGGGAATTGGCCTGCTGCCTTCTCCAACTTCCAAATCTTCGCCTGGTTTGGGCCTGTTCTTAGACCCCAAAGGACGGCCCCTTCGCCTCATCCCTTCTGTAGACTCAAACATTTTCTTTTTGCCCTTTCCATTATCGTCTTCTCCAGAGGACTCATTCTCTCCTCCAACTCCATTTGAGAATTCCATGGTGGGAGATTCGATTCAAGAATTGAGTTGAATTGAATTGAATTTTACCAACGTAAATAGACAAAACAATGGATAATTTTACCAAAAAAATAGCACTCTCAATTATATTTATAAACATGATTGTTCTTCTAAATATAGAAATATATTTTACTTTAACAAAATTTAATTAATTTTATTTTAGTTCAGTGTTTTTAGTTAAATTTATGAACATGCATATGATTGTTCTATTAATAGAATTTTTGTATTTTACTTTAAATTTATTTTATTTTAGAGTTTTTAGTTAAATTTATGAACATGCATATGATTGTTTTATAAATATAATTTTTCTAAATGTATTTTATTTTAGAATTTTTAGTTAAATTTATAAACATGTATATGAAAGTCCTATAAATATAATTTTTCTAAATAAATTGTACTTTAAGTTTATAAACATGTATATGAGTATTCTATAAATATAATTCTTCCAAATATATTTTATTTTAGAGTTGTTAATTAAATTTATAAACATGCATATAATTGTTCTTTAAATATAGTTTTTCTAAATATATTTTACTTTAAATTTATAAACATGTATTGATTGTTCTATAAATACAATTTTTCTAAATAAATTGTACTTTAAGTTTATAAACATGTATATGAGTATTCTATAAATATAATTCTTCCAAATATATTTTATTTTAGAGTTGTTAATTAAATTTATAAACATGCATATAATTGTTCTTTAAATATAGTTTTTCTAAATATATTTTACTTTAAATTTTTAAAGAAAATCTATAATCATGTATATAATTTTCTATACCTATACTTTTCTATATGTATTTTAGTTTAAATTTTTAAATAAATTTATTTTATTTTAGAGTTTTTAATTAAATTTATAAACATGCATATATTTATATAACATTTTATAAATATAATTTTCTAATTGTATTTTAGTTTAAATTTATAAAAAATTTCTAATTAAATTAAAAACTCTAAAATAAAATAAGTAGTAATTACATTTATAGAAAGTAAGCTAAATTAAAAATTCAAAGTGCAATACATTTAGAAAAATTATATTTATGGAAGAATCATATGTATGTTTATAAATTTCATTAAAATTTCTAGAGTAAAATAAATTTAATTATTTTTTTAAAATTTAAATATATTTAGAAAAATTATATAATAGAACAATCATATACATGTTTATAAATTTAATTAAAATTTCTAAAATAAAAAAAAATTAATTTAAAGTATAATACATTTAAAAATAATACATTTATAAAACAATTATATACATGTTTATGAATTTAATTAAAAATTTAAAGTAAAATACATTTAGAATTTTTTTTTAATTGTATCTTTGGCCATCTCTCTAGCCTTGGGCATTAACTCCTCCAAAGACTCCATTCTTCTTGCATAATCCTTAAATTTTGCCTCAAGCTTTTCTATATCATCTATAAGGGAAGAATCTCTTGTGGTAGTAGGGGATGATAAAAAAGAATTGCACCTAAAGGAATTGGAGGAGGATCACTTATTCTCATAGAATTTCTTAACCACACATAATCCATATATAATTTATTTTATGCCTCATTCAACACAACTTGATCTTTCTTTATTCTATCTATTTCCTTTATTTGGTTCTCTACTACAGCTTGGGAAAACATTGCTAAATGCAAAGTGATGGCGGTAGCCTCTAAAGCCATTGTATCCTTTAGTGTTCGAAGAACTACATTATCCTTTGTATCTTGTACAACATGTAACAAATTTGACTTACCTATCCTTAGAGTCTTGGCCCATTGAGTTAATTATTTGATCATAGGGTGACACCATATCCCTCTAACACCATTTTTATTAACATTATCAAATTTCCACAATAATATCTACAACTTCTTCTGGATTTGATTACATGACATTTTTTTTACATCAACGCTTTGGATCACACTCTATGACCCATCATCAGGAAGATTAGAGAATGGCAAGATATGAAAGAAGGCAAATTGCATTCTCTAATCATCTTGATGATGGACCATAGAGTGTGATCTAAAAAATTGATGCAAAAAAAAAGTCACATAATCAAATCCAGATGCAACTATAAATACCATTTTTCATGAGGGTTTCATTAGTTAGGCAATATTATATTACGTGCATTTATATTGGGGGGTTTAATATCCCAAAATTCCTTAATCATATATAGCCTATCTGGTGAAAATAGGTTTTTTTTAAATTTAGACTGAAAAATTATGTAATATTTTGTGAAAATAGGGGGGGAGGGGGCGGGGGGTTAATTCAGGCTATGTATTGGGAGAGGGTGACAAAAAAGGATTTTAAGGGAATATTTTTGGAAAATAGGAGGATTATTTAGTATGCCATGAATGTACGTGCTATAACCTAGGTTCACTAAGTGAAGCCATCGTACCATTTTTATTATCAAACTCTATAGAAAATATTGGATCATCCTATTTCCATATTTGATCAAGCAATAAAATTTATTCAAAATCCCAATTTGGAACTAGTAGCATGCCTCTCTCTTGAATCATCATCGTGGCTTCATATGGGCTTATATAATTGTTGTTAGTGTTGAAGTTCATTGAAAGTAGAGACAACTATCTCTCCGTGCTCATATTCTTTCATTTTAATTTTTATCCAAAAGCCCTTGAATTTTTGGATGAATAGCAGCCATTTCCATTAATTATAGATTAAAGTACACTATTCACAAAATAAGGTAGGGGGATATAAGATCACCCCTCAGGATCCATACGAATAGCCCAGAGAGTCTAGAAAGCGTGGACATAGCCCCCCCCAAAAAAAACAACAACAATAAAAGTCACTAAGTGGCTAAAGCAGTGGTTGAAGGTGGTTGAGGTGGATCTCTGTCCTCCTTGGTAACCCATACATCAACGAGGCTAGGAGTGTCATTTCGAAGGGTCTAACCCTCATCAACAACATTATCCTCCTTATCTTCATCCCTACGATCAAGGTGTGAGAATGCTTTGGTAGAATTGGACCAACCACCATCTCCTCTAGAAGGCCAACCAACTGCATCTCTAAAAGCATGACTCATGCCACCCCAACCCTATATAGAGGTAGAACCCCTACAGGTAGGGGAGGAGGAGAGCTGCCTGTTATAATCTTGGCTACCACCAAAGTGATGATGACACTGTGACTATAGGGTAGGAGCTTTGGCCACATTAGCAACTGCTAGCAGGAGACTGGTCCCAAGAAACCAAGATGTCAAGAGGCACTTTGGCAATCATATAGGGAGTATTTCCCCAATTCTCCAGAAGCCCTTGGAGGTGGGCTACTTCTATCACAACCTTATTTGTTTGTACTTTGATCTAGAGCAAAACATCCTTAGAAATATGAGCTTAATCAAAAAGTGAGTCATTAACATCAAGAGAGCTATGAGAAAAAATAATAGCATTTTTATCTTTTAAAAGAGAAAAAACATGTATATAATACTTTAAATTTTAAATTAAATTTATTTAATTTTATAATTTTTGATTAAATTTATAAACATGTACATATAATGTTTTATAAATATATTTTTCTAAATGTATTTAAGTTTGATTTTTTAATTAAATTTATTTTATTTTAGAGTTTTTAATTAAACTTAAAAACATTAATATAATTGTTCTATAAATATAATTTTCTAGATCTATTTTAGTTTAAATTTTTTATTATATTTATAAACATGTATATGATTGTTCTATAAATATAATCTTTCTAAATGTATATTACTTTAAATTTTGTAATTAAATTTATAAACATGTATATAATTGTTCTATAAATATATTTTTTAAATGTATTTTACTTCAAATTTTTTAATTACATTTATTTTCTTTTAAATATTTTAATTAAATTTATAAACATATATATGATTTTTTTTATAAATATATTTTACTTTAAAAAATTTCATTAGTGAAAGGGTGCAAGAGACATATTTTTCATTCATGTATCAATAATGCCGACATATCTAGGTAGGTGGCCTACTAGTACTAGAGGAATTTTCATGTCCAAGCAACCTAATCATTTCAAGATATATTACAACCATAGTGTCTTTCAATAACCATAAGAAGTGCCAAACTTTTGCATGACTATTCTCTCAACCATGGAATTGAGGAATATCTCATTTTAACCTATTCGCGAATGACAATTTTGAACACAATTTTGGAATAAGATTAAGAAAAACGTAAACTTAGATAGTAAAGAGGCATAACATTGCACATACATCTATCATGCAATATAATAAAAACATGGAGAAATAATAGAGATCCAAATTCATTAATTGAATGAGTGATTAATTACAATGCTCGCATTAGTCACATAGTAAAAGTGAGCCTTATTCTTGATTATGGGTAAAAGCAAAATATCGTGTCATACTTTAATAAAGGCACCGATCAACATAACTAAAACCATTTAACTTTGACTGTAGAAAAGTGACATTTCTAAATTGAATTTTGAAATAATGTAAATTGACCAAATGTATAAATATTAATTAAATTTATGTTTTTTATTTTTAAAAAATTTTAAGAAAAAAATTAATATTTTTTTTTAATAATTTCAAAGATAGATTTTTCATTGTTGAAAAATGCTGAAAATCAGGTTTTTTAGTTGGCACCACACAAGAAAATGAAAATGGACTTATTTTTTTCTGATTTTTTTTCCAAGTAAAGAACAATTATATGCAGTGTTAAATATATTTTTAAATTTTTTTTGATGTATGTCTCGTTATATTATTTTGAAGTCCAACATAGCTAAATTTGACATTTTTTGGCTGGCACCACTTCTTGACTAGTAAATTTATAATTAACAAAAAAAAATACCCTTTTCGAGAAAATTCTCTCATTTTGTTAAAATTTAATTTAATATTTATTTTTTAATTTCAAATCAACATCTTTTTTTACTTAAAAAAGATACTCGCAATGTTTAATTAATAAAAAATATTCAAAATGATCAAAATAGTAAAAAAATTATATGATCGGAATCATGACTTCGAGATATACAAAAGTTTTTTTTTTAAAAGTTCAAATTGATGAAAAATTAGCTAGAAGTTGAATTTGGCAAAAATGCACAAAAAGTGGCCTTTTTGGTGTCACATGGTAGGCCACCTCGGTCTGTTCGACCAAACTATTTTAGTTCGACCGAACACTTGGGCACCAAACCTTGGCCCCCAACTGACCAGGGGACAAAATGACTTTATTTTATTTTATTTTGTTAGAGTTATCTTTTATTAGCTAATAATTATTTATTTAATTATTAGTCTATTATACTTTATGCTTAAGCTAAACTTAGGAATCTTATAATTCTTTAGGGTTTTCACCTTTAGGGTTTCGAGTATCCTTTTATAAGGATTCTCTCTTTGTATTTTTTCATAACAATTGTAATTATTGAATTGCATTCTTGATGCACAATCAATATGACTCCTCTTTTCTGGATCTCTGAATTCTGGCCTCCACAGCTTTTTTGCTTCTCTCCTTCTATGATAGGTTTGCATGCAGGTGATCCTTGAGAGTTGTAGAGTTGATTTTTCCTCAACTCCAATAATGTATCAGAGCTCCATATCTGCATGCCCCTGTTCTCTTCATGAGAGATTTTGGGCCTTGTTCTTCAGATCTGTGTATTTGGGGGTTTGTGCAGTTGCTTTTTTCCATTTCCGGGGGTAGCTGATTTTTGGTACATTTTGGTACCAAAAGGACCTCATGGTTGGATTTAGGAGGTCGATTCAACGAATTTTGATATAAAATTTGACATATTTTGGTGTCAGGTGTTCTGGAGGCAAAAAAATTTTAGGCCCCAGGCTGTACGAGCTCGGGGCACGTAGATTGTAAAGTAATATTTATTTTTTGTAGTTTTACGGCTTGCCTAGGCCAATCTGAACACTGCCGATCGCTGGTAGTTTGTTAACCATCTGGGCTAGCCCTCATGTTCTCTACTACCAGTCCAGGAGCCGCTAGCAGCTCAGACCCTGCCAGCTACTCAGCATGCCGCTCGGAACTATGCCTGCTGCCACCCACTGCCGCCTAGACCCGCCCATGGCCGCACACCCACCGCCCTTGCTAGTATCCCGAACATAGTTTGCAAGCGACAGTCTTTAAACCATCGGCCACCCGGCCCCACTGCCCCTGCAATCGGTTGGCCACCCCCTCCACTGCCTGCATGACCATCGGCCCACGCTATCCCGCTCCGCCTCCTGTCCGCCCCGTTATTTTGGCCACTAGGCCCCGTTGCCCCTATTGGCCAAGCCCCGCCGCTCGCCAACCGCTTGGCCTCCGCCCAGGAGTCGCCGACCTGTTTCCGACCCCTCCTTTATTTTTCCGACGATCCAACCAGATTTTTTTTTTCTGACGCGTTTTTCCAGGCAGATTGTTTTTTTAAGGGTGACAACAATATGGCTGTCAAATTTATGCTCACAGATAGATGACGTCAGCACCGTGTAGGCAGCCTTTTGGCCCCTTCTGGGCCCATCTGGAGCACCTTCAGTCTTTTGGCCATATCTTGGGATCACGAAGGCGTTTTTCGATAAACCTTATATCGTCGGAAAGCTCTTTCTGAGATCTATCCAGATCTAGAGGTTTGATCTTTTGATTTTTTTTTCTGTCAAAGCCAAAGGTTCATTTTTGCACTCCGGGAGACATAACTTGAGCATCCGATCTCTGTTTTTCAAAAAAATTATATCGTTGGAAATCTTGTTCTATGTACTTTCCATTCATATACGTTTTATTTCCAGATTCTGCTCCAAGTACATTTTATTCAGTTTTTTTCTTTTCAACACTCAGGTGAATATCTTGGATGTTTCAGGTCCTGGGATCTCTTTCTTTGAGTAGAATGTCTTGTCTTTGGTTGTTCTTTCTATATTTCAAGTTTTTTGTCTCTTCTGATCATTGTAGCATTTTATTTATACAAACATGCTGAGATAAAGTGCCACCATGCATTGTATACTTGGGATCTTGCACATCTTGTGCGTTATTGTACATGCACTACTTATAAAGTGCCATGGGGGGTTGATGTTTGCCTCGTTTTCCATCTACCTTTGTCATGTGAGTGTTCTTTCCATGACATTAGCCTCATGATATGTGTCAAGTGAGTGTTCCTTCCATGACACTATGTACTCTCTCTGCACCTTCGATGTTCCTATTTTTTCGTCATGCAGTTCTTCTTGGCCATTATTTTTAGTGTACCTATCCCTCTCCCTTTTCAACATTATGGGGAGGTTTGTCCTGTTGTTCTAATGCTTCCTTGGTTCGATTGATCAACTCTTCAAGCTTTGGTGTTTCATGCCATCTGTATCTTCGAGTTCAGTTGTTTGCCTTTGTTTGCCATTTGAAACGAGTAGTGTCATTTGAGGGCACTCATGCAAATTATAGTATTTTCTACCTGGTCATGTTCTATTTCAGTGGAGGTTCTTCAGATCAGCAGTTACTCTTCGACTGTTATTGCAACTATTTCATGCTTCATTGGTGTTCTTCATGCTCTTTTTTTGGTTCCTATCTTCTGGAACACTCTTGTTTGGAGGCTTATTAGTCCTTCACTTGAGCTTTAATCTCTTATTGGAGAGGATTTTTGTTCCCACAGGTTTTTCTCCTTTTTCTCCACTTTACAGAGATTTTATTGTACTTGGATACCTCATCAGGCCTAGTTGTCAGGACCCATTGTTGCTTTCCTGCATTTTTTACATGCTTTTTTAGTCCTTAGTTGTTTTTTAGCTACTCCCTAAGTTCATCTTAAGGGGTTTTGTTAGAGTTATCTTTTATTAGCTAATAATTATTTATTTAATTATTAGTCTATTATACTCTATGCTTAAGCTAAACTTAGGAAACTTATAATTCTTTAGGGTTTTCACCTTTAGAGTTTCAAGTATCCTTTTATAAGGATTCTCTCTTTGTATTTTTTCATAACACCTGTAATTATTGAATTGCGTTCTTGTCGCACAATCAATATGACTCCTCTTTCCTGGATCTCTAAATTCTGGCCTCCCTAGTTCTTTTGCTTCTCTCCTTCTATGACAGGTTTTCATGCAGGTGATCCTTGGGAGTTGT
The DNA here is from genome assembly GCF_030272615.1 of Cryptomeria japonica. NCBI lineage: Eukaryota > Viridiplantae > Streptophyta > Pinopsida > Cupressales > Cupressaceae > Cryptomeria > Cryptomeria japonica. The sequence goes on along the minus strand of NC_081407.1, from coordinate 8,911,435 downwards.
AGAGTTAATTTTTCCTCAACTCCAATATTTTTTATTTGCAAAGTCAACTACTGGGTTATCAGGCTGAATTTGATAACTGTTTGGACATATTGCTGATGATTTTTACAAGGTATTTTTTATTTAATTAATTTTTTTTTGATATTAAATTTAATTTATTAATATTTAAATTACATGTATAGTTTGAGTTTTCACGCATTTTTCATTTAAATACTATTTAAAATATTATCTACATGACTGTCTGTCTTTCCTTTCTAGTTTACTTAGGCTCATATATTTATTCCATTTTGGGGTAAATTAGCTTGTTTGAAGTGTTTTATGTTGGAATCCAAGAACACTAAGAGGGGGGGGGGGGTTAATTAGTGTTTTACTGGTAATAGTAGTTTTGAACTTATTGCTTTTAAACCGATTAACAATAAGTAAAGTTAAAGTGCATAAACCAAATAACACATAAAGAAGTAACACCATAACACCAATATTTATACGTGGAAAACCTTGCAAAGGGAAAAACCATGGTGGGGATGACCAAAAATCATATCACCAATCTCTGAAAGATTTGCAACCAAAATCACATTCAAAAATTTATCTAATCCATCGCTGAAAGGATCTCCTTAAAGACCCTTTTAATTTTTCACCATGTTGGCTTCAATGAAGAATATAATCCTATCAGCTGCTGGATCACAAGGCATTTCATACATAATCTCGATGACCATGTCAGCCTACATACGTTACCAAAAATTCCTTGACATAAATTATTGGGGCCACAAGATAACTTAGTCGAGTCCTATCCATAACTGGGTTCCAAATACATGTTACCGAGATGATGACTTAACCGGTTGTAAATCAAATTGAATACTAGTTGAGTGTAGTGAATACCGGTTGAGTGTAGTGTATACCGGTTAACCCAATCAAAGAAAAATGATAAATTAATGAATCCTAATAAAGAATATCAACACCTGGAGATGAGTTTCCATCAATAATAACCCAAAATACCATTAGCCCTTACCGGATGAGTGTCAATTGCCAACAATCTCCCCCTTTGGCATTGATGGCAACACTCATGTGAAAAATGATGTTGTCACCAAATCTGCCTCTGAATCTGCACATCCTGACCTGTACAATGAATCTGCTATATAAATCTGATGCTCCCCTTGAGCAATATATACATTTTTCACTATACTCCCCCCCCTTTGACATCAATGGCAAAGCGGGGTGCCCATAAAGAATTTTGTAGAACTATACACACATGCCGGTTCTATATAATTTTCAAAATATCGACATACATAGATTTCAAAAATGAGAAATAAGAGTCCCAACGTTGTTTAAGAGAGTCAAGAATGGAGGTGAATCCATTCAAGAGATTGGCATAATATTCGATTTCTTTTGGTACGATGGGATCTTTCTTCTACATGTAAGATATACATCCAGTCTTGTGAAATAACGGATTATCCAATCAGGGACCTATGAGATTCTAGAGCTTAGTTGCTCTCTTTATTGTGTTATCCCTTTCCTTCTCTAATTTCAAAATTTGATCGATAATTACCAAAATTGGACCATCCAAAGAACTTGTAAGGTTAGCTGTCGAGTTGTAGGAGTTAGAAATCTGAATCAAATTATTCCTACAATCTGAAAGTTTCTTGTCTATGGAAGATGTATGCTTGGAAAAATATAGACAAGTCTTATAAACTTTACCTCCTTCCTCTAATGTTGTATCATTGGATTGAAAGCAAATTTGAAGTTTACCCTTTTCAGATGCAATCATTTGTAAGAATGTTTGTTTCTGGGATTCAATAAATTTGTCCTGAGCCTCATTTATTGAAATTTTGAGAGAAGAATCATAGTGTTTAGGAATGAAATCAATTAACTCTTGCAGTTTACTGGATGAGTTTGCTCGCTCATGTGCCTGGAATTTAGGTACCGACCGATTCAAAACTTCAAAACTGTTCTTTGATAGGGAGAATCCTAGTTGCTTGAGTCAACTTGACTCACTCCTAGGATTTCTTCCTAGCCTAACCCAGGAATACATCTCTCTATTCCCCTAATCCACTCTAGGTCCCCACTATCGAGGGTTGTTACTTTGCTCCTTGTAAATTCACTTTCGTAAATCCACCAACTCACTAATCCACTGAATTTAACCAGACACCTTACAGGGTTTGCTCTACCATGGATTACACCTACAACTTCTCCTAAGTTATTTTATTCTCATGCTAGGACCTTCTCTCCATTCGATCCCATCTTCCTCTGGTCTGAGGCCGATAGCCTAGTCTCCGGTCTACCCTGCAAGTGTTTTCCTTTTTGGTCACTGATACCTAGCCGAGCTATCATCAAGCTCGCCTAGGGCCAGTTTGCTGAAACGATCGATGCCATTCCCTGGTCTGCTGCAAATGGAACTCTATTGTACATGAATGGCTCTTCTTGACAACCTCCAATGGTCATATGGATCCCATGATGGAGAGTCAAGATAAAGCCATGTTTATGACTGCTTGACACCAACAAAAAACAAGAAACAAAATGACAACTTAGTTACAAAACCAAGCTTGGCACGAACACAGAATTGGAACTCACAGAACGCAGAAAAGAAACATTTACTCTAACTCACGGGCATTTACAAATTAAGCCATTATTTATAGAACTCTGAGAAGGGAAACAAAAAATGGTCTACAAATTATTATTCAAAAGATGTTCATTTTGTGGAACTATCACACCCAAGAATCCAAAATCCAACCCATTATAGAATGCCCATTGGGTCTTTTATATCCTCTGCGACATGTCATGAGAACATCCCTAATAGAAGAGATCGAAATAGACACCAATCGGTTTCCCGCTGTAACTGTCTTTCAAACTCCATCATGTCATCGGGTTCGCACCACAACACTAATCGGGACGTCCCATGGCGGTTTACAACTCACATGTTTTTCTATCAGGTCATCGGAGTAGTCGCAAAACACTTACTACGATGTCCGATGGCATTTCGCACATTGCGCACTTCCACATTGGTTTCCATCGGGTCATTGGGTTAGCATCGAGACAGTCTTTCCGATGGCCGATGGTGCACTCCCCACAAAAATCTTCCTTATCGAGTCGTCGGTATAGCCCAAAACATGTTCTGCCGATGGCCGATGGTGCGCTGAAAACCACATGCTTTCCCATCAGGTCATCGGGTTAGCCCAAAACATGTCTTGCCGATACCCGATGGCTCCACAACAGACTCACTCCGCTCGATCCACTCCGCTTGCGACTTCATCGGCCTATCGGAGTAGGTAGAAAATAGTCTCGCCAATAGTTGATGGAACCTCATCGGGTTATTGGGATAGATAAGACGATACATGAAATTTTCAAAAGAAGTCAAAATGCACTCCAAGCTCCAAACAGACAACCTAATGGACAAACACCAATCCTTATGCCAGAATTGCCAAAATTTGAAAGGGTCTTTGCTCACCCTTGGGTGCTCCTGCACCATACTCCCCACATGAAAAATCAAGTCCCCCCTGGGGGTGGAAAGGTGACATCAATGCCCAGTCGTTTAAAATTAGATTTTGCCACCCAAGTGGCTTCGGGTTCAAGTAAGTTATGCCACTTGATTAAGTGTTCCATATACACGCCATGCCTCATTTGCTTCTGCACCCGGGAATCTAAAACATGTTCCGCCTGTGGTTTAGACATGGGTGGTACTGGAATATCACAAAGAGTAGTCTCCCCTTCTGGGTGCGGTCCATCTGCCATTGCTATGGGACTTTTAAACAGAACAAAGTCTTGCACATTAAACATAGGGGACAATGCTAAATTTGCTGCAAATCTATCTTATAGGCATTTGAGCCATACTTAGCCAAGATTTTGCAAGGACCTATTCACCACATCAGAAGCTTACTAGGGACTCCCTTCTGTGATCTTGCCTTGTTCAGATGTACCATCACCATATCTCCAACTGCAAATTGAATGTCCTTTCTCCTCTCATCTGCTTTAGCCCTAATCCTTTGTGTAGTGTCGATCAATGTTTTCTGCACTTGTTCATGCACCTCTTTCATAGATTGAGTGAAATCCTCTGCATGTCCACTTCTTCCTTCCAGTTTTCCTAAATCTCAAAGTTCATAGACACCGCGTGGATGGAGTCCATAAACAATCTCAAAAGGACTCTTACCGGTAGTTCTGTTGACATTGTCATTGTATGCAAATTCGATCTGTGGTAGCACTTGATCCCACATTTGTCCATATTCTTTCGTCAGACACCTCAGAAGATTACCCAACACTCAGTTAATGACCTCAGCTTGACCATCTGTTTGCGGATGATACACAGAACCAAAAGAAAGGTTAGTTCCTAGTCTTGTCCACAAAGTTTTCCAAAGGTGTCCCATAAACTTCACATCCTTGTCTGAAACCATACTGAGAGGCAACCCATGAATTCTTACCACCTCTTTGTACATCCTTGTCTGAAACCATACTGAGTTGCTCTTGGTCTCGCCTAGAATGAGGTGACAGTCATATCTAAATACTTCTCCAACACTTGAACCTATATATTTACAATATATAGAAGGTTTCCAACCATGCCCCAATTAGCCGTGATGGTAGCACGCGTGGGACTCATGGGGCAACCATATTTACAAGAAAATGACTATTTACAAGCCAAAACTAGCTACTTGTGAATCAAACCACTTAAATAGTATTAAATGATAATTAAAATGTTTGAAAATAAAAATCCTACTCTGAAACACACTATTGAACCTCAATCCATCATTGGATTCATGGATTCAATCCATTAAACCTTCAAAGAATACAAAAATTGATCGAAAACAATGAAAAGTGCAGTCCAAAATCTTGTATTTTGATTATTGCTTTCAAAATACAAGTACACCAACCTTGAAAAACATGCAAGAGGGGGTTTATATATATTTCCCATGTGTGGAGTCCTTCCATGGCGTTGGGAAATTCCTAAATCCACCGCTAACCAATTTCAGGACAAAAGTTGTCATGACAACTTTTTGCAACTTCATGATTTTTGCACTTTTGATCTCTCCCACCTAAGAGACCTATATCCAGTCATCACATATGACATTTCAAACATGTCTAAGGCCTATTTAACCCTCTCTAATTATTTTTCCAACTTTTAGCACTTTTGACCAACAAAAGGCCAAACACCTACTCAAACTCACTATTTACACAAAAATGCAAAGCTGGGTAAAATGAACTCCACCTAGGCCTACATTGACCAATTACACACTCTTGGACCCTCCTGAAGTCCTTATTACCTACTGACTTGGCTAGGGTCATTACAAGTCAAAATTTGCAAAAACAGGAAAGCTAGAACCTAGGTGCTCCTGCACCAACGGTCTATTGGGAATTGGTAAAGGTTGATATAGTCCAGCATTTTTATTGGTACCCTTGGCTTTCTGACACACAATACACTGCTCAACATAATTCCTGATATCTTTATGCATCTTTGGCCAATAATAAAATCTGTGCACCAACTCAAGTGTTTTGTTCAGACCAAAATGTCCACTAAGACTGCCATTATGTTTTTCCTGTATGAGATTTTCCCTCATAGATCCTCTTGGCACACATAATTGACATCCCTTAAACAAAAGACCACTCTGCAATGTGTAATCTACATACCGGCTATTGAAATGATTATTAAACTCACTGCATACCTTGTATACCACAAAAAATCTTTGTCTTCCTTGTAAAGCTCCTTGAAACTCTCCACACCTATGTTCTGCAATGTCACTTCCTGGACAGTGAGAAGTCTTCTACTTAAGGCATCTACTACCTTGTTCAGCTATCCCTTTTTGTGCTTATTGCAAAGTGAAAGTGTATGCCTGTAGGTATTCTATCCATTTGATGTGCCTATTGTTCAACTTTTCTTGTGAATTAATAAAACTCAAGGCTTGGTTATCTGTAAACACCACAAATTCTTTGGGCAAAAGACAATGCCTCCACTTCCTAAGAGGTTGCACTAAGGCATAAAATTCTAAGTCATAGGATGAGTATTTCTACTTGGCTTCATTCAATTTCTCACTATAGAATGCTACTGGTCTTCCCTCTTGGTTCAAAACAACTCCTACTGCTATATGACTAGCATCACATTCTATGGTAAACAACTTATGAAAGCTTGGTAAAACTAGGATGGGTTAGGTAGATATCCTCTTTTTGAGTAATTCAAACTCCTGGTCGGCTCCTTTAGTCCAGCTAAACTTAGTTTTAAACCCACCTTTAATTATATCAAGAACAGGAGCACAAATTTCACTAAAACCTCGAATGAACTTTCTATAAAATTGGGCAAGCCCATGGAAACTTCTTACCTCAGTAGTAGTTCTCAGTGTAGGCCAACTCTGTATTTCTTTCACCTTGCTAGTATCCATTTTAAAAGTGCCTTGTGACACTACAAAACCCAAATAAATGAGGTCGTGCTTCATAAATCCACATTTTCCAAGGTTGATTGCCAATTGTTCCTCATGTAGTTTCCTTCATACAATCTGCAAGTGTTCAAGATGCTCTTTCTCTGTTTTGCTGAATATGAGGATATCATCAAGGTATACCACTACAAATCTACCTATGTATTCCTTCAACACCTCATTCATCAACCTCATGAAGGTACTAGGGGCGTTAGTAAGCCCAAATGACATAAATAACCACTCATATAACCCCTCCCTAGTCTTAAAAGATGTTTTCCATTCATCCCCTTCTTTAATCTGGATCTGGTGATATCCAGTCTTTAAATCCAACTTAGTAAAATGCTTTGCTTCTCCAAGACAATCCATTAAATCCTCAATTCTAGGGATAGGAAACCTGTATCTTATGGTGATATTTTTTATTGCCCTAGAGTCAGTACATAATCTCCATTTACCTCCTTTCTTGGTTGCTAACACCATTGGTACAGTACATGGACTTATACTTTTCCTGATTAGACCTTGGTCAAGCAGTTCTTGTACTTGTCTTGCCACTTCCTTGTTTTGTTTTGGAGCCATCTTATATGCAGCCTTATTAGGTAGTGATGCTCTGAGTATAAAATTTATCTGGCGACTTACTGTTCTAGGAGGAGGTAGCATTGCGGGTGTTCCATCACTCACAATGTCCTTAAACTGTTCTAACAACTGCTGAACCTCTTTAGGTAAACTTTCTTTTTTAATCTTTCCTTCTTGAATAGGTTTCACTAAGAGAGCATAATGTTCTCCATCTCCTTTCTTGAGATTTCTCAAAAAATCTTTTCCTCTAGCCAACAACACATTAGGTCTACTAAGCTTGGTTCCTTCGTTCTATACCAAAGATTGAATCCTGTATGTCACCCCTTCTTTTGTGAGTGCATAAGAGTTCTTCTCTCCATCATGGATAGCTTTTATGTCAAATTGCCACGGTCTGCCTAGCAACAAATGACAAGAATCCATGGGTAGAACATCACATAAAATTCTATCAAAATACTTCCCAATTGAAAACTCAACCCAAACTTGTTCATTTACTAACACATGTTGTCCTTTATTCAACCACGCGACCTTGTAAGGATGACTATGTGGCATGCTACTCAACCCAAGTTTACTTACTGCTTCTTCAGAGATGATATTGTCAGTTGATCTCGAGTTAATGATTACTTTACAGACCTTACCAAGTATCTTGCACTTTATTCGAAAAAGCGACCTCCTCTGTTTTGGTTCTTCTTTAACCGGCTCCCTGATTAGCACCCTTCTAATCATCAGATTATCTCCACTCTCTGGGTCAAGGTTTACTTCAGGAGACTTCACACTACTGGAATCCTCTTGCACATAATTAATTCTTTTCTCTTTATGTGATGAGGTCGCCTTCTCCGGACACCTATAGGTAGGATGACCAAACTTACTACAATGGTAACACTTCATGTTTGCAAAGTATGAACCTCCACCAGAACTTCCAGATCTACCTTTGTTGTTGTTGTTAGGACCTCTTCCTCTACCATAACTTCCTCTTCCACTGGATTCGTCGGTCTGCTCAGTCAATTTTGACTCTCCATGCGATCTTGTTTCACTTCCTCTGCCTCCATATTTTCCTCTGAAACCTCTTGAATCTCGGCCTCTACCTCTGCCTCTACTAGTGCTTTCATGTTTCCTCTTATTCTTTTCTTCTACCTTCAGGGCCAATTGGTAACATTTGTGAATGGTATTTGGACTCAACAAACTTAATTCTTCTTGTATGTTCTATCTCAAACCATTAAGGTATCTTGCTACTCTGATGCTCTCATCCTCCATCACTTTTGACCTTAGACACAACTTTTGGAACTCTTCAGTGTAGGTACTTACATCTAACTCCTTTTGCCTTAGGTTTTGTCTTTTCCTATGCAGCTGCACTTCATAATCCTCCGGAAGATAAGTCTATCTACTTTTGCTTACCATCCCTTTCCAAGTAGAGATGGGTTTTTTACCTTATCTCTCTCTCTCTCTCTCTCATTTTGTATAAACTTCCACCAAGTTACGACAACACCTCTCATTATTGACTTAGCCACCTTAACCTTCTGAGCCTCAATCACACTGTCACACTCAAAATGGTTTTCCATTCCTTCTATCCATTCCATTACCGACTCTACTTCCATCTTGCCACTAAACAATGGTACTCCTTCCAAAGAATTTCCACTTATTGCCTTCAAAGCCTTCAAGAATGGTTCTTGATCAATTACCGAGTCTAGTATAGGACTTCATCCTCTATTGCCAACATTTTACCCTTCTCATCTATCTTCCCACTCACTTCTGCTGTCTTGACTTCCATCACACCCAGTTTTTGCTCCAACAGCTCCAACCTTTCCTTAAGAAATCGGTTTTCATCTTCTTGGTCAGCAACCTGCTTAGCCAATTCTGCATTGGTCACCATCTTTACTCCTTCTTCTGATACTAGATTAGTCTTACACTCTTCACCCCAAGTCCTTAACTTGGCTTTGATACCAATCTGATAGGGAGAATCCTAGTTGCTCGAGTCAACTTGACTCACTCCCAAGATTTCTTCCTAGCCTAACCCGAGAATACATCTCTCTATTCTCCTAATCCACTCTAGGTCCCCACTATCGAGGGTTGTTACTCTGCTCCTTGTGAATTCACTTTCGTAAATCCACCAACTCACTAATCCACTGAATTTAACTAGACACCTTATAGGGTTTTCTCTACCGTGGATTATGCCTACAACTTCTCCTAAGTTATTTTCTTCTCATGCTAGAACCTTCTCTCCATTCGATCCCATCTTCCTCTGGTCTAAGGCCGATAGCCTAGTCTCCGGTCTACCCTGCAAGTGTTTTCCTTGTTAGTCATTGATACCTAGCCGAGCTATCATCAAGCTCGCCTAGGGCCAGTTTGCTGAAACGGTCGACGCCGTTGCCTGGTCTGCTACAAATGGAACTCTATTGTACATGACTGGCTCTTCTTGACAACCTCCAATGGTTGTGTGGATCCCACGATGGAGAGTCAAGACAAAGCCATGTTTATGACTGCTTGACACCAACAAAAAACAAGAAACAAAATGACAACTTATTTACAAAACCGAGCTTGGAACGAACACAAAATTGGAACTCACAGAACGCAGAAAAGAAACATTTACTCCAACACATGGGCATTTACAGATTAAGCCATTATTTACAGAACTCTGAGAAGGGAAACAAAAAATGCTCTACAAATTATTATTCAAAAGATGTTCATTTTGTGGAACTATCACACCCAACAATCCAAAATCCGGCCCCTTACAGAATGCCCATTAGGTCTTTTATATCCTTTGCGACATGTCATGAGAACATCCCTAATGGACGAGATCGAACTCGACACCAATCTGTTTCCCTCTATAACTATCTTTCAACCTCCATCGGGTCATCGAATTCGCACTGCAACACTAATCGGGACGTCCCATGACGGTTTACAACTTGCATGTTTTCCTATAGGGTCATCGGAGTAGTCACAAAACACTTACTCCGATGTCCGATGGCATTTCGCACATTGCTTACTTCCACATTTGATTCCATTAGGTCATCGGGTTAGCATCGAGACAGTCTTTCCAATGGCCGATGGTGCACTCCCCACAAAAAGCTTCCTTATCGAGTCGTCGGTATAGCCCAAAACATGTTCTGCCGATGGCCGATGGTACGCTCCAAACCTCATGCTTTCCAATCGGGTCATCGGGTTAGCCCAAAACATGTCTTGCTGATACCTGATGGCTCCACAATGGACTCACTCCGCTCGCTCCACTCCGCTTGCAACTTCATCAGCCTATCGGGGTAGGTAGAAAATAGTCCCGTCGATAGCCAATGGCACCTCATTGGGTTATTGGGATAGGTAAGCCGATACATGAAATTTTCAAAAGAAGTCAAAATGCACTCCAAGCTCCAAATAGGCAACCTAATGGAGAAACACCAGTCCTTATGCCAGAATTGCCAAAATTTGAAAGGGTCTTTGCTCACCCTTAAGTGCTCCTGCACCATGCTTAATCAACTCCTTATCCTTGGATTCCTCCTGGGCCAACTCTTGAGTTGCTTGGGCCTGGAGTGCTATTGCTGTCAAAATTTTCTTTGCCGAAGACATCATATGGTAGGATTTGTCAAAACTAATGGAAAGTTGTGACACATTACCTTTGGCAATGGATGTAGTGTCAATTTCCATGCCGGTAGGAAGATTTGCCACATTTTACTTCCCTTTGTCTACTAGAGATTTCTTTCCTGTATCCGTTGAATCCTTTATTTTCTTTGCACCGATGGTTTTGCCACTTGGTGCCTTATCCTTAACCTGCACACCCTCAACATGTTTATTGTCAGTACCCTTATCCCTATCTATATTATCCTTTTCTTTCCCATTAACCTTTGTATCTTGTACATTGATTGTCGGGGTATCCTTTGCTATAAAATTTAACTCACTAGCTAGTACAATGGTATTCGGTGGAGTGCTAGTCTTTTTTTCTGTATTTACACTCTGTTCCTCTATTGGTGCCGGTTTCTTGTCCCCTGGTAATTGTATATTCTATGATTGAACAAAATTGGGGCTCAACTCATAATCTAAATTTAAAATAATTCGGACCCAGATGTCTATGGTGTCCTTCCTGATTTTTTCAAATATTTCCAACATATTTATAATGTGCTTTGGATTGAATTCGGATGAGCCGGTTTTATTAATCAAATCAGTAACTTGAGCTAGAGTTATTGTTGGTCTACATTTTTTGCATGTAATTTCCTGACTTTTAGATTATCCTAAAATTCAATGGCCAAATTTTCTCTAACTCAATTAATACTCTACTAAAAGAGTCAAGATTTAAAAGAATTGCTTCCTCAATCTGCTTTTTATCTTTCTCATCAAATTCATTAAAGAATGTAGAAATGTTGTCCAAATTGACATCATTAATTATTTGATCAATAATGTCTTGATCATCTAATTTCTTCTTACCAGTTCTCCTTTTGGTGTCCCGTTTAGACTGCTCATTGGACTTTGAATTTCGTTTATGTACAATGGTGATTTTAGGTTTCTGAGGAGGCTCCTTGGCCAGTTCTGCCTTTTGTTCTTCCTTCTTCTCCCTTACTACCCTTGCAAAAATGCCTTTCTTCTTTGGAGTAACCTTAATTTCTTCATTTGATTCGGTCTCCTCCAAAGAAACTGTCATATATTACTGGGTTGCCTTTTGTTTTCTCTTTACTTGTTTAGCCACTTTAGAACTAACAGGCTCAACGAATGATGCTTTCGGTTACTTGGAAGACTCAGTATGTACCAGGACCACATTGGGTGTAGCTTGAGTAGTTTTCTTGGCTTCCCTCTATTCCTTCCTTTTCTGTTTCATTTCTTCTCTTCTCTGGGCTTCAAGTATTTTAACTTTTTCTTCTTCCTTTTCCCTATCATGCCCTTCACTTATTAGGATCTCAGCTGCAAGCTTGGTCATTTTCTTTCTGATAGCCCGTGCCACCTGTTCTTGGTGAACTTTTAGACGTTTCTCCCAAGTTGTGCCAAATTTATCCACTTTTTCATCAACTGATGCTTGCAATAGATGTTGAGCATAAGCATCTAGTGTTTCCTCATCCACCTCGTAACCCATAGGAATGATCCAGACTATCCTAGCCTGGACTGCTTTCATCATGCATTTATCCTTATTTAACATAAAACATATTGTATCTTTATATTTTTCTACTATAGATTTAGGAATTCTAGACCTATTCTTCATTTCTTCCTGAAAAGTTTTGAAAAATACCCATAAATTTTCCTTTTTCAATTTATCCCTTTAACTATCCAGAATTTGGGCTATTTGGGTGGCTACCAAGCAATCGAAAGCTCATTGTATCTTCCCATAACCGAGAACTGTACCCAAAAAGTAGAATGCTAGGAAACTAATAAAAGAACCATATCGAAAGGTGTTTTTCTTATCTTGCTTAATCTTTTGAATGTTTGACATCAACTCCTTCAACATCACACCGCAGATATTGTAGTGTGTATCCTCCTTCACCATTTGGTGAGCAATCAAAATATTTTTGCCATAGATAGAGTTCAACTAGTTTGACTGGTAAACTTTGTATCCAATTACCATGGCATCAAATTTAACATCAATTTATTTAACATCATCAACTCCCATCGAACAACCATCAAAAGTAGTGCCGATGAGTTTGCAAAGTTCGGCGTTGGAGAGTTTGCACCTAGGGCCGGGTAGACCTCCAATCTTGTGTAGGCAGGTGATGTTCTTGATCACTTCCTCTGTGATTTTATAGGGCCGGTCCAACTAGATAAATTCACCATGAATGCGGCTCAGAATGTAATGGACCCATTCCACTTAATCAAATGTGGGAAAATCCATGAATTGAGTGAAACCCTTCCTCTGCAAATGGGCGAATTCCGATTCCAGCTAGTTATCCGTAATGAGGTTCTCAGTGAAAACACATGATAACTCATAATCTCCAAGCGTCTCGATGTTGTAGTGAATGTATGCCCTAATGTCTTTTATGTGAAGAACATCATGGTAGACGCTCGAGAAGGCTCCCAAAGGTTCATCCAAGAGAGATTTGAAGGGGTGATTTTTAAATTCAAGACAAGGGAGGTTCTTGATTTCCACCACCAAAGGAGTATCAACATTGGATAAAAAATCCACAATCAAAGAAGTGTCGAAACTAGGGTTTCTGCTAACGGAAAATACCTCAAGATACTATTAGAAGATAAAATTGCTAACGAGAGAAAATGCTTGCACAAATCACCTTGGACTCTTGAATGCTCTAGAAATCAGTCTTCGGAATGCTCGATCACAATGTGAAGAAAATAACTTAACTTTCCCTTTTATCACCATTAGCCCTAATTTTTCACTATCATAAATGCTATCGGGAAGTTTTACTGGGTCAGATAGTTTCTGGTAAATACTTGAAATTGCCTAAGTATCCATCCACAATCATAATTCTCTGACTACAGATCCAATCTGGGGTATTTGCATGATCTTCAATGATTTGCCTACCACTAAGGCAAAGTGCCTTAGTTACCAGTTGTTCCTGCTTCTGATGCAGGACCTGATGACTCTACCGGGTGTTCTGCCAGTTGTGTATCTAATCTTTTTAGCCCTCTTTTCTCATGCTATTTTCTGAAATCTTCTTCCTTTGCCTTTCCTTTCTCATCTGCATTTCTATTGGGTACCGGTGGGTTCTTTCTTATGCAGTATTTAGCAGTATTCTATTAGGTACTAGTGGGTATAGATACCATGCAAGCAGGGAGGCAAAGTTTTCGTGACAACTAGACAACTATCAAATTTAACATAGCAGTTTTCTGACATCATCATTTTTTTGAAAATTTGGCAGGCCCCTCTCATTTTTCTTTTTGGTTTTGTAGTTCAAGTTCAAATGGTTATATCTTGCTCATTTTTGCTCCTTTTTTTGTGCAATTTTTTTTTATTTGGGCTAATTTTTCATTCTCTTCGCAGTGGTGGAGGAATTTTCTGATTTTTAGGGATGGATTTTTCAAAATTTGCAGATTTTGATGACTGTACCTATCTAATCCTTGATTTTGTAACTTTAGAGGCTTCGTTTGGGGTCATACGACCTCCTTTTCAGGTGCCGTTTTTTTTGAAAGTGCATAATTTTTCATCTACTTTCATAATCTGCCATTAGTTTGCAAATATTTTGAGTAGAAATTGTACTTTCATTATTTGGCCATTCTTAGCCTATTTGGTACTTGTATTTTGCTTGGATCTCAGCTTAAATCACTTGTAATATTTTTTGGAGTCTGGGTATGTGCAGGATCATGGTGTGCCAAAATAGGCCCTTAAGTGGCAATGAAATTTCAGAAAATCAGAGTTATGCAACTTGACATGAAAATTTGTATAAGTTGTGAATATTATTTTTAAAATATGTAAGAAGAGAATCTATAGAAAATTGAATTTAGTTTCTAAGCTACTAGTTGTTTTTTGAAAAAAAAAATCCTATTTGATGAAAATTTCAAATTTCAATGCAGTGGTACTAAAATTTCAGGAAAAAGATAAGAAGTAGACGTATGTCTGACCACCCTAATCACAATCAAATCCTAATATTTTTTTATATTTATAATATGAGTATTAGACTCATGTCAGGATGTGACAAATATTTTTTAATAATTTTTTATAAAGTAAATAATTATTTATGAATTTTTTACTACAACTTTTCAGAAATTCATAAACTCCTATGTCTGACCACCTTAACTTGGTCAAAACCTTATGAATTTTTTATTTTTAAATTTTTTTCCCTATTGTAGATGAAGCATAGGATGTGACGCATGTTTCGGATTCAAAAAATGTTATACTGTTTGAAAGTTATGAGTGTTTTTCAATCAGTTTATCAATCAGGACATTTGTTAGAATTTAATTAGAAAATAAACAATAATTATTTATTAAAGTCAAAATAAGACAAGCCTTATATTGTTGGAAAACTGAGAATGTCCTTAAAAAACCCTTTTCATTTTATCAATTTTGGCTATAAAAAAAGTCGTCAACCACTAGTGTAAAGTTTGGAAAATCAAGGAATACTGAAAAACACGTTTTCTCAGTTGACTTTCCAGGCTTGTCACTTCCAAGCCAAATCCAAAAGCATTTCCAAGCCAAAATTTGAAATTTGAAATTTGTGCAGCAAAAATCGGATATCTGATAGAATCGGATATCTGATTTTAATTGGTAAATTCAATAACTAAATATGCACATGATTAATCTATTGTTTATTAATATATTAATATACAATATATTAATTTATAAATAAATTAGTATATGATATTAGGGAGAGGCAGAGAGAGAGATTAAGGAGATTAGGGAGAGAGAGAGAGAGAGAGAGAGAGAGAGAGAGAGAGAGAGAGAGAGAGAGAGAGAGAGAGAGAGAGAGAGAGAGAGAGAGGGTCATATTGTGTCTTATGACCCATTAGAACACAATATGATCCCTTAGGTGTCATATTTTTCTAAGAAATATTAGCACTGCTTTTTATATTGTAATAATGGTTCATCTTGCCACCTTATGACACACTATGACCCTTATGACACCATATGGTGTCATTAGAGGCCATATGGTGTCCTAAGGAGTCATGGGATACCATATGAGATCTAAGGACAATATATGACCCCTTATTATACCATATTGGGTCGTTATGAGTCCTATGGTGTCCTAAGGGGTCATATTGTGTCCTACAACCCCTTAGGATACCATATGACCCCTTACGACACCAAATTGTGTCGTTATGGGTCATATTGTGTCCTAAGGGGTCATATTGTCTCCTATGACACCTTAGGACACCATATGACCCATTAAGACACCAAATTTTGTTGTTATGGGTTACATTATGTTCTAAGAGGTCATATTGTTTCATATGATCCCTTTAAGACACCATATGACCCCTTAGGACACAATATGACCCTTTACAACTTTATATGGTGTCGTTATGGGTCTATGACCCCTTATGACACCATATGGCATCGTTAGGGGTCCTATGGTGTTGTAAGGGGTCATGGGACACCATATGACCCCTTAGGACACTATATGACCCATTAAGACACCAAATTAAGTCGTTATAGGTCATATTGTGTCCTAAGGGGTCATATTGTGTCCTACGACCTCTTAGGACACCATATGACCCATTAAGACACCAAATTATATCGTTATGGGTCATATTGTGTCATAAGGGGTCATATTGTTTCATATGACCCCTTTAAGACATCATATGACCCCTTAGGATGCAATATGACCCTTTACGACTCTATACGGTATCGTTATGGGTCATATGACCCCTTATGACCCCATATGGTTTTGTTAAGGGTCATATGGTGTCCTAAGGGGTTATGGGACACCATATGACCCCTAAGGACAACATATGACCCCTTATGACACCATATTGGGTTGTTATGGGTCCTATGGTGTCCTAAGGCGTCATATTGTGTCCTACAATCCCTTAGGACACCATATGACCCCTTAAAACACCAAATTGTGTCGTTATGGGTCATATTGTGTCCTAAGGGGTCATATTGTGTCATATGACCCTTTAAGATACCATATGACCCCTTACGACACAATATGATCCTTTAGGACTCTATACGATGTCCTTATGGGTCATATGACCCCTTATGACACCATATGGTGTCGTTAGGGGTCATATGGTGTCATAAGGGGTCATGGACACCATATGACCCCTAAGGACAATAGATGACCCCTTATGACACCATATTGGGTCGTTATGGGTCCTATGGTGTCCTAAGGGGTCATATTGTGTCCTACGATCCCTTAGGACACCAAATGACCCATAACGACACAATTAGGGGTCTCTCTCTCTCTCTCTCCTCTCCCCCCTAATATCTCTCTCTCTCTCTCTCCTCTCCCCTAATGTCTCTCTCTCTCTCTCTCATAATATCTCTCTCTCTAAAATATGAGTACTAAAATCGGATATCGGATTTTATCAGATATTCGATTTCTGCCACTGCCATTAATGTGGCAATAGTAAAAAAAAAGCGGCAATGGGAAAATTTTTTGGGACCACAAATTTATACATTAAAAATGGATATCCAATTTTTGTAAATAAAAAAGAGCCTTGTGGGTCATTTTGTGGATTCCAATGGCCCACATTCTTCACATTCTATTTTCTATCGACAATCATGGGTTTTCATATAGGTTGAGACAAATTTGTTCTTTTGAGAGATTCTTAAAGTCAAATCTTACATTGTCAATCATTTAGGAGCATCTTTGTGGAGGTAAATGGGGAGTAGTAGTCGTCGAAAGTCTAAACACAAAAGAAAAATTTCAATTGACCAAATTAAAGTGTATAGAGAAAGAGATAGAGAAGGTCATAGGAGGAGAAGACAAGGTATGTTAAATATTGCTAATGTACTTCAAGTGAAGAGGAAATTGAATTTGAAAATGTTGAACAAGTTATTGAAAATGAAAATGTAGATTTTGAAAGTGAAAATTTTATGCCATATTTGTTCTACGTTGCATACTAATGATATGTTGTGGGAGTGTGGTGCAATGCTATTTCCGAGATCATCAAGATACTTGCAAGATCTATTTTTATGCCCTAGAGATGATGGCTGCTATTTCTACAGAAGTGATTGTTTGAATAAGAAGTGCTTAGAGTGTGGTGAGTTGTCAAAGTTTGTTTCATATTTTCATGAGGGCAGTGAACATGAGTTTGGAAAGAATTATGTTGAGAAAAAAAGATATGAGACAGTGAAATATACTTTGAAGAGTGGAGGTGAAGGTTCTAGATGCAAATTAGTCTCAAGAGAAGTGAGTGTTGCTGATTTTATTTTGGATTTTAAGGAAAATCTTTCCTACAAGTATGCAAGGCACACCCATAGGTCTTAGTTGTTGGATCAATAGTTCAGGATGTGAAATAACTCTTTCCCAATTGGTAGCATTATATCGGTGGTTGATTTTGTAGAAAACTATACATTGCAACCACAGAATGAGGTATAGTCTTAGTACTACAATTCAATCTAGATTGCTATTTTTGTTCACATTACATATAGACATGCTCCTGATAGTATATAGAAGAGGACAAGAAGATAATCAGAGAGTATCATTTTTATATGAGTGATGATAGATCACACTCCTTCGAGTATGTGCAACATTCTTTCAAGAATGTTTTTGAGTTTTGAGTTCTTGCATGAGAAAGATATTGCAATTGATCGACATATCATATGGTCAGATAATTGTACGGGTCGATTCAAGAATGCTCATATGTTTTTTGGTTGAGTAGAATGCAGGTAGAGAGGCATATACCTCATATTTGGTGTTTTTTTGAGGCAGGGCATGGGAAGGGGGAGCATGATGGAGTAGGTGCATGTTTGAAGAGAGATCTAGTTAAGGAGAAATTGAGGATTTGAGGTGCAAATTTCTCTGATGCACGTTCTATTGTTTATTGGTGTAGTTCAACATTGTCACATGGAGGTACTCTTGATTCAACAGTAACCATATTCTTTTGGTTGGTTGAGGAGAGCACAGTGGGATATAGATTGGATTGTAAAACAATTAAAGATTCTTCAAAGATGCATTCATCCCTCAGCTCAGATGCAAGTACATGGACCATTTGGAAACGAGCATTGGCTTGTTTTTGTCAGAGTTGTGTTTAGTGTGATTGGGATCAGTGCGAGTCAAGTGAGTGGGTTGATACGTGGGTTCCCCAATATCTAACTCCTTTATCTCAAACAATATCCTTGACCAACAATGACATGGAAAGTTCACTTGAGTATGACCGTCTATCAGATCTTGTACAACCAGAACATGTTTTTGCAGTTGTTGCACTGCAAGGGAATGGAGAGAGATCAGGATATTGGTTGACACAATGTGTACAGGAAAAACAAAAGCTAATACAACTAGTGACAGATGATGATGGGTTCACATATCCTACAGGTTCAGTTGTTGTTGTGGTAACTTGGTTGTGAACATACATGATTAGAAAGAATGACATACTTGCATTTGAAGACTATGAGAGACAAAAAACCATTCTCATGTATTCACACCTTATTATAGCTACAAATGTCAAGTTGTTGAAGCATCAAGAAAAACCAAAGACCAAAGACATATGGACAGTAGCTACTGCTGATCATGAAGCAATACTGGATACTCTTAAGCAAAGAGATGACCCTTCAGGCATACTTGAGTAGTAGGTATTTAATGGCGCCTTATTTTTTTTATCATGCATTTCATTTCAAACAATGATCATTAAACCTTAATATTCAATTTTGTTATGTATATATTAAGGATGTGTTCAAAATGCAGGTCTATTGATGAATGTTGTTTTTTGGCAACTCGGTTTTTGCATGCACATAGCGGGTACACTCGATATAATTGGAAGGGCCGTATTTTTGCAACACAACTTATTATCATGCATTTGATGAGCTTTATAATTTTTGTTATTAGACAACACTATTTGATAATTTTTGATGATATAATTATCGCAAACCCTTTCTGCTCATGCAGGTCTTTTTTGATGATATACAACACTATCGCATTATGATTTTGGTGTCAACATAGTGGGTTCTCTTGATATAATTCGAAGGGACGTATTTTTATGGTATATAATCCCACCTTTTCATTTATTATCATGCATTTCAGTTGAAGTGATTATCATAAAGCCTTTATGTTCATCCATGCATTTTATTTGTAGACTAACAATTCTTAAAAATACAAGTTCATGCTAGATCATTCATTGTTGACTAGTTTACTCTTGGTGATGGTACATATTCCTTTGTGCATTAATGAGATTAAATTTTGTGCATAAAAAATAAGTCAAGTGAATGTATTTCTATTTAGAAATGACAATATTGATGATCATTATGTGTCTACAGTGCAATGCTTGTTGATCTATATTTTTTCATTGAATGAGATTGATGAATTTTTCACCAACTGAAAAAATGTTGCCCTAATAAAACTGTAGAGAAAATTAAAAAATCGAGATAGGATTTTGTAGGGACCCCTCTCATGGCCCCGTAGGTTCAACCTGATCATTCGCAGGTGCCACAGATTCTGAGTTAGGGCCCGTCAAAGTTTGACAATTTTTAGCACTTAGGGTGCTGAAGGGATGACGCCGGTAGGGTTTGATCCCGAGCGTTTGACCAAGTGGGGAGGGAAAAATAGGAGCATGCATAGGGTAATAATGCCTAACTGAACATGTCAGAACTGAGAGTTCATTATCACGACAAGTAGAACGAGAAATTGGCCACACGACAACATTTGATTGAATTACACTGACGATTTTTTTGCCAACTGAAAAAATGCTGCCCTAATAAAATCGTAGGGAAAATTGAAAAACCGAGATAGGCTTTTGTAGGGACCCCTCTCATGGCCCTGTAGGTCAAATGGATCATTCACATGTGCCATGAATTTTGAGTTAGGGCCTATCAAAGTTTGACAATTTTTAGCACTTAGGGTGCTCAAGGGATGACACCGGTAGGGTATGACCCCAAGCATTCGACCGAGTTGCGGGGGGGGGGGGGGGGGGGTAAAATAGGAGCATGCATAGGGTAATAATGCTTAAATGGACATGCCAAAATTGACAGTTCGTTATCATGATGACTAGAATGAGAAATTGGCCACGCGACAACATTCGATTGAATGAGACTGACAAATTTTTTGCCAACTAAAAAAATGCTGCCCTAATAAAACCGTAGGGAAAATTGAAAAACCGAGATAGGATTTTGTAGGGACCCCTCTCTTGGCCCCATAGGTTCAAACCAATCATTCACAGGTGCTATATAATTTGAGTTAGGGCCCGTCAAAGTTTGAGAATTTTTAGCACTTAGGGTGCTCAAGGGACGACAGTGGTAGGGTATGACCCCGAGCGTTCAACCGAGTGGGGGTGGCAAAATAGGAGCATGCATAGCGTAATAATGAATTGTATTGTATTTTTCATTAAATTAATTGTATTGTACTGTTCATTAAATGAATTGTATTGTATTGTTCATTAAATGAATTGTATTGTATTGTTCATTAAATAAATTATATTGTTCATTAAATAACCATTATTAACCATTGTCAATTATTGGATTGAAGATTAAATTTTTCCATGATAACATCATGCACACATGAGCAACAATTTATATGATCAAATATCAACTTCTGTATATATGAAAATGCCAAATGATTACAAGTGTATGTCCATACACAAATATGGCATAAACGCCAACTCAAACAAAATGTATGTCTATATACGTGAATGTATGTCCATATACAAAATATACATGCCAATTAGACCTGTAAGCATCCCAAAACTATCTATAATATCCTAAGCTACTGATGGATCATCAAAATCGATCTTCGCCGTATTGCTCGGCTCTGAAGGATCCTGCACAAGAAAAAACAAACCACAATTAAGATTAGTTATATTATATAAGTCACATTCAAAAAGTTAACATAAAAATGAACTATAATTGAACTATTTTTGTTTACCTCATCTCCACTTTTTCTCTTTGGCTTTGCAGGACTCTTGATGTATGTCTTCGGTAGAGGAGGTATGTTTTCAATATTTTCATACACAACCTACATATGTTCACAAACATGACATTGATACAAGTTAGCATATAATTGACACTGATAATAACGAATTATATCTACTAAACACAAAATAAAATAAACACACATGTACTCGAGGCATATCTTCTTCTTCTTCTTTTTCATCTTCAGGTATAGTGGGTGTTGTCAACAAGGATGTGAAGCCAATAATTCTCTATACATATACACAACAAGTATATGAAATTATCAATCTATGTATAGATGTGTATAATCATTATAAGTTATTTAAACTATTCATTCAATCATATTTGCATTCAATTACCTTTCCCTTGTCTCCAACTGCACTACCAGATCCTGAATCACACAGCCCCGCACTTGTGCTACTTGTGCCCTACAAGAGTAAAATAAGATATACATGCAAGTTACTACATAATCTAATTAATACCAATATAAATGATGAGAATGTATGTACAATAAAATAAAAAATGACTAGGTGCAATAATATATGTACCGTAAAGCTATCAAGGCCAAATGAAATGGTCGTCAAGATGCCCTCCTGGATCTGTGTCAACTCCTCCTCTGTCATCAACTGTTAAATAGACCATGGAAATAAAAATTAGTACTTAATATTATCTAGATTATAAATATTCATTTAAAATATAAAATGAACTGTGAAAATAGAAATCTTACCACTACATCATCAATGTATGATGAAGGTGCCTCCTCGCCTCTAGCATGTGAGGACTCTCCAAGGTATCCTCCAGTCTGTGTCATAACATCTGGTGCATTATGCATCTCATGCACCTCATAATCTGCAGTGTGCACAGGAGGACCAACAGGCTATCCAACTGGACCCAAGCATACGTGCCCATACATGACACAACTATGGGGCACACACATGTGTGGAGTCGAGGAGGACATGTTAGCACCATTGGATGTACAACTACCATCAAAAGTAGGCTGACCTACTGACCCAGCCCGAGAAACCAAAAGGCTACTCAAAGAGTGAATATCATATATGGTTTGTGATGCCACCTCACAGATGATATCTGGATGCTGCACTGGAGGTGGGGGATCAACAGGAGGAGGGGGGACATATGGGCCTTGGACTACTTTGATTGCCCCAGGTCTATTTTGGGGCATACCTAAACCCACACCCTGCAAAGGTTGGATGTCAAAGTAGTTCACATGTTTTCCTAAAACAAAATCAACATACAATTTTTTGATGAAGTAGAAGGGGACATCAAGATTGTTGTTGGGGGGTTTATCGAAAACAATCCACCAACAATCCCAAAAGTTCTTAACAATACCATCATTTGTGCACCATTTAATAGAAATTTTTGTTTTTTGGGGTCTACGGGTTGACCAGTGCTAGGATTCACAAATAATGTGGCGATAGCGGCTTTGGATATCTCGAGATCCTTGATCTCCTTATAGGACAAGCCATCCACATATTGTTCCCTCATAGAATCTCGCCACAAAAGAGTGACATTGTGCTCCTTAGTGATGGTTTCTATAATCTTTATGATCGACACGAGGGGATCAAACATTGGGTTGAGGTGAGGGATCCTATGATAGACATCTGTAATCCCCCTCAATTGGTTCAAATTTTGTGCAATTAAATCCTGAATTGACGGGGGGTTTGGCAAAGGAGGGTTTTGTGTAGGAGGGTTTGGTTGTTGTGTTTGTGGTTGTGGTTGTGGTTGATCAATGTTTTCATTATTATCCCCCATTTTTAACTTAATTGAATGTAAACTATTGAATTTAGTTAACAAATTTGAACAATTTTGTATTTGATTTTAAAAAACCTAGTTTTCATGAAAAAAACATATTTTGAA
The DNA here is from genome assembly GCF_030272615.1 of Cryptomeria japonica. Classification (NCBI taxonomy): domain Eukaryota; kingdom Viridiplantae; phylum Streptophyta; class Pinopsida; order Cupressales; family Cupressaceae; genus Cryptomeria; species Cryptomeria japonica. The sequence continues at coordinate 8,888,209 of NC_081407.1, read as the reverse complement.
TGAAAAACAAATAAACATTAAATAAAATATAGAAATTTGAATGAAAATGATGAAAAACAATAAAAATCCTACCTTTTAATGTATTTTTTAGAAAATTTGAGTCAAACAACCGGATATTGCGTCCAACCGAATATTGGATTCTAAAACATCACGCAACCCATGCATTAAAAATAAATCACGGGCTATCACAGTCCACTTATATTGTCTCAGAAAATCGAATATCCGATTTTTATACTTCAATTATTTTAAAATAATATTATATTATATAATATAATAGTAATATATTATATATTATATAATATAATTATATGTATTATATATTATATATTATATAATATATAATATATTATTATATTATATTATATATTATATAATTTATTTTTTAATTTAAAATTACCTATAAAAATCGGATATCCGATATCCGATTTGCTTAGGTGTTTACCATGCCAAGGTGTTTTGACACCCAAGCCAAGCAAAAAGTCAACACGAATTTTCGCGTTTTTAGGCGAGTGGAAAAGGTTATTTTTTTTCACATCGCCACTTTTTGCCCCCCCATGATCCTGCACTAAACCATCTCTTATATCCTATTTGAGGCAGTTGTAAAGTTGAAATCATAAGTCCACCTTGCCTTGTTTTGCAAGTGGCCCATTGTATATGCATTAAGAATAAAGTGCCAAATCATCATTTTGGGGGGGTTTCTTGATTGATTAATTTTTTGGGGGGGGTGTCTTGTGTGATTGTGCATCTCTCTAACTTGTGTTTTTTCATTTTGATGCCATGGGTTCTCCTAAATTTTCCTTTTAACTCATAATTATGCTTCATGGAAGATAAAGACATGGAGTAAACTAATAGAAAAAAGACTCAATCATTATGTAAATGGAAATATTACAACACCACCTGATCCTAAGGATGATCCTACTGCTCAAATTAAATGGCTCACAAAGAATGCTATGGCACTTGGAACTCTTAGAAAGTATGTATCAGATGACCTCATTTTTTACATTGATAAGTGTACCACAATTAAAGAGGCTTGGGATATTTATGACAAATTGTATGGCCAAGTTGATGAGATTAAAGGATACAAGATTGATAGTGAACTCACAACTTTGGATCCCAAGGATTTTGATACAATCCAAGATTATGTCACAAAAGAAAATGAGCTAAGAGAAAAGCTAAAGGATTGTGGAATTGACAAAAAGGATGCTCGATTAGTTTATAACTTGTTGGACAAGCTTCCATCACATTATGCAACATTTGTGTCTAGCTTTCACACCCATAGGTTAGCTCAAGGTTCTTCATACACTTCTTCCTCATTTGATGCATTCATGGAGATGTTGATACTTGAGCAATCTAAGTTGACTAAGATGGGGATTCTCAAATCTTCAAAGTCACAAGCTTTAGTGGCTAATCAAGGGAATCAAAGAAATCAAGGAAAAGAAAAGAATCAAAAGCAACCTAAGTCAAAACCACAACAAGATGGAGCACAATCTTCCTCTCCACAACAAGATGAGTCTACATCCTCACCTAAGAGGAAATCATATAAGGACAATCTTTTTTGTGCATATTACAAGAAGTCATGACATGATGAACATCATTGTTACAAGAAGGATATTGATGAGTTGAAGATTCTTCTTGAGAAGAGCAAAATTAGTTTGATTTCTAGAATGTCTACATCGCCTTCTTCCAAGGAAAAGGATAAAGAAAATGATCACTCTTTTGGGACAGATAAAGGAAAGGGACAAGCTCTTTGTGCTACTACAAATCATGATTCAGGGAGATGGCTTCTAGATTCAGGGGCTTCTCATCATATGGTATCTTTGCAGTCTACGTTCTCTTCATTTGAGCCTTGCACCATGCCGCAGATTTTGATGGGAAATCATACATACATGGATGTGATTGGGAAAGGATCTATTGTCATTGGGGATAACTCTTTCAATGATGTGTTGTGTGTACCCCACTTGACAAACAATCTTCTTTCCATCTATCAAATCACACATGGGGCAACTAAGAAAACTGTGGAGTTCACACCTGATTCAGTTATCATTAGAGACTTGGAGACTAGAGCTATCATTGTGACTAGGGTGGTTGATCATGCATCTCGGTTGTAATCCTTTTCACATTTTGGTCCTATTGATGAGGTTGATTCTTCCTATGTTGATGATTCAAATTTTAAGGAGAACTTTGGGTACTTGAACTTGGGGATTCTCACATGACCCCGTTCTTGAGCCTTCCATTTCATCTCCTCATATTGATATCACACCACCTATTGCACTTGATGATGTGGCTAGTGTGACAGTTTTGCCTTCTTGTAATTTAGTGCAACAGGATATTCCTTGTCTTCCAACTTCAGTTGATTGGGATGACTACTTGATAGAGATCGCAGGTTTGTTTGTGGAGTCCTACATTGCAGATTTGGGAGACATTATTGATGACATTCATCTTCTCTTTGATGAAGATGATCCTTCTTTGATTGTTGTGAGGGAACACTCTAACCCTCTTGTGCATTCTCTACATGATCATTCTTTCGAGGTTGACACGATTGTGGATACTTTTGTACAACATTTGGAGGAGGTCTCTTTATCCTTAGAGGAGACATGTGAGTCATTGGCTATTGTTCTACATTATTCTCCACTAGATCTTGGAGTGAATTTTTCACCAGTGTGGAGAAGTTAACCATCTTTGGAGGGGGTATCTTTCAGCATCGACATGGGGACACTTGAGTAGTTTTCAAAGATTTCATTCATTATGATTTTTTTTCCTACATCTTCCCTTCATGATTGAGGAGACTTCATGGATACACCTTTGGTCTTGTTTCTTCCTAAGGGGAGGAACGTTGCTCGACGTTCATGGAGCAGTTTCTTCATTCATCTTCGAGCTTCTACCATTGGTGTAGATTCTACATTGAGGGGGGACTACCTAGCTTCTCTTCTTCTCTCATATGGGGGGGAATTTTTCCTCACATGGGGTTTTGTCCTTCTCATACTTCTTTGAGAGTTAGTTGTATATAGTTTTCATATCTCTCTTTTTCTTTTTCTTTTTTTTTTGGGGGGGGGGGTTTCCATTGGGGTTTTCTCTCTTTCCATGCTTTATGAGAGATTGCATTGGTTTGCGTGCATTTGTATTTGTACATGGGTACCTAACATGGCCTAGTAGCTGGGACCCATCTTGCATTTCTTAGTCGCATTCTAGACTTAAGTGCATTCCCCTAAGTTGCATTTAAGGGGGGGTGTTGGTGTAATTATTTATTAATCTTGGATATAATTACACCTTACTTTAGTTTTCTTAGGTACATGCAAATCATATTAGTTTGGGTATGAGAAACTTTGGTGTTTGTGCCACATTGAGAGAGTGTGTTGTAGGAGATTTCCACCTTTTATGGTGTGATCTTGTTATTACTTTATCATATCCACTTATTGTGGGATGATAATTCCACCTTCAGTACCTTCGGCGGGTGATCCACCTCATGTGGAATATTTTATTGTTTCTCCTACCTACCACACATATTTCCTACCTACCCTTCTTACTCTTTGAGCCACATGTCATGTTTATGTGCTCACACATTCATATAGCCTTGCGTATATAAGTAGGATCATCTACATTGTATGTAATAATTGATGATCCAGTTGATCAAATTTTCATCTTGATAGAATATAGTTTATTCCTATCATCTATTTTGTCTCTCTATTTTACTTTTTCATTGATTTCAAATTTTGATTTTGGCAAAATCTTATAAAAATGAATACATAAGGTACAAAAAATGAAGGTCACATGACAAGAACTCCCAACATTTGCCTCCCTTGAGTACATCATGGGCAAGAAAATTGTCTGAGTGTGTTTCCACCCTACCAAAAGTAGTTACACTTCCCCAAAATATTTCATGACATGAAAGATACCCAACCCAACACGAGGAAGACTAGCAATGCAATACTAGTTAGAGTAATGAAATTTGTACAACATGATATATCCACATTCTAAACTAATGTAATGATAAAAAGGGCACACAAGATGCATATAACATACTTATGAAAAAAGAAGAATCGATCTTTGCTTAACTATTTACAATAATTTTGAAATCTTAGTTCCATCTCAATTACATTTATTTCAATAGGTAAACATATCATGAATTTATCTCAAGCATGGAGAGAACACAAGATTGAATATAAAGCCATACATATCTTACATAAGCATATAAGTGCACACAAGAGAATACAAGAACAACAATCCCTGCACTTGATACCTTATCAAGACTCTCATTATCAATTATATTTCCACCAATCTAAAGTCAAACATAACCATTACCCAATTCACTCAACTTTTAAGAAATATGCAAGACTACAATCATTAGTCAAAATATTATCAAGAAGGAAAAAGAGAATTCAACATCTTATCATTATCTAAGAGAGTTTACACAAAATCATCTTCATGTTACAAGTTTTTCAACTCAACACATAATCTAAATGAGATGATCATAAAAATAACAATATGGACATTAATCTTCCATGAATCAAGAGATCTAACTATATAGAATACTCTTTTATTTAAGGATTAAATACTATATTGTTCAATATAAGAATTATAAAATATCCACAATCTATTGCTTTACCATAACACTTAATCTATATAGAAGGAAAATGACACAAGTTCTCTAAACACATCATGGTTATAAAAATAAAGAATCAAATTCATATCAAACCACCCTTTCTATCTCTAATTCAAATTCGCAGACCAATTAAGCCATTAGATGATGGTTACTCAAGACAAACATTTATAATATAGTCTATCAATATAATGTTAAGTCCACTTTGTTGGCGTTCTTCAAGAGGAGAAATTTATATGCACTAAAGTTCCCACTCAGCTAAATAGCTATTTCTAGTTCAATCACATTGAAGCCACTAGCTTTTCACTATACAATTGATATTAAACTTTATACAAAATTAAAGAGTAATAAATCAGCTGCAATCCAATTGATGATATCAATCAAATACACAAGAGATATAGTTATAACCTTCCCAAAAGAACAATTAGAAGATTGACCCACAACTAGATTTCCTTACTCTATATTTATTAATTTTTGGGTATAAAGCCAACCTATGAATTCAAGATATATGTTAGTTGAGTATTCTTCTACAAATCATTAGATCACAAGCATACATATACCATTGCCTACACATATGCATATGCATGTGCATATAAAGTCAATCATCCAATTTTTTTTTATGTTCATAACTGCATCAAATCAACTAATTTAAGCAAATACAGTTTCTAAAACACAGTCACACAAATCTTAAAAGTGAGTTTACAATGTCATTTTTTCAATCGTGTATATATTCTTCATAGCATTTGAAGCAATTATGTACATATATCCATACACAGAAATATAATTTTGGAAAAATAAAATCAAATGAATAGCAAAATAATCTGGTTTTCATATTTATAGACCCATATTTTCATATCAAAATGAACTAAATTCAAGAAAAATATAGAAATAATGAAAAAATTAGCATCATACTGGTTTAGCTCTGATTGAAGAGTACCTAGTAATGATGCTTTAGCTCCTCCAAAAACCCTCCAAACAAGTGGAATATAAATCCCCAAAAGTAAAACAAATAATCTATGTAGAAAACCTTAAAAAGTGCTTAAAAATCTGTTCTATAAGAATCCTAAAGAATGCTGAAAATCTCACAAGATACTGATGTAAAAAAACCGCAAATTCTCCTTCCAAACCCAAAGACAAACCTGAAAAAAAAAAGCTGTAAACACATGAAAAATCTGATTCCCTACCTCTGTTTCAGTAAAAACCTGTGTGTTTTATCAATACAGCTCTCTGTATTTGTATTCATTCATTACAACACATAATTGCTGTTCAAAACAATAGAGCCTAACACTTTAAAAAAAATCTAAGCATTTCTTAATTTAGGCATTCTGAAAAACAATTTAAGTTTTATTTAAATTTTCTAATTAAATTCTATATCATAGTATGATAATGAGAAATCTTTTATCATGACACTTAAAAATGTTTAAAATTTTCCTCACAACAAGCTTTCAGTCTCCAAAACTGGTAAATTTGTAACAAGTGAAGTCTATTAAATATTGACTCATGCACAACTAGATTATGAGAGAAAGTAAATTCAAATCTATATAACCAAGTGCAAGCTCCCATATCGATTTTCTAACTTGATGTTAACATTGCATCCATGCTTTAGAAAACAAAAAGAAAGAACACAGAAGTTAATAGCAATTCTGATTGAGTGAGAAAGAAAATATCAAGAAACCCCACTTGATTGAAATTATCACCAGTCACAACAAGATTATAACCAGCAGTGACAAGGAAAAAAAAAAAAATATTTACTTTTTTTTCATTTATTAGAGAAAGCAAATCAGAATTACAAACAGATGCTACGAAAAAGAAATACTGCAGTAAAGCAACCAAAATCACTGCTGTAACAGCAACTACAACAGCAACATTAAAATCAATTGAAAAAATATCAAGAAACTATACTTACTAGTTCTTAAACTATAACCAGTCACCACAAAAGTATCAACAAACTATACTAACTAGCTCTAAAACTATTAACAAGTCACCACAAGAAAGAAAAGTGTATATGTTCCAACTCTCTGTCCTTTTAAAGCCCCTAATCCTCTGTTGGCAGTAAGCTGCCTCCTTGGCAGTGAGGCTTCCGACACTGACTTCGAGATTCATGACATGGCAGTAAGCTTCCTGTGGATCTGGGTTAAGTCTGATGTTTGTAACTTTTGATACAACGACAAACGATTCCAACATCTTCCTAGGGCACAGAGTAGTGACCACCATTATCTGGATTGTTGGACCACGGTACAGAGGTAGAAACACCTTGAAAATCAGAAGAAAAATTTGAAAAATCGGGTACTGACCCAGGTGGTGCCGATGGAGGGTATTCATTGCTCATCCTTGCTGGGACGTGGTGAGGAGGAGGTGTACAAGATGGGTATTCAGTGTGCACATTAGTTGAAGGAAACCCATTGTGTTCATTCATGTGCACACTTGCCTGAAGAGGAGTTGAAGCAAACCCATTGTATTTATTGTGCACACTTGCCTGAGGAAACCCATTGAATTCATTGTGCACACTTGCCTGCGGAAACCCATTGAATTCATTGTGCACATTCGCCTGAGGTGGTATAAGTGGTGGAAGAGGACCAGGAGTTGAAGAACCTGTAGCAAACGCATTGTTGTGATTTGGTGGAAGAGGACTAGGAGTTGAAGAATCTGTTAAAAAAACCCATTGTTGTGATTTGGTTGACAAGTGTATTCAGCAGAAGAAGAAGAAAAAGAAGGAAGATGCATACTACTACTACTAAGAATACCTTTACCAAGGTGCACTGGTGGTGGTGGTGGAAGAGGACAACGAGTCGAAGAAAACACATTGTTCTGATTTGGTTGACGAATGCATTGAGCAGCAGCAGAAGAAGAAGGAGGAGAAGATAACATGATGCCCTCACCAATGCCATTACCATTGTGCACAGTTGCCTGAGGTGGACGAAGAACTTTGAATGTTATTAGAACAGTAAGTGGACCAGCTGCCCACAGATTGTCTCCAACAATGTCTCCTCTGACCTCCCCTTGACGACCTACCAGAATTGCTGACAAAGTGTCAGGACTAAAATTCCAGACGGAAGGCACAAAAGAACCAGACAGCTTTTTCAACTCAAAGCTTCCTTCCAAAATCATGGGGGGTTGTGGAATCCCTCCTTCAGTACAACGCTGGATTTTGACGTTTTTTACTATTCCACGGACTTTAAAAATGGAGATTCCAACGTGTTTACTGTTGCTTAACTCATTCAAACAATGAATTACGTTATCTCCTTTTACTAACTCGAGAGTAAAAACCGAGTCTCCACCTTCAATATCTGGGACTTTGGCCTTGTTTTTAGAACCCACAGGTCGCCCCCTTCGCTTCCTTGGCTCCTCTAAACAATGGCCTTCCGTAGAGTTGCAGCTTCTCCTTTCCTCATCGTCTTGCGAAGATTGATTTTGAATTCCATTCATTCCTGCCATACTTAGAAATTCATGAAAGATTCAATTCAAGAATTGAATTTTAAAGTAAGTATATACACTATTCTGACTCCAAAAACCTCAAATCGTACATCGTGTTATTGATAATTTGAAAAATCGCAGCAGTTGTTTGTAAAATCAACTGTGCCACTAACTTGCATGCACATGGTACTGAGGTTTTGGAACCTGTTTGTAAAATCAACTGTGCCACTAACTTGCATGCACATAGTACTGAGGTTTTGGAACCTATTTGTAAAATCAACTGTGCCACTAACTTGCATGCACATACTACTGAGGTTTTGGAATCTGTTTGTAAAATCAACTGTGCCACTAACTTGCATGCACATATTACTGAGGTTTTGGAACCAGAATGAAATGATGAGTTTTTTTTTTTTATATTTTGATTAAAAATAACACTTTTAATTTAATTTATAAACATTATAAACATGCAGGTAATTAATCTATAAATATAAATTTTCAAAATATACCTTACTTAAAAGTTTTTAACTAAATTTATAAACATGCAGGTGATTGTTCTAAAAAATATCTTAGTTTAAAGTTTTTCATTAAATTTATAAACATGGAGATGATTATTCATGAATATATTTTTTTCCAAAAAAACTGCATTAAAGTTTTTAATTAAATATGTAAACATGCATGGGATTATTTTAAAATTATTTTACTTCAAAGTTTTTTATAATAACATGCAGGGGATTGTTCTAAAATTATTTTATTTAAAAGTTTTTTATGTAAACATGCACAAGATTGTTCTAATATTATTTTACTTACAAGATTTTTAAGAAGATGATTATTCTATAAATATAATTTTTCTAAAAAAAAGTACCTTTAAAGATTTTAATTAAATATGTAAACGTGCAGGTGATTGTTCTAAAAAAAATTAAATATATAAACATAGAGGTGATTGTTATATAAATATAATTTTAATATATATTATTAAAAAATTATATAAAAAGTAATAAAATTAGCATACCAATTTTTAGAAGAATATAGATAAAGTACACCCATTATATAGTAATTATATTAAATTATTAGTAATTATTATATTTTGATATTTTTATTAAACTCTTAACAAAATCAAAAAAATCTATTAAGACTATCACATGATTGAGATAGACATAATTAATCGATTATTTAAACTCTTCACATTTTTATGTATTTAAATGTAGCACACATGCTTCTAGTTTTTATTAACACCTGTTTTTACATCAATTATGTAAACGTTTGACTTAATAACTTAAAATAAATAAATAAAATTGTTACTAAAAGATTTTTTAAAACTGCTTACAATAAAAAAAAAACTCATACATAACATAAATTTAATATTTACTTAAAATTTAAATATATTTAATATTTTTTTAAAAATAGATTTTAATTAATGTGAATAGTTTTATTCAAAATAATATTTTAAATTAACTTAAAAAAATAAAATAAAAATATGCCTGTGATAATTAAAAATGATTATTAAAAAAAATCACTCTACTATTATTTTAGCCTAAATTGGTGACTATTATAATCTCCAATTCCCCCTAAATCATGAAAGCCACTAGCTCTTACCAAGTTTGAACCAATTTATTTTCTACATAAGCACCTTATATTAGGGTTTTAAAAACCTTAAAATATTGTTTCTCCAAATAATTTTTAATTTTAATTTAATTTAATTTAATTTTTTTTTTATTTAAAAGAAAGTTTATTTTTATAAGTTGTAACATATTATTTAAATTTTTTATCTTTTATATTTAGTTTTCTTTATAATTTTATATTTCTCAATTTATTTTACTTATAAATATATTTAATTTGAAATTATAAAAAATTATAATTATACTCGATTTTGTATTGTGCATCACGTGGTCTGATGCGGGATCTCTCTTGATACTTTGAACTCTTGGTGGTTGAGGATTGGCCTCCCACTTTCTTTGTTCCCCTTTGTTTTATCTCCATCTTTAATATAAATTTTTTTATAAAAAATGATAATTTTTAAATTTAATATTTATTTAATTTTTTCTAGCATGAACTAGATGTGCCTAAGATTTCTTAGATAAATACAAAATTGTATGTAACAAAATGAATATTTTATTCTTTATTATAGAAAAACTCACACCCATTTATGTATGTATTTTAAATTGTTTTAGGAAAATTAATAAAAAAAATGTCAAGGTCAATTGGACTAAATGTTGGTGCCAAGACAATTTTGTGGGGCTATTAACACTAGTGATGACTTTGTAGTGTTGGGAGATGGAAAAACTTAGTGTACAAATAGGCTTGTAACACATGACACTTGAAATTGGAACATGGAAAACATGGATTAGGTTACCATCACATGAGACACAAATTTAATTAAAATAATGATTTGGTTCAAATCATAAAGCCCATTTGATTTGACATTAGCGATGCCACATTTAGAAAAACTATTGCATTTTTAATATAAAATTTATATTATATATTCTTCATAAATTATAGATAATAAATAAAATATTTAAATTATAATTATATTATTATTTTTTAAATATAAAGAAAAAGATCAGTTACAAATGAATCACTATTTAGACTATGACCTAATTATCATATTTCCACAACTCTGCTACAAAAAACAGATAAAACTATACAAGACTGACTCATTTACATTCATACACCAACTTACTATATGCAAAATTAGGCCTATACATTTGATTCAAGATATATTAGGTCAAAAATTGGTATACAACTTATCATATATAATCAACATGCACATGATATACAATAAGTCTCCATTGCTCAATCTAGGAGGCCCATCTGAGAGGACCTTCCATCCAAATAGTAGTCATGTTCCATGAATTTTCTCTCACTTCCGCTAACCGAGCTTGATACTGGTGTTCAATCTTCTAGCCTTCATTGATCTCGTGCATAAAAACCTCCAATGCATTGACAAAAGAAGACCTTTCAATGTTGAATTTAGGTTGTGGCCATGAGAGAGCTCAGATAGATAGACTTGTGGTTCCATCTTCTATAAATATTTCAAACTTCTTGATTGCAAGTATCATCACAATGGATACCTTCACATCAACAATATGAAAGATATATGCCAAAAAAATGTTGAAGCTTGAGAGGACAATGCTGGAATATCCCAGACTCATGTTTTTGAATCACAAAATCATCAATGACATCAATGACAACATTCTAACAATCCCCCCCTTTGTCATTGATGACAACGTTGCAACTAACAACTAATATAGCATATACAAAGTTATCTATACATAACTGTCTACATATATACACCAGCTATTCACCCCCCTTTGACATCAATGAAAAAGGGTACAGACAAAAATACTAATATAGATAGACTCCCCCTAAGAAAAAGAAATGGACTAACTGGAGGACTGTTTAATTTCTAAATGTGTATAGTCCAACTACTTGTGTTGTTATCCTAATGTTCAATGGAATCTATTAGAGGTTTTGTTTGCACTTGGAGGGATACAAGACTGTGCTTTGCTTCTTCAATTGAACTAGGCTCAAAGAAAGTATATTGTTGTACCTTGGATAGGGCATGGTTCATGAGTGAAATACAGTCATTAAACATATCTCTTAGCTAACCTAGAGGGAAGATAATGTTATCCCTTTGTTGCTTAAGTTTAAATTACTTCTTGTGTAGTTCCTCAATACCTGATCTTCTAGAGTTGAAGAGATCCTGAGATAGTTGAAAGTTGTGATAAGATTGGTTGATCTTTGAATCAATTGAGTCAATCTCTTCTTTGATGCCCTTTGTGGCCCCAAGCCATTGGGGGCTAGAGACAATGCATTTATGCTAGTGAGACATGCCTATCCTCGAGCTATAATATGAGAAATATTTTTGTGTGCATTTGCATAGTTGTCTTTTAGGTCACGCGGAAGCTTCTCTTTCTCAGCTTCCTTTTCTTTAGAAAATTTGGTTTCCAAAGTAGTGGAATAATTCTTCAAAGTTTAACAATTTTTTGCGTTTATCTAGACTGGAGGTAGATGGATCAATGTAACTATCTGGGATGACACTTTGTAATGCTATTATTGCCTCTTCAATCAACTTGTTCTTTTCTTTCAGATCCTCAAAGACATCTTTCTTAGCTGAAGCCTGAATGGCTTCTCCAATCTAAAACTTTTGAAACGGATCAATTTTGGAGAAATCAACTGTAGATGCATAAAATTAATTAAATTAATATTCAATTCATTTAATAATTTTCTCATAATTAATTTATTTAATTTATGGAACAATGTCTCTGCCTGCAGATTGGCGTCTCTACCTCTCTTTTGGTGTCTTTGCAAACACCAATCGGAGTCTTTGTTTCAATACATCCCCTTCCTTTTTTTTTTGTTTTCACCATTAAATTTTGTTTAGGTTTTTATTTTAAGTAAATTTTGCATTTCAGATTTTTATCATAATATTTATATTTTTAGGTATTTTTGATTGATTGTTTTTTGTGGACTGCACATCAACGTTTGTCTAGATGATTCAATGCCTGTGTTGATAGATCGACATCTCCACCTCTTTGTTTACTGCCTAGTTTCTGCTTTTAAATATTAAATTTTAAATTTTGAGCTAATTGGTTGTCTGCAAAACCTAAATCGACATCTCCATAGGTCTAATTTGACATATCCGTTAAACTTTTTTCCTGCCTAGTTTTATTCAAAATTTGAATTTTTTGGGCTTTCTGTGCAACATCTCAATCACCGTCTTGTGCAGACAAGTTGGCACCTACATAGTTGAAGAGATGTTTGTGCCTACACTTCGGCATCTACACTGTGAATTTTAATTTTGCTTTGTATTTGCATCTTTTTTGCTTGTCCAAAAGTAAAACTTATACTACTAATCATTGTTACAAGATGTTTTGTTGAAGATAATTATGTTTTTTTCCACTAGCTTAGACTTCTTTTCATTTCATAGATTAGAAAACATATTTTTGGGGTTAAAAAGAATGTGTGTATTCCTTGTTTGGTGCACTTGCACATAGTGTAGGGTGGACCCACTGTTATGGTTAGTATCCTCTTTGCTTGCTTTCACATATCTTAGGTGAAAGAGAAAAGAGATTAAAACCAACCATCTTTTTATTTTGAGTAGAGAATCACCTCTTGGGGGCCTCATCACCCCAAGGGAGTGTTTCAAAATTGAGGCATGTCATGGATATCGTCCATCTCGATGGGATCTTGAGCGGTGCATTTCGAGCCATTATATAAATATGTTAGTTAGACGACTAGAGTGTTGAGTGAATTCAGATATGTGGAGGCCTTCTCTACACCAATAATCTCAATTAAAGTCTTAAATGACTTGCTTCAAGAATCTATTGTTGGATTGGGATCTCTTGGAAACTTACTAGAAACCTTGTTTTAGTTGCCAAAATCCCATTTGCTTCTTAGTGTAGGAGTTCAAACCTCTAAAGCCATCCCATATCATTTCATTCAAAGTAGAGATAGATTTCCCCTGGTTCCTAAGATCTTTAGATCTTTGGGGTATGAGATTTTGGTATGCCTGAGAAGTGAGTTCCATGGAGGGGAGCTAGTGCTACCAAATCTCTATCTATCCTCTTTGTCTAGGTATATGGAGAAATCTAAGTGGGGATTAAACAAGTATAATCCACTTTCCAACCCAGGTTGTATATATTTGTGTGTTTATTGTTCAAACTAGTGAATTTGTTACTGTTAGACACAATTTACCACTGAGAGGGGGCGAATAAGTGGTTCTCAATCTTTTACCTTTAATTATCCTATGTGTGTATATTGGTTATCAAATCTAACTCAAAGAAGACTTACCAGTTAGTGGGGAGAATAATCAAAAAAGAAATCACACACAAAGGGACATCACATAACACCAGCATGTATGAGGAAAACCCAAATGGGAAAAACCTCAGTGAGAAATGTTGTTGGTGTCTACTGCTCCAATCCAGCCTCCCTTGATAGTTTAGGGTACCAACCCAAGGAGCACCAACCCCTAATCTGATTTATGGGCTACAACCCAAAGGAGCTACAACCCCTGCACTAAGCACCTACTCAGTGAATACAAAACATAATCATTTACAAGTTAATAGCCTTGTTAGAAATGGATTTTGTAACTCTTCTTCAAATCTGTCTTCTAGATCTTCTATCCAGTTCATTGTTGGTTCTCTCTCTCCCTCTCACTGCAACAACATTATCTCCTGCTGGAACCTTATCTCTTGTTGCAACCTTATTGGTTCAGCCTGCTCTCCTTCTCTACTAGTTCTCTCTCTGTCGGTTCTCTTTGCTGGTTGTCTCTTCTCTCAACTACTTTGCTTCTCTCCACCACTGGTCTTGATAACTCAGTTAGATATCTACCATCTGATTCCTATTGATCCTCAACTTCCCTTCTCTGCAATTTGCTAAGGCTCTTCTCTGTCGATATAGTCACTACCAGTTTCCACCTTTGTCAGACTCAATGGCCGACTACCAGTTGCCTCGATCTTACCTGTTGAAATCTTCAACCTGACTCTCTCTCTCTCTCTCACTTAGTTTCTCCTTTGAATCTTGATGAGCTCTTGATTGATTTTCTCTCTTTTGTAGCAGCAACACTCTCTCCTTTAGTAGCACTAACCATCGATTTTGGCTTCCTTATTTATCAATTTGTTTTCCCGCTAAAAGCCAATTTAAACTTCAGGCGATTAGGGTTTCTTCCACTGATCATGAGGCACATCAAATCCAATTAGATCTCATTTGATCTGAGCTTCAAGACAACTATTTGCATATCACTGCCACTAACGTGCCTTTCACTACACGTTTGCTAAACTTAGCAAACATGGCCCTGTATGTTGACCTACATCTGTGAAACACCATAAATATCTCAATTGTTTCCTTTGACAAGCGAGCACAAAGATCATATCATCTTTCGTTGATCCACTCTCCAAACTGCTCCTTCAATCTACTTTGATCTCCAAGATCAGTCCTTTCTGTATTTCTGTTGTTCTCTTCATCTCGAGCCACAATCTTCTACTTTTCTTCCTCGAGCCTCGCAGTCAACATTTAATGTCGACCAACCGCCAGCTACCTCACCAAAATGACACTTCACCAACCTTTGTGAGTTTGCCCCTTCAACTCCACGTGGCATCCTTTGTTGGTATCCACTTCAACAAATATCTTTGTATCGGCTAGAATCAGTCACCGACAATCAACACACTATCGGTTCTTCTTTTGTACTGGTTCACTAACCCTCTCAGTATCTCACTCTTTATTGGTTACCCTTCATGTCTGCACTTTGTTGATCTGCCAGTGGAACCCCTTAACCGATCACTAGACATGTCTATCCATAGCATGCACATCACTTAGCCTCTTTGCTTCCTTACAGGTTCTCATGCTCACTGATAGCCATCCTGATGACACCATGTAATCAACCTTCAACTGATTCTATTTAAAGAATCTTCATACCAGTTGCACTCTCTATCTGCAGTTGCTCCACTTTGCCCTCTTCATCATCAAATCAGACACTATCTCAGCCGGTTTGTCAAGGTAACAAACCCATCAATTCTCTAATCCTCATTTTCTGTCTCGGTGGCATAACATGCCTTCTTTGTTGGTCTAGTGCATACCTTGATTTCATGCACTTGAGTCATATTTGTGATTCACTGGTAGATCCAGTGTGAGCCTTCAAACACTTTCCTTTAACCCTTCTTCCTTAACTCACAGAACTAAGATGCATACTTTGCATAATAGGAGATAAGCTCCACTTACTGGTGGTAGTGGATCCTTGTCATCTGCATCCTGCAATGTACTCATGTGGTTTCCCTGTTTGTGCAACATATATTAAAACAAACACATGTGATCTAGTTGGGGCACACTCACTGTCAGTCATCTCTTCACATGGTACTACATCTCTATTTGGTGGGAGTCCTATTGTTCAACATCCACACAGTGTACCGATGACTTGTACATCCTTCTCCTCCTGTGTTGATGTGATTTAGATAACACTCTGCCTCTTCATATTAATCAACAACTCAACATATTTCCCACTCACAAATGTCATCATGTCATCATTTACTAGTTGTTATATCATACCGGTTTCTTGTCCATATCCTCAACACAAGTTAAACACTAACTTGTGTACTAGTGACTCCAATGGTCATTCCTCTGAATGACATTCTACTTCTTTATCGATGACCTGCAACACTTAGTTGACATCAATGACTTCATGTCGATAATACTCCCATACCAGTTGACATTAATGACAATTGAATGCCAACAATATCCCCCTTTGGCATTGATGTCAACACATGTAGTATCTGGTATAGTACAAAATCTTTCTCCCCCTTTGACAACAATTGCAAAGGGCACTATAAGGGTTTCATTCCTCTTTGTATCTACTAGGCACTGACATAAATATTTCTCCCCCTTTTTCTCTTTATCGGGTGCATCTCCTCTTTTGATACCATTTGGTACAATTTCTCAAGTTGCAACTCTTGAGATGAAGGACTCAACCATCAACTGATACCAATAGAGAATGTGCAAAACTAATATTGTCTCAAAATAAAATGGTTGGTGCATGATTAGTATGGAATAAAACCAAAAACCATTTAAAATGAGATATCAAGAAAGATTAAGCAAGAATATCATGAAAACAAAACAACAAAAATGGAATATACTCATGAATCTCACATTGCAAGTAACTCTTCCTTGTCCTCCTTGCCTCCATGAACTTTTCTAGCTCCAAAGTTTGACTAATGGAGATTTGGAGAGAGATGGAGTGAATGTGGATTTGTCTCCTTGTGCTCAACAAGATAGGTTTGGATTAGGAAATGGATTTGAGTTTGGGATTATGAAGGATTTTAAATAGATTTGGATTGAGGAATTATGAGGACATGGTAAGGATAAGATAGAAGAGAATAGAATGGAAAATGAGAAGAATGAGAATGCTATAGAGGAAGTGGATTGATTTGTGAGGAGAAGAGGCCCCAATTTATAGATTGGAGGAGGCCAATGGAGGGCCAAGATTAATTTGACCATGAAGGGTTGAGATTCATTTGAGATAGAAGGCATGGATCAAGGGTGCCTTGGGCAAATAAACAGGAATATAAAATTCCTTGGGGAAAGGGGCGGAAAATTTGAATTTCAAAATGAGGAATTAAAAATTCCAAAATAAGGATGCATTGAGGGATTCAAAGAAATTTGAATTTCTTTGAGAAAATCAATGTTGATGTGACATGAGTGGGAATTAAAAATTGGAGAATAATGATAAGCATGATTATGAGAGATTCTAGAAGGATTAATTAGGTTGAGTGGGATTAGGAAAAGTGATTTGTAGGAATCACATGACTAGGTTAATTAATTAGAATTAATTAACTGAGTGGTTTAGATGAAATAATTATTGGAGGGGACTTTAGAAGAATAGGGGAATAATTAATTTATTTGATAAATTAATTATTAGACAATAGTGATAGAATTAATTAAATTAGATTTAATTAACACTGAGAAGAATAAGGATAACACAATTAAGTCAATTAATTATGTTGATAGGCTTAAATTAATTAAATATTAAGTTTAGGTGTCTACAGATACTAATTGTTAAAACTCTCAATTTGCAGAAGGGTGTGTCAGTGAATACTACTTACTTGCTAGTCAAACTGCATCACTTCCCATTTGATCCCAAAATTCTTTAGAATCAAGTGTGATTGTACTTTGAATACAACCAACCAGATGAAAAGTAGATACCCCTAAACATGAAATGCTCCTGGTTAATCCTACACCAATTTCCATCATGTGCAGTTAGTACACTCACAAGTTCAAGCATGTCGGCTCTTCTCCACAATCACTTGAACTCTCCCTAAGTTATACATCTCAGGTCCATAATGCCGGTCAAATCCAATATCAGGGCACCAATCAACTCCATGTACCAGTTGAGTTGTACAACTGTGATCACTTGATGATATTTTGGCTTCATTATATCCACCACAACCTATGACATGGTGTTGGATCTTCACAATGCCAACAATATCATCATCATGCCATAGATAAAACTGGTTTGCCCAAAAAGCATGTATGCCTGCATGATCAACAACCAAACCAACATATGTCATTCAGGTCTTCATCAACACCACCTGAAACATATCTTCCCATTCCATGTTAATGAGGCTAATGCAATGATCTCCAACCTCATTGTTTTACATAACCTACAAGTACATGTTAGCATTCATGTCGGTAACATCCTGCACATACTGGTTTCCTTTATCGGTCCATCACCACTACCGGAGCTCCTTCCTATGACTCTTGACATTTTGTGTCACAATGTGTATGATTTCAATTGTTAATCTCCATCCATTGACACCCACAGTAGCGATCCAACTTTGATCTGTAGGTGTGTAGCCAAGGCAACCTCTACACACACTTATCTTCTCATTTGCTTCCTTCATACCGACAATAGCTTGTTCTTCCATATGTCCTTCTTCACTAAGGGGGTGAATGATCTAGTCAATATGTTACTCCCCCTGAGGTCCTGCATCTCCTTTAGGCTTTAGGAGATATCACCTGTGCATTGAATGCACAGTGTCGGTGCATGGTTGCATCCTCTTGCTTCTTCCTCCATACCTACTTGCTCTTATTCTTCTTCCCATTTTTAGTCATGGGAGCAGGTATTACCTTCTTTAGCTGATGGGTCCTTTTATTTTTGGGATTTTTTGCACAACTAGAAGTAGTGTTGTAGAAGCACACAACATCCATCTCAACTTCATGATTGGGGAATCTCTTAACATACTGGTTAGACCATCATCTTCTGGTCATCCCATAGTATCCTGCTACCAGAACTTGTGGACTACTTGATCTCATAGGAACAAAACCTCTTCTACTTTTGTTCCATGCAGCATTTTGTCTATCATATGTTGTATATCCATTTCTATGTTGAGCATAGATACTACACTGGTAGTCATGTGACTGCAAGTTCATCCTTTTGCAGTTATGACTTTTATGGCCAAAGTCATTACACCTCCAATAGATGACATTAATTTTTCTAGGAATAACATACTTCCTATTCCTAGACTTCATTTTGCATTCATCTTCCCTATGGCCATAATATTTATATGCAAAATAGTAATTGGAGAGAGGGGGCACATAACTTACAAATTTGTTTTGCCATGCTTGAGGAGATCTTACCAGTTTAGTATCTCCATTTCTGCTTCTTCGGGAATGAACCTTGGATTGTCCATACTTTGCAGCTCTTCCATCCATTCTCTCATTTTTCCATACATGCTTTGTCTTGTGGGAATTATCATCTCCTTGTCTTCTAATGGGAGGAGGTCTTCTATGTTGTCTTCTCATGTTCTCACTGGTTGTATTCAGATCAGTCTTCTTTCTTGGAGGATTTCTAACCATGAAAGTCTAACCCTTTTCATTTCCATTTGAGGAGACAAATTGAATATCTTTGTGGGAGGTCTCCTTGCTTGTAGAGCATTCACCGACAACATATCCTAATCCTTTGGTATCCTTAGAATTTTTTTGTTGATTCAACATTTTGTCCAAGGCTTTAGTGCTACCATCATACCTGTTTATTACCTTCATTTTATTTTTGCACTTCTCAAGGTTTTTCCTCAGATTCTCCATTTCCTCTTTCATCTTCTGACACTCTCTGTCTTTTCTTTCCACTTCTAGTTGTAGCTCCTCACATTTTCTTTCATTGACATCAAGGAATGATTTTAATTCATCAGTCATTCCTTTGGCATCTTCAAGTTGAGTTGTCAACATGCAGACATTTTTGTTTGACTCTTCAAGGCATGTTATCAACCGATTACATTCTTCATGAACTAATTTTTTGTAACTCTGAAATTCATTCCTAACACATTTCAGTTCAGCAAGGGCACTTAGCAACTCAACTTCTAGATCAATTTAAGCTTCATCTTCTTCTTCATCACTGCCAAACACATCTTTCTGGTAGGATCTGTCTACCTTGTCACATATTGATGTGTGTACTTCACTTTCTATCTCTTGTTCCATGAAGAGATGAGTTTCCTCTTCATAAAAAATATCGCACCTGACCGATCTGGTATCAACACCTCCACATGTGTCTATTTGTTGTTCTTCATGCTTCCACAATCTGATTCAGTAGTGCATGACTCATTTCCAAAAAGATTCTTTGGTCCATCCCATAGACTTTTTGTTGATCTACACTTGTCCACCAAGCAAGGAACATCACCGGAGAGACCTCTGAATATAGCCTTCATGGCTTCTTCATTGCACCTAGATCTTCTTTTTCCTTTACGACCGGTGGGAGGACTAACTTTACTAGGGCAACTATTCACAACAGACATTGACACATCAAACCCTAAAGAGGACACATAGACTTCCATTCTACAACCCCAAATGGAATAGTTTGAACCATCAAAAACTAGAGCAGGGATTGACACTAAATAAACCATTGTATCCTTAAGCCAGAATCTACCCAAGCTGGATAAAGCTCGTCTGACTGGGAACCTAGGTTCTGATACCAATTGTTTGACACAATATACCACTAAGAGGGAGGTGAATTAGTAGTTCTCAATATTTTCCCTTTAACTATCCTATGTGTGTATACCGGTTATCAGATCTAACTCAAAGCATACTTACTAGTTAGTGGGGAGACTAATCAAAAAAGCAATCACACACAAAGGGACATCACATAACACCAGCATGTACGAGGAAAACCCAAGATGGGAAAAATCTTGGTGACAAATATTGCTAGAGTCTATTGCTCCAATCTAACCTCACATTAACTATCTAATTACAATATTTAGGGCACCAACCCAAGGAGAACCAACCCCTAATCTGATTTATGGGCTACAACCAAAAGGAGCTACAACCCCTACACTAAGCACCTACTCAGTGAATACAAAACATAATCATTTACAATTTAATAGCCTTATTACAAATGGATTTTGTAACTCTTCTTCAAATCTGTCTTCTGGATCTTCTCTCTAGTTCATTGTTGGTTCTCTCTCTCCCTCTCACCACAACAACATTATCTTCTACTGCAACCTTATCTCTTGATGCAACCTTATCAGTCCAGCTTGCTCTCCTTCTCTACCGGTTCTCTCTCTACCCAATCTCTCTACTGGTTGTCTCTTCTCTCAATTGCTTTGCTGCTCTCCACCACCAAGCTTGATAACTCAGTCAGATATATACCATCTGATTCTTATTGGTCCTTAGCTTCCCTTTGTTGCTATCTGCTAAGGCTCTTCTCTACTGATATAGTCACTACTGATTTCCACCTCTATTAGACTCAATGGCCAACTACCAGTTGCCTCACTCTTACCGGTTGAACTCTTCAACCTGACTCTCTCTCTCACTTAGTTTCTCCTTTGACTCTCAATGAGAACTAGACTAATTTTCTCTCTTTTGCAACAACAACACTCTCTCCTTCAACAACACTAACCATCTATTTTGGCTTCCTTATTTATTAACTTGTTTTCCTGCTAGAAGCCAATTCAAACTTCAGGCATTTAGGGTTTCTTCCGTTGATCACAAGGTACATCAAATCCAATCAGATCTCATTCAATCTGAGCTCCAAGATAGCTATCTGCATAGCACCACCATTAACATGCCTTTCACTACATGTTTGCTAAACTTAGCAAACACGACCTTGTATGTCGTCCTGCATCTGTCAAGCACCATAAATATCTCAATTGTTTCCTTTGACAAGTGAGCACAAACATCGGATCATTCTTCTTTGATCCACTCACCAAAATCCTCCTTCAATCTGCTTTGATCTGCAAGATCAGTCCTTTCTAGATTTCTAGTGTTTTCTTCATCTCGAGCTGTAATCTTCTTCTTTTCTTCCTTGAGCCTCGCAGTCAACATTTAATGTTACCCAGCCATCAGCTACCTCACCGACATGACACTTCACCGAACTTTGTGAGCTTTCCACTTCAACTTCACGTGGCATCCTTTTTTGGTATCCACTTCAGCAAAGATCTCTATGTCAGCTAGACTCGGTCACCAACAATCAACAAACTACAGGTCCTTCTTTTCTATCGATTTACTAACCCTCTCAGTATCTCACTCTTTACCAGTTACCCTTCATGTTTGCACTTTGCTGATCTACCAGTGGAACCCCTTAACTGGTCGCTAGACATGTCTATCCATAGCATGCACATCACTTAGCCTCTTTTCTTTCTTAGAGGTTCTCATACTCATCGGTAGCCATCCTTATGAAACCCTATCATCAACCTTCAACTGATTCTATTTAAGGCATCTTCATACCGGTTGCACTCGGTATCTAGAACTGCTCCACTTTTCCCTCTTCATCATTAGACTAGACACTATCTCAGCCGGTTTGTCAAGGTGACAAACCCATCAATTCTCTAATCCTCCTTTTCTATCCCGGTGGCATAACATGCCTTCTCTGTCGGTCCAGTGCATACCTTGATTTCATACACTTGAGGCATCTTTGTGATTCACTAGTAGATCCGGTGTGAGCCTTCAAACACTTGCCTTTAACCCTTCTTCCTTATCTCACAAAACTAAGATGCATACTTTGCATAAAAGGAGATAAGCTCCACTTACTGGTGGTAGTGGATCCTTGTCATCTACATCCTGCAATGCCCTCATGTGGCTTCCCTATTTGTGCAACATATCTTCAAACAAGCATATGTGATCTAGTTGGGGCACACTCATTGTCAGTCATCTCTTCACATGGTGGTTGCATCTCTATCCAGTGGGAGTCTTGTTGTTCTGCATCCACACAGTGTACCAGTGACCTATACATCCTTCTCCTCCTACATTGATGTGATTTAGATGAAACTCCACCTCTTCATCACAATCAATAACTCAACATCTTTCCCACTCATAGATATCATCATGTCATTATTTACTGGTTGTTATATCATACCGGTCTCTTGTCCATATCTTCTACACAAGTTAAACACTAACTTGTGTACTAGTGACTCCAATGGTCATTCCTCTGAATGACATTCTTCTTCTTTATCGGTGACCTGCAACACTTAGTTGACACCAATGCCTTCATGTCAATAATACTCCCATACCGGTTGTCCTTCTATACCGGTTGACATTAGTGATAACTCAATGCCAACAATTACATCAGGATAATTTAGGCCCTCCATCTTTTATGCTTATTTCAAGTGTTACCTTGGCCAATGTGTTTGTCATTGTTTGATATTTCTTATCAAGAGTAGAACAAAATCCAAAAATTTTGCAAATTGACCAAATTTCAACCAAAAATATCCAAAATTTACCTCAAACTGTCAAAATATGAAAATTAGTATCCCCACTTGTACATCTATGTCTTCACCTCTGTTTTGATGTCCCGCCACTGTGTATTGACATCTTCAACCCTAAGTCATGTCTCTAATCAATTTCCTCCATGCAACATAAACCCAAACACCTCAAAAGATCAATCCATTGTCGAGTCAAGAAGAAGAAGAAGCCTACTCCCAAAGAAATCCTAAAATGTTGAAGCTTTTGTACAAAAATTGTGAGCTTTTATTGAAACATCATGTCTTCCTCCATAAATACCATGATTTCACCCACAGTTTCACCAATGAGTTTTCATTAAAGTGTTTAAGAACAATCACCTATAGTCAAAGTTTAGTTTGATGAAAATCACCATGTATCTCGTTGTCCCATCTTTCTAATCTGCCAATCACCTTCCCATATTTCAATTATTTTCTTTTTCCACCAACCCTCCTTCCACACCCTGTTTTCATCCATAATCATCTTTCTATGTCATCTATGAGGACTTAGCACATCTTATTATAAATCAATCAACCAATCAATCCCTCAATCCTAAGGTCAACACTTTGCAAAATCTGATTTAGACCTTTATCATTAGTCAATCAACAATTAACCTTGTGCTTGAGGAAGAATCTGATGGAATGAATCAGAGGAAAACTAAGAGGGGGGGTGAATCAATTTTCCACAAGTTAGATAAAACTTCTGCAACAGTATGTGAAAATATTACAATGGGGATTGCATTTTCAATAAGGCCACCAACCTAGAGGACACTCCTCAACACAAAAAAGGGAAGTCTCACTGACTTACACAATCATCAGACTACAATCCAAAGGAAATGAACTGTTAAAATGACATCTCTAATGCTTGGTTACAATTTCGGTTAAGCATAGTTATCTGCCCTGAAACACCAAACTCTCCACAATAGTTTTCTAAATTATATATCCTTGTTCACACATTTACCTCTCTCTAATAATGCATACAAGACATCCAATACAACATTACCTAAGAATATCACCCACTTATACAAATCATCAACCTTGTTAACAAGTTCAGCTAAACCCTCAACCCTCAACTTATAATTAAAAAAATTACATCACACCACCGGACAAATATTATGATTTACATTACATAGAATGAACCTAATTCAAATTCCCAAACAATTACATCCACCACAAATCCCACCAAGATGGATCGCAACATGTTACACCAACCGAGAAAAACCCTTAGTGTCAATAACATAGAATATCCAACCGGACCCAAATAGGATCACCAAATCTTCATGCTAGCCAATGCGAAGCCACCAAATAATTGGGACATGATCAAGAACACTTTCATCACATTAAGAACCATTTATAGAAGCCAGATCGAAATCACTTAACCATTTCATCAAATATTATCAACTAGAACCAAGAACATCAACCAAAAACCTAGAACATAATCAATAACTTTCGAAGGACCAAATCACAAACCAACTGAATATGACATGCATATAATTATCATGGATATCCTACCAAAACCAAATCCAACAACCAAAACATACCGAAGTAGAATCTCCGATAACCTCTTCCAAAACCATGTCCAACCAGAGTAGGTTAGCAACCAACCAGATCAGTGTTGACATCAATGACAACACATAATCAATTCCTACATATTGCCAATAATCTCCCCCTTTGGCATTTATGGCAACATTGAACGTGAAAAACATCCAAGTTCTAATGAATGCCAACAAACACCAAGAAACAACAAAAATCTCTCCCCAGACTGGAATATGATTATCTATTTTTCACATGGACATCTCTCCCCCTTTGACATCAATGACAAAGGGTTGATGGAAAAGTATAGAACCAATCAACTAACTACTCCTCTTGAGTAGTAGCACCATCTCATCAACCCAGATCAAAAGATATTTCTGATAAGCTCACCGAATAGATGCATCTTTGCATCTCTAAATCTCTTTTGGAGGGGTGGTGACTCCTAATTGATTTTTTATTTCTAAGTCTCAATGTAGACTTCTTCTTCAAGATCTCCATTTAGAAATGCACATTTGACATCCATTTGATATACCTTGTAGTTCTTGTGTGCAACATAAGCAATAAATAGTCTTACTACTTCTATCCTTACAACCGAAGCATAAGTTTCATCATAAGGTTAATGAAACAACACTTTTGGTTTATAAGATAGTGTTTATGGTTTATTAGACAACGTTTTTGGTTAATTAAATAGTGTTTCTAGTTTATGAAATAATGTTTCTAGTTTATAAGACAACATTTTTGGTTGATGAAAAAACATTTCTAGTTTATTAAATAGTATTTATGGCTTTTGAAATAGTGTTTTTGGCTTACAGAGTAGCGTTTCTGGTTTCTAGAGCAACGTTTTAGGCAGTTAATTTAACAGTTTGATGTTAGGTTCTGCACTTTTCTGTTATGTTTTTAGAGTGTTATTTTGCAGAATCTAGTTGGGTTTTTTTTTCTTTTTTGTAGACACCTAATTCGTTGTCCAAGACCGGAGTTAAAAACCCTTTACTGCCAAAGAAAAAATTACCAAGCTACTAACATTTTGGTGTAGCTGCGGGATATTGTATTACTTATTTTCATTAACATAGGCACCTAGACTAATTAGGAAGAAAAATAAACACCATGTCTTGTGTGTCTTTGATGATAGGCGAGTATGCTCTCACTTTCATGAGGTGATTAGAAATCCAAACTCATCACTTTTCTTTTCAGTAGTACAATAATCCTTAGAGGGCCTTCCCTCCCGAGTAGTCCATAAGGCTGGGTGAGAGGGGAACAACCCAAGTGGGAATGGCTAAATCCAAGCTCATCTAACCCACTATAAAATAATTCTAATTTTGATAAAAATCAAAATCAATGGCAGTGTTGGAAATAGGTCTCCTTAATACCTTTGGGTATATTAAACCTTGGTTCTCAAGGCTAGGAGACCTCTTAATTGAGTTTATACCCTAACATGTCAAATGCATGCCCTTACTAGTTCCTTGTTAGTTAAAAGCTACCCTTTTTAGTCTTAGTGTGATAATTTCAGTGCAAGGGGATAAAAGGTTTCCCCCCCAAGACACTCACCATTTGGCTCCTTGGAGGAGAGGCATAAATCCTTGACTTTGCTTAGGCTACTTGCAGCCTTTTGAGGAGAGGGTGATTGTGTCATACTTCCAGTCCCGAAGGCCCCTATCTTCCACCTCTTGACAACGACAAAAGTGGACATCCCCATTTAGGGTGTTTACACTTTTGTCATGGATATTCCTGGTTGTGGGATGAGTTATTGCATTGTCACCAATTCCTTAGGATAAAATCTGCTTGAAGTGTCTTCTTTGTGCAAAACCCATTAAAATTTGGGCTTTTTGTGAGCCTTTGGAACATACACTGATGTTTTGCTCTTAGGAGAAAATAAGACAACTGTTTGAAATTTTGTCTTCTATGTTTTCAGACAATAAATTAGACACATATCATCCATTGGTAACATGAAAAATTCAAACCCAAACATCAAACTATGAAAATAACATAGTTCATAGAAAATTAGCTCTTTTGGTTCAAACATTAGCTCTCTCAGTTCAAATAGTAGTGCTCTCGGTTCGCAGAGTAGAGTTCTCAGTTCACATAGTAGAGTTCTCAATTCACAAAGTAGAGTTCTTAATCTAAACAATAGCATTTCTAGTGCAAATATCATAGTTCTCAGTGCAAACATCAAAGTTCTTAGTCCAAACATTAGAATTCTCAATTCAAACATTAGAGTTCTCAGTGAAAACAATAGAGTTCTCAGTTTGAAGAGTATAATTCCGAGTCCAAATATTAGAGTTCTTCATCCTAACAGTGGAGTTTCTGGTTCAAAATTTAGCTCTTTTGGTCCAAACATCAACACTTGCAGTTTGAACTTTAGCTTTCTTGGTTTGAATATCAGCTTTCTCATTTGTCAACATTATCTCTTCATGTTTTTACTGGTCAGCTCTAAAAATCAGTTCTCTAAGTCTATACATTAGATCTTTGAGTCAAAACAACTAGTTTCTGAGTCTGAACATCACTGTCTCAATCTTTAGAGATCCTAGTTTGCAAAATAGCTCTTTCAATCTATGCAACAACTTTCTTGGTCAAAACATTGGCATTTTCACTCTAGGAAACAACACTATATGTTTGAGAAACAAATTTTTTAGTCTAGGTAGTAGCATTATCTGTCTAAGAAATAGTGTTTATAGTCTAGGAAACAAGACTATCTGTCTGATAAATAGCTCTCTTGGTTTGAGGAATAGCTCTCCTAGTTTGTAAAATAGCTCTTCTTGTTTGAGAATCAGCGTTTTTGGTCAGAGCAATGGCTCTCTCAGTTTAGGAGGTAATTCTATTAGTCTTAAAAACATTTCAGGGGCTAACTCTCTTAGGGTAAACAGTAGCGTTTCTAGTTTAAACATTAGCACTTTTGGTCTGAGAAACAACTCTCCTAGTCTGAGAAGTAGCATTTTTGGTTTAAACATTAGCACTTTCGATCTGAGAAACAACTCTCCTAGTCTAAGAAGTAACATTTTTGGTTTAAACATTAGTACTTTCGATCTGAGAAATATATCTACTAGTCTGAGAAGTAGCATTTTTGGTTTAAACATTAGCTCTTTTGGTCTGAGAAAAAACTTTCTTGGTTTGACAAATAGCATTTTTGGTTAAAACAGTAGCTCTTTTGGTTTGCAAAATAGCTCACTCTGTTAGCAAAAGAGCTCTTTTAGTTTGAGAAACCATTGGCATTTTTTATAATAATGTTGTGATTGTCATTTGATGGACACACACTTGCTTTGAGATCACTTTTTGTATGTATGAGTTATGCTCAACCGGTATTTGTTCCAACTGGTGTTATGCATTATAGCCTTTTAGACTATCGATGTTTTGCAGAAAGTGTTTACCGATCTCAAGTGGTATGAAGACACAAAGCGGCATGACGACCTCAAGTGGTTTGAGGATCCCAAAGCGGTACGAAGGAACAAAGTAGTTGTTATCATTTTTCCCAGTCTTCATTCTGACAAACCGGTAATTGGTAAAATGTCTGAATTGGTAATCGGTAAATGTATGAACCGGTATTACTCTGTGATGAGTTACCAACCGGTATTTTTGTGATGAGTTATCATCCACCGACACTTTGGCGGTGAATCTGTGTCGTGTTACCAAATGTCTCCAGATGCACTGAACCTAGGAACTTGCAATGTAATCCTATTGGACTGACATGAAATCAGATTCCTTTATAAGGACATCATGTCTAGGGTTTTAGGAGTTGTTAGGGTTTAAGGTGGTTGATGAGATTTTTGTATGTGCGATCATAGAAGAGAAGATTAGGTCTGTGTGAAGAAGCAGAGTGTGGAGATATTGAAGACTGAAGTAATGTTGAAATGCATTAACAATGAGCTATCAAGGATCTAACCAAGCATACTGTGCTAGTATTTAGATCACTCACTTGTTGACTACTCACATCTTCGACAAGTCTGAAACCCTTAACCGGGTAGGCCTGGTAAAGCCTTTGTAAATCCTCTAACAAGGTGGTTCACAACTGTGGATCTGAAATCCTCTCACAAGGTAGTCTTTAACAAGACTTATCTCCTAACAGAGATCAAGATTCCTAACAGGATTTGTTCTGGTGAAGAACATTGTATGACCTTAACTGGTCTGATCTTAATTAGTCTGGTTACTATTCTACATATAGTTACTTGTGAGTTTCATCTCACCGTGGTTTTTCCCATTTGGGTTTCCACGTCAAAATATCTTGTGTTATGGTGATTGTGATCTTGTGGGTGAATGCTTTATTTGCTGTTTGGTTTACATTTGTCTGAACCAGTTTGTTAGTAAATCTGTTATACCAGTTAACTGCTAAACTATTTAAGTGTTTGAGTTCACTAATTTTTGGTATACTAATTCACCCCCTCTTAGTATTCATCAATTGGTATCAGAGCCAACCTTTCTATAAGTTTAACCACTTGGAAGGAGATATGGGGGAATACACTGTGAGGGAGCTTACTCATCATCTCACTCATACTGAGAAAGCCTTTGATGAACTTAAAGTCAAATATAAAGCATCTCTAGCAAAGAGAAGAGAGCATGCTGAGAAACTGGTGGAGCTTACTAAAAATAGTTCCTCTGATGAAGTAGACATGGAAGCCCTAGTTGAAGAAGTTGAAAAACTGAATGAGTCTAATGCCAATATGAGAAGGGAACTAGAAGGACTGACTATCAGAATGTGTCAAGAGCTTGAGAACCGGAGGAAAGCTAAAGATCTGGTAAAAGACAAAGATCATGAGATCTCCAAACTAAAGCAAGAAATTAGTGCATTTACCGCTCATCTCCAAGAGAGTAAAATGGAAAAAGAAGAAATGCAAGGTGAACCAAACATGGCTATTTCTGAGAATGCAACCTTGAAGGAGTCTAATGCTTCTATTACCAAGGAACTCACTGAAACAAAGGAGATACTTGCCAAATTCAATCAGAGTGCTGTTAAGTTAGAGCAAAAGTTTGAATCAGCTAAACTGGTAAAGAATACTGATGGACTTGGTTTCTCTGGTTATGAGGTAGGTGAGACCTCTAGAGCAAAAGATGTAGCATCAAAGAAGCAACTGACACCAAAGGATAAAGGTAAGCAAAAGTTTAAACCTATTTTCTTTAATTGTCTCAAGGAAGGACATACTGCTAATGTGTGTAGAAATAAGGCTTACAATAATTTTCCTTATTTTCTAAACAATAAGCCTAGGTCCAATAGATTCAATAGAAACTATTATGCATGCAACAAGTTTGGGCATAGAGCATTTGAGTACAGGTCTATTATGCACAACATCAGGAGATATCCTCAAAGGAGTCAAGGAGTCTTTCCTGAAACCTCTGTGAACCAGAATCCAAATCAGTATAATGCTTATGACCATCAGTGAAGTGGTGGTGGCTATCAAGCTGCAATTGGTTGGAGAGCAACCTGTTTGATCTGTCATGGTAGCAGTCACACTGTTGCAACATGCAGAAGGAAGAACGAAAACATGAAAAATGGACCATGGAGAGCACCTAGAATGGTATGCTATCACTGCAACAAACCGAGTCACACAGCTAGAATCTGTAGGGTGAGAAAGCACATATCAGATGATATATTGGTCACTCCAGAAGGAAAGATTGATGTTGAAATTGTTCAAGTGGATATGAAGACAACATGGAAGAAGAAATTTGAAGAAGTGTCACAAGATGAACTAGTTTCTGCACCTAGTGTGGAAGTCTCTGAACTGACAAACTAAGCTTCAAAAAAGCATAGGGGGAGAAAATCAGTGAAATGTTTCGAACCCCCGGTTTATATCGGTAAAAGACCTTAACCGGTATGTGTTACCTGTCAATCGACAGAAGACCGGAAATGGTAAAAGGAAAAATTAGGGTTTATAACCTAATGGTGGAGCATTTATTATGGTAGGTGAAGAATTTGTTTAAAAGGGATTTTTCAAGTCATTTTCACTTATCAATTTGCGAGCAAAGAAATTCTCAAGTGCAGAGCGACCAAAGGCGATTCGTTTTGTGATTCAGAGAGATTTTAAAACCTTGAAGTAGAATTTGGAGATAGTATCAATCAGTCAAGTGAATAACACTAATCGGTGTTCCAAGTGACCGAAGTGGTGTGTTGCTAGCTACAGTGTCAAAGCCCTAAATCTTGATTCGCGAAGGTATTTTTTGAGTTTCTTTGTTTATCATGGCTTCTGATTCGCACTCCAGTTCAAGTGCACCTATTGATTCAACATATTTCATACAAAGAAAGATGAAATACAATGCCCTATCCCAGATACCCACTGATGTTATAGTTGAGGAAGAAATTTCAGATTATATTGATTGCAAAATAGAAGACCTAGGATCCCTAGTGATCCATTCTCAGTTAGGTTTATTATGCGGGGATGACAAGAAGATCAAACCGAAATACAACATACTGGAGAAGAAGAAACTTCATAATGCGGTGTATTTTCTTGAAGAGTTTATAGAAGACCACATCCACATCATCCTAAGTAGAGTGCACGGTGACAAAATGTATCTTGAGCAGACACATGACATGACATCAGAAGTGATTCATGCCATCACTGATTTCTGTAACGTTGGAAAGGTGCCAGCCCTAAGGAAAGTCATTAAGATGGAAATGACCAAGCTCACTGGTTTTGTGAGAAACTAATGGGGAATGACCGTCAACACCATCAAGGATGAATTGGTCAAGTATGTCTGCATGGTGATTGGATACTAGACGTTCTATGCTAGCAGAATCAACTCTGTCTCTATTGTTGCGGTAAATGCCGCCTACAGAATGATCATGGAGGATGTATCATTTGATCTATGCACCTATATGCAAAGGCAACTTCTGGTAAATCTGAAGTCTATCAAACAAGACAATGCCTTAAGATTTAAATTTGGACAACTGTTGATAGGATTGTTTTTCTACTTTCAAGGCTATTTCCTAGGAGTAGGTGATATTCAGTGGTCTCATGACTAAACGGTTACTAAACAAATCAGAGAAAGTCTCCAAGCGGTGGGAACCGGTTATCCTGAAGTTTTGAACAAATATTTTGATGATTTCAAGCGCAAGATGAGCTAGCAAATGAGAATATCTAGCGATATTGTTAAGAAGTATGAAGAGGATATCTACTTTATCATCAGAGTAGATGAGTGCATAATGGAGGCGGTGGAGCCCAGAAAGGAAAAAGTTGAACCCATTGGATATGAGGTGATGTATGACATGCTCGATGGGTATGCCTCTACCCTAATCACCTCGCCTCTTGATCCAAAGAAGAAGAGAACTGATACCTACTTGGAAAGGGTAACACCGGTTGAAGAACCTTCAGTGAAAAAGGATAAGGCAGTGCCTTCAGTATCGACATCGGTTACCTCAGCAAGTCCTAAAGTGACCAAGCGGTCACCGGCCAAGAAGAAACTGAAAGTTGCACCCACCAAGGTAGTTGAAAGGAAGCGGAAGACAAAAGTCAACTCACCGGATTATGAGGATACAGAACCGGAAGTGCAACCTAAGAAGACTAGGCAAACAAGGACGAAGGCAAAGACAACCAACAATGAACCGACATCGTCAGCACCGGTAAATATAGATATTTCCTCTTACAAACCATTGACACATTGTCAAAGGACTATCAAGAATATTAGGAGAAAAGTGCTAAGTGATTTACTAGATCATTTTGATGATTTTAATGAAAATGAAAAGGAGGAAGTCGAACAGGAGGTTATTCAATATCTATGTATTAATGACCGGTCACCATCAGAAATTAGATCTATGACACCGGAATTTTTATACAATTCTTTAGATAACAAATGGTACATTGCCATAGAAAAAGAACATGAAATAAGAGAAGAATTTTTTGCACAATATTTTCTTGATGTGTCAAATTCAGAGCTCTATGAAGTTATGGATAAGTACAAAGGCCTATTCTTCATGAGAAGAAGAAGACTCTTGTTACTAAGAGGCAAAGTCCCTGAAGTGGTGAAAGATACACACTCACATTCCAAAGCTGCTCTGAGATTGCACCAAGTGTCTGAAGACAACAAGAAGGCTGACCAAGAACCGGAAACCGGAAAACCGGATGAGGTATATGACAGTGAAGGTGAACCAGTTACTGTACAGATGGACACTATTGACGTTGAGGCTTTGGATGGTGAAGATGTCACTCCGGATGCAGCAAAGGAAAAGGCCAATAAAGAGAGAGTGGACAAGGAAAAACAAGAAAAAGAAAAGGCAGAGAAGCAGAAACAGGATAAAGAAAAGCCTGACAAAGAGCAAGCGGAGAAAGAGAAAAAGAAACAAGAGGAAGAGAAGAGGAAACGGGAAGAGAAGAAGAAGAAAAAGGAAGAGGAGAAGAGGAAACAAGAAGCGAAAAAGAGTAAAGAAGAAGAGAAAAGGAAACAAGAAGAGGAGAAGAGGAAACAGGAAGAGGAGAAGAAGAAAGAAGAAAGAAGAAGAGAAGCGGAAAGGAGAAGATAGAAAGAAGGAAGAAGAGAAGAAAAAGAAAGAAGCAGAGGAGCAAAAGAAGGCATAAGAGGAAAAAAAAAGAGCCGAAGAGAAGAAGGAAGCGGCAAAGAGCACCCAAGTGGAGACCCTAAAGGCAACCGGTGGTCAAGCTAAACCGACTGACATCACCAGTCCCATTGACCTCCAATGTGCAAACAAATTAGAGCTGCTCCAAAGAATTAAGCTTGCGCAAGAGCGACTGGAATCATTAAGGAGGAAAAAGGAGCAAGATGTTATTCAAACCATGGTTGAAACTCTTACCAGCTTGATTCCTGGTACTAACCTCCCCAGTACCGATTCCTCTCTGGCCCAACTAAAACTTCTATGTATAGTTGTGGAGGACCAAGTACAAGGCCTAGAAGAGGTTGCTAAAGCTAATACATAGAAGAAGCATCAAAAGGCACTTAACACTACTTTAGTGAAGAAACTGAATGAGCGCCGATTTGAACTTCATAAAGAATAGAAGGACATAAGAGATGCTATGGATGAGGGAAAACTACTGCTCAGTAAGATAAGCCAACCCCATCTATTTTGTGATGATGTGCTTGCACAGAAGGTAAAACTACAATCTGACTTGCAGGCATATATAAGAACCTTAAAGACACCCTATGATTCCTTCACTACATATGGACAAACTGCTCACCGGTTTCAGCTCCAGTCTGCCAGAATTGAAGTAGAGATTAGCAACCAGATGAGAGATTTGCAGAAACTTCAACTGGTTCTACTACCTAGACTGCAAATACTTCAGAAATGCTATCTCAATCTGGACGCCTTAACGGTCACTCAAGAGATGAGCACAATTGATGGCATGGAAGAACAGGTATCCCAGATGCAAATAGAAAGTGAGGTGGCTACCTCATTACTTGAATCATGGTCTTTATCCATGAAGATTTTTATGCAAGATTTTAAATCAGTTTTTGATAAGTTTCACTCATTATTTTCATAAACATTTATTAGATTATTGATAATGAGAAATAGGGGTTATCCTGCAGTACTTTGTCATTGTTGGCAAAGGGGGAGTAGTATTTTGTAACAATTTTGATGAATGTATACTTTCATGTTATTTCCTTAAGGGAGTAGTATACATTGTATTTTCTGCAAAAGGGATAGTGTATATGCTTAAGGGGAGTAATTTTGATTATGGCATATTTTTGTTGTAAAACACTTAGATGTCAAAATTTTCCTAAGTGTTGCCGTCAATGCCAAAGGGGGAGATTGTTGGCATTTTTTATAATAATGTTGTGATTGTCATTGATGGATACACACTTTCTTTGAGATCACTTTTTGTATGTATGAGTTATGCTCAACCGATATTTGTTCCAATCAGTGTTATGCATTATAGTCTTTTAGACTATCGGTGTTTTGCAGAAAGTGTTTACCGGTCTCAAGTGATATGAAGACCCAAAGTGGTATGAAGACCTCAAGCGGTTCGAGGATCCCAAAGCAGTACGAAGGAACAAAGAGGTAGTTATCATTTTTTCCAGTCTTCATTCTGACAAACTGGTAATTGGTAAAATGTGTGAACTGGTAATCGGTAAATGTATGAACCGATATTACTCTGTGATGAGTTACCAACCGGTATTTTTGTGATGAGTTATCATCCACCGACACTTTGGCAGTGATTCTGTGTCGTGTTACCAAATGTGTCCAGATGCACTGAACCTAGGAACTTGCAATGTAATCCTATTGGACCGACATGAAATTAGATTCCTTTATAAGGACATCATGTCTAGGGTTTTAGGAGTTGTTAGGGTTTAAGGTGATTGATGAGATTTTTGTATAGGTGATCATAGAAGAGAAGATTAGGTCTGTGTGAAGAAGCAGTGTGGAGATATTAAAGACTGAAGTAATGCTAAAATGCATTAACAATGAGCTATCAAGGATCTAACCAAGCATATTGTGCTAGTATTTAGATCACTCACTTGTTGACTACTCACATCTTCGACAAGTCTGAAACCCTTAACCAGGTAGACCTGGTAAAGCCTTTGTAAATCCTCTAACAAGGTGGTTCACAACTGTGGATCTGAAATCCTCTCACAAGGTAGTCTTTAACAGGATTTATCTCCTAACAAAGATTGAGATTCCTAACAAGATCCGTTCTGGTGAAGAACATTGTATGACCTTAACCGGTCTGGTTACTATTCTGTAGATAGTTACTTGTGAGTTTCATCTCACCATGGTTTTTCCCATTTGGGTTTCCACGTCAAAATATCTTGTGTTATGGTGATTGTGATCTTGTGGGTGAATGCTTTATTTGCTGTTTGGTTTGCATTTGTCTTAACCGATTTGTTAGTAAATCTATTATACCGGTTAACTACTAAATTGTTTAAGTGTTTGAGTTCACTAATTTTTGGTATACTAATTCACCACCCCTCCCCTCTTAGTATTCATTAGAAACAACTCTCTTGGTCATCATAATATCTCTTTTAGTCTGAGAAACAACTCTCTCGGTCAGCAGAATAGCTCTTTCAGTTTGAGTAATATCTCTTTCAGCTAGTAGAGTAGCTCTTCTGGTTTTAGAAATAGCTCTTTAGGTCTGAGAAGCATCTCTTTTGGTTGATAACATAGCATCATATTTTAGAACATCTATTGGTCAAACTATCCAATAATTGCCTTTCATTGAGTCAATTTTAAGACTAAATGCACTAAGTCTCACAAGTACTCATCTGAAACAAGTTTAAGATCTAGATCTCTCAAGTGCATAATCGAACATCTTTGATAATTTGATCTTTCAGACATAGTTTCTTATCAGGATCTATCATCCTTCATCATGAAAGTACAACGCTAGATCAGATTGACCTAGTTCTCTAAATAGGATACATCCTTCCTATTTGACTTGGTCATATCATCACAAAACTTTGCACTCAAAACCAAGATTAAAAACTTGTAAATTTTTAGATGCTTGATGACCATTGCACATCGATTTAAAAAGAAGAAACTTAGTCACAAGGCAATCTTAAAAAGGAGAAAATTTCTCTACATAAATCGCAAAATCTTATTGAAACATCACATACTTTTACATTGTTATTGAAATTATTTGCATGGTAGAGGATGTTGGTATTTTGGTATGGTTTGGTCATTGATATCAACACCTATCAACACTTATCAACTCTGGCACTTTGGAGAATTGACAATGTTCACCGGCAAGCAAGTGACTTATGCACAGTCACCAGTATTTGGTACACCGACATGATATATTGTTCACTAGCACTTGGAATGACATGGAAAACATCTGGTTATGTCGAAGACATTGTTTGGATACTTTGTCTTGGAGAATTGCTCATTGGTATATTCGTGTTTGCATATTTGTTGTTACCGACAAATAGGTCCAGGTTATGCACCGGCAAGCTTATCTATTCCAAATCAACATGACATGCTTTTGAGATGATTTATTATTGTTGTAAATGCATTAAGCAGACATGTTGAATCCATTAATTGCATCGGTTATTGTTTTTATTGCAATATCTTTTTGTGAGCCGACCTAATAAAATTGGTCTTAGGCTTTGGTATAAATGTAAGATCTTATTTGTAAGATCGAATGCGAATGTGAGAAGGAATATAATTTGGTCTATGCGAAAATAAGCAGAGCTATACACACAGACATCATTTGAAGGTTGAAGGAAAGTTTTTTTGAAGGCAATCAAAACTACACCAGTACTGAATCCAACATATGAAGATGCTATTTTGAGTAGTACATCATTATTGCATTTAACCATCCAATTGTAGTCAGTGTGACTCCTATTTGTGTTTGAGCGGCGAGCTCTAGGCACTTGGCCTTTCTGCATGTGCAAACCCCATTTGTATACACATACTATATGCAGTAGTATCATCTGATTATGGGTAAGGTTTCCCACTATGTTTTTTCCCCTTACAGGGTTTCCACATTCAAATATTGGTGTTATGTGTTGTGGATGTTATTGTCTTTCTGTTTCATGCATTAATCTTTACCAGTATTGTAATTAACTGATAAATTGTCTACGGACATAAAGTTTGATTTACCGGTACTAAGCATTAAGGTTGGTTAAGTTATTTTTGGTTTGAATTTATTAGACAACTGATTCACCACCCCCCCTCTCAGTTGTCCCCAAGACCTAACAATTGGTATCAGAGCCTAGTCCTCTTTTTACAGAAGTTTAACAGCTTGAGGAGATCCAATGTCTACTAACTATTTCAGGAAGGACAACCCTAAACTTGATGGAACCAACTATGGCATATGGAAGATTAGAATGGAGACACATTTGAATTGAATTGGAAAGGACATCTAGGATGTTACAAAAAATGGCTATACTGCTCCTACTCAGAGTCAACCCAATCCACCTACCCTAGGAAAAGATGAAGAAAATGATTGCAAAGCAAGAGAAGCACTTTTGAGTGCATTATCATATTAGAAAATCATGGGATTATCAGATAGGTCTACTTCTAAAGCTATTTGGGATCATTTGGAAAGATTGAATGAAGGAGATTCCACAGTCAAAATTGCAAAACTTGAAAGTTTTCGGGTCAGGTATGAAAATCTGAAAAAAGATGAAAGGATTTCTTCTTTTATGCAAAGAGTAAATGAAATTGTTTTGGGTATTAAATGTTGTGGAGGAACCTTAAGTGAAAATGAAATTGTTTCAAAAGTTTTAAGAGGATTGCCACCGGCATATAAAATGAAAGTTGATACTATAAATGAGTTGAGAACAATGCCTAATACATCAATAACTAGGGATACATTGATTGGAAAACTTTCATTTTTTGCATTTGAGGAATTTGGTCCTATTGCTACTATAAAGCCAGATTTAGCTTTTAAGGCAT
The DNA here is from genome assembly GCF_030272615.1 of Cryptomeria japonica. Classification (NCBI taxonomy): domain Eukaryota; kingdom Viridiplantae; phylum Streptophyta; class Pinopsida; order Cupressales; family Cupressaceae; genus Cryptomeria; species Cryptomeria japonica. The sequence continues at coordinate 8,850,213 of NC_081407.1, read as the reverse complement.
CAACATCATCTGCACCATCATTTGACAAATCTGATTGGAAAGCCTTTTATGCAAGAGAACTTGAGGAAAGTAGGAGAGAAAATGAAGAACTTGAAGAACTTGAAGAACTTGAAGCACTATTTGCAAGGAAAATGCCTAAAGGTCCAGTTGGAAGTAAGTATGAAGGTAAAGCACCCTTTAAATGTTTTAACTGGAATAAGATTGGTCATATGGCTTCAACATGCCCTGATAGACATGTTATACTAAGAGAAGAAGCTAGAAGAACATACAAGCCTAACATTGAATATCAGAGATACAGATTTAAGAAGAACAAAGATAAATCTTGTTATCTTGTTGATGAAGGAGTCACTAATGATTCTGATGAAGATCCGATAGACAATGGATGGGTTTTTGTTTCTATAACAGAAGATCAACCGACACCTATTGTTTAACAGGTAGAGAAGGCCCTGGCAGCTAATATTGAAATTAAGGATGAATGGATCATTGATTCAGGATATTCACATCACATGACTGGTGATAAAGGTAAATTCTTGAACTTTCAGGAATATAATGGAGGTCTGGTAAGATTTGGAGATGATAAAGCTTGTTTGATAAAAGGAAAAGGTACTATATCTCTTGATGGTAAGCATAATACTGACAATGTCTACTACGTAGAAGGTTTAAAGCATAATCTTTTGAGTGTTGGTCAATTAGTTGAAAAAGGATTTCAGTTACAGTTTAAGAATGGAAAATGCAAAATTATGAATAGAACTGCTTTAGAAATTGCAACCGGTAATCAAACTAGAGGAAATATATTTCATTTGAATAACAGTGAAAATACATGCTTGATTGCACATATTGATGAAAGTTGGCTATGGCATAAGAGACTCTGTTATGTAAATTTTGATTGCATGGTAAAAATCAGTACTACTAAGGCAGTTAGAGATTTACCTAAGATTGTTAAGCCTCACAATCTAGTATGTAAGGAATGCCAATTTGGAAAACAAGTTAGAGCATCTTTTTGTTGTCGTTCTATGTACTCTTCATCTGAATTTGATTGAAAAAGTCCTCCTGTGTTCAACTTTCAAGTTTTAAAGTTTTGCATCAAGTGTCTTGATCTGAGTCCTTGAACTTTTCTTAGAAAAGTTCGCATTGGTTTAGTAGAGTTCATAGAGGTTCAGTGAGGTTCACCAGGTTCAAACAGTTCAATCAGGTATGAAGATGCAGGTTCAACAGTCTAGTTCAAAAGAGTGGCAGTGCATTTTAGATTTTGCATCAAAATTTTCAACCAGATTCAAAAAGGTTCAGGTTGGTTCAATGGTTCAAGAAGGTTCAACTATTTTTAGAACTTCAACAAATTTTAATGATCAATGTTTTGAAGGCACGGGTTCAATCTCAGAGGTTCAAAGTTGTAAGCTCAAGCTCTCAGTTCACAGATGTTCAAAGGTATAGTTCAGTTTGTAGATTCAAAAGTCAAACTAGTTTAAAGGCTCCTATATTGAATTTGATGTGCAATCGGGAAGTGGATAATGGATTTTGAAAACCCTTGTGATCAGAAGTTTAGCATGCTGGTATTCTAGGAATCAAAAGATTGGGCCTGACTTGAAATTCTCAAACTCCAAACATCAGTGACTCCCTGCATTCACAAGATACATTGAGAATGAAATTGTTTGTAGTGTCCAAGTAACTTGTTCTTTGATTAGATTCGATTGGTGACTTACTATTTACTACCATTGGTTGTGTGTTGCCTGTGAGAGAAGTCACCGTCAAGCTCATGAAGGATAAGATTGTTGAGTTTCTCAAATCTGCATGGAAATATTTGCTTCCCTGTATGTCAACCCATATGAATGGATTCAACAATATCTATTCGATGTTCATATCCACAGGATTTAATATGAGGCCATTGTTAAAGAAAGTTATGGTGCAGAGTGTTTGAGAGAAAAAAAATGTGAAAGTCACTAAGAACATTATTTTGGCAAGTCTGATTTTATGACAGGAATATAGACCATCACAAAATAGAAAATATCTTTTGACTTAGAAATAATGTTTGAAATCGCTCCTATCAGAATGCAGAAAACTAGGTTTTGGCCAACATATCCAAAATTGAGAAAGATCCAACGGTGAAACAAAAAGTTACGGCCCCCGCACCAAGACATACTTTGACTGTCATAAATTTTTTTTAGTTCGCCCAACATAAAGAGTTTTTCATTTTGGGTTGATACATAGTGTTATGACAAAGTGCCACATGTCTAGATATTGTTACACATGTCATTTATTTGCTAATCTACATCATTGTAAACTTTTAAATCAAAGTTTATAAAGATAGGAAATGCAAAAAAAAGGAAAGAAAACATTCGGAATGAATGAAGAATAAAAAATATTTTCAAGAATTAGTTATCTTCAAAACTGAAAAGTTACACTAACCGAAAGCAGCGGGGCACAAAACATTATTTATTGGAAGATTTTCAAATGAAAGGGGTTCTAATTCTCTATGGGAAGTCTATGTGTTGCTGATAGGGAAGAAGTTATTTCTGAGTTTTCAATTATAGCAGAGGGCATGTTTTCTTTTCCTACAATTGTAATGTACAAAACTTGAGTCTTTGAACTCATTTTGATATTGAAGGAATGGAGAAGGCATTCAGGAGTCTTTAAATTCTTTATTGTTTTCTTCAGATTTTATTGAGCTTTGTCTCATTAATATTATTTTTCAGTACCATTCTTGTCGTGACAAGCTGTAGATGTGATTAATTCTAGAATTTTGTTTTTAGATTGAGTTACCTTTTGGGAAGGATATGTGCTCCTACCTCTTTAGTTATTTTCTATGGGTGTTGGGAATATGAACTGTGTTTTCTTTTTCCTGTATTCACTTTATTTAGTATTCAGTCCTCTTCACATTTACTTCATGGTTATGAGTAGGTGTTAGTGCCTTTAGTTGCTTTCCAGTTAAAAGCAAATGTGTGGTTTAAAACCAATTAATTTATTGAACATCTAACTGGGGAGCTGTACCCTGTAAAATTCGGAGGAAGATTATCAATCCCATGATAATCGATCCAACTGTTAGTACTTTTTGTCCTTCATTCTAGGCATTGGGAGTTAATTTGCATATTCATTTTTGAAGGAAAAATCTATTTACTAACAATTTTAAAAGTATTCCAGAAAAATCCAATAATGCTCTTGACTTAATTCACACTGATTTATGCGGTCCAGCTAGAACTAAAAGTTTACAAGGTGATAGATATTTTATGCTAATCATTGATGACTATTCTAGAATGTGTTGGGTTACTTTTCTCAGAGAAAAATCAGAAGCACTTGGGAAATTCAAACTATTCAAGGCAATGGTAGAAAATGAAACTGGTAAGAAAATCAAATGTCTGAGATCAGATCAAGGAGGTGAATTCACATCTAAGGAATTTAATGCATTCTGTGAAGTGAATGGAATCAGAAGACAGTTATCAGCACCCCGGACACCACAACAAAATGGAGTTGTAGAAAGAAAGAACATAACTATCTTGGATGCTGCTAGAAGTATGTTATCCGAAGCAAATCTACCACATGTATATTGGAGAGAGGCAGTAAGCACAACGATCTATACATTCAACAAATTTCACATCAAAGGAGAAACCGGTAAGACCCCTCATGAACTATGGTTTGGTATTACTCCTACTCTTAAATATTGCAGAATATTTGGAAGTAAATGCTATATTAGAAGAGATGAGTATATTGGCAAATTTGATCCTAGAAGTGATGAAGGAATATTTCTTGGTTATTCATCTAAGAGCAAGGCATATAGATGTTTTAACAAAAGATTGTAGAAAATTGTTGAGAGTACAAATGTGAAGATTGATGAACAGTTTAGAGGAACTTTAAGGTATATAGACTCTGAACCGGCAACAGAGATACTGACAAATGAACCTACATTGAATCCACTGGTACAGAAAGAAGATCCAGTTACACTGATATCATCTGAAAATTCCACTATAACTGAGGAACAACAACAAACGAAGACACTCGGTATGTAAGACTGAATCACTCTGAAAATCAGATAATTGGGAACAAGTATCAAGGAGTTATGACAAGAGGAAGACTGGAAAATGAAGAGATATGTCTAATTTCTCAAATTGAACCATCATCAATTAATGAGGCATGTGAAGATAAGCACTGGATTAAAGCTATGGAAGAGGAGCTAGAACAAATTGAGAAGAACAACACATAGACATTAGTTCCCCGACCTAAAGACAAAAATGTGATTGGAACAAAATGGGTATTCAGAAACAAAATTATTGAAGATGGGAAGGTAATAAAAAATAAAGCAAAACTAGTATGTAAGGGATATTCTCATAAAGAAGGAATTGATTATAATGAAACCTTTGCACCGGTAGCTAGAATTGAGGCAGTCAGATTATTCTTGGATTTTGCAGGACACAAGAACTACAAAGTATATCAAATGGATATTAAATGTGCATTTTTGAATCGAGATCTTGAAGAAGAAGTTTACATTGAGCAACTTGATGGATTTTCTTTAACAGATAACAAAGATATGGTTTACAGGTTAAGGAAAGCTCTGTTTGGGTTGAAGCAAGCTCCAAGAGCTTGGTATGCTAGATTGGATAAATATCTTTTGAAGATTGGATTTTCTAAAGGTAATGCTGACAACAACTTATACTATAAAGTGACTAATGATGACATCTTGGTTATAGAAGTTTTTGTTGATGATATAATCTTTGGAGGAGAAGATGGATTATGTAAAGACTTTTCTATTGAAATGCAACAAGAATTTGAAATGTCTATAATTGGAGAGATAAAAAGGTACATTCTTAAGTCAATCCAAGTACTTGAAAGAGTTACTTAAGAAATTTGGGATGGAGAACTCTAAACCAGTAAGCACCCCTATGACTACAAATGACAAATTATCACTAAGGGATGAATCTACACTTTTTAATCCGACTAGATACAAATCTATGATAGGAGGCCTACTGTATTTGACACAAACAAGACCTGATATTATGAATGCAGTATGCATTGTTTCAAGATTTCAGAGTAATCCTAGAGAAAATCATGAATCAACAGTAAAAAGGATTTTCTGGTACTTACAAGGCACTACAAATCTTAATTTATGGTATCCTAGAGATGAAAACTTTGAATTATGTGCATATACAGATGCAAATTGGGCAAGAGATGTGGATGATAGAAAAAGCACCACCGACAGAGCATTTTTTCTTGGAAGTAGATTAATTTCTTGGCTGAGTAAGAAACAAAGTTGTACATCTTTATCAATAGCAGAATCAAAATATGTTGCAGCAACAACTAATTGTACACAGGTACTATGGCTTAAGAAAATGTTGAAGGACATAAAGGTAAAATGCAAGGAACCTATAACTATCTATTGTGATAAGATTGCAGCAATTGATATATCTAAGAGTCTAGTATTACATTCTAAAACTAAACATGTTTCTATCAAATTGAATTTTCTAAAAGAGAATGTTGAAGCAAAAGAAGTAAAACTGGTTTATGTGAATACTAAAGAGCAGATTGCAGATATTTTCACTAAGCCTTTGCCTAAGGAGATGTTTGAATATCTCAGAGACTAGCTTGGGGTCATACCCCCACCGGTAGAGACTTAGACAGTTGATGTTTGTCATCAACTAGTAGAATTAATAGAGAAATCTTTTACTCCGGCTTTGATGAGGAGAGCTACTTCTCAAGGGGAGTAGTTGGCATACTGAATTGGTTGGTATTTTGTACTTGAACCTGGCTTTTGTATTAACTTTGGTATGTGATGTCAAAGGGGGAGAGATTGATATGGAAAAACACAAGGAAATCACATGTTACTCTCAGGGGGAGAGATTGTTACTTTGGGAGAGATTGATTACTCTATGTATCTGAATTTTGATTTCTGGTTGTGATCTCTTTTGGGAGATTGTTGGTTTTTGGTATTTGGCATTTCTGTTTTGGCACTTTGATGGTTTTTCCATCTTGTGTTGTCATCAATACCAAAGGGGGAGATTGTTGGTATTTTGGTATGGTTTTGTCATTGATGTCAACACCTATCAACACTTATCAACTCTGGCACTTTGGAGAATTGACAATGTTGACCGGCAAGCAAGTGACTTATGCACAGTCACCGGTATCTAGTACACTTGGAATGACATGGAAAATATCTGGTTATGTCAAAGACATTGTTTGGACACTTTGTCTTGGAGAATTGCTCATTGGTATATTCGTGTTTGCATATTTGCTGTTATCGGCAAATAGGTCCAGGTTATGCACCGACATGCTTATCTATTCCAGATCAACATGACAGGCTTTTGAGATGATTTATTATTGTTGTAAATGCATTAAGCCGACATGTTGAATCTGTTAATTGCATCGATTATTGTTTTACTTGTAAATTGTTTTTATTGTAATATCTTTTTGTGAGCCGACCTACTAAAATTGGTCTTAGGCTTCGGTATAAATGTAAGATCTTATTTGTAAGATCGAATGTGGATGTGAGAAGGAATATAATTTGGTATATGCGAAAATAAGCAGAGCTATACACACAGACATTATTTGAAGGTTGAAGGAAGGTTTTTGTGAAGGCAATCAGAACTACACGGGTAGTGAATCCAGCATATGAAGATGCTATTTTGAGTAGTACATCATTATTGGATTTAACCATCCAATTGTAGTCAGTGTGACTCCTATTTTGGTTTGAGCAGTGAGCTCTAGGCGCTTGGCCTTTTTGCATGTGCAGACCCCATTTGTATACACATACAATCTGTAGTAGTATCATCTAATTGTGGGTAAGATTTCCCATTGTGGTTTTTCCCCTTATAGGTTTCCACGTACAAATATTGGTGTTATGTGTTTTGGATGTTATTGTCTTTCTGTTTCATGCATTAATCTTTACCGGTACTGTAATTAACTGATAAACTATCTACTGGCATAAAGTCTGATTTACTGGTACTAAGCATTAAGGTTGGTTAAGTTGTTTTTGGTTTGAATTTATTAGGCAACTGATAACCCCCCCCCTTTCAGTTGTCCTCGGGACCTAACAAAGGAAACAAATTTGACAAGGAACCTTTGAGAGCACGTGCTATGCAACAAAGATTTGTGTTGTCACAAAGTCTAAATAGGATACATCCTTCCTATTTGACTTGGTCATATCATAACAAAACTTGGCACTCAAAACCAAGATTAAAAACTTGTAAATTTTTAGATGCTTGATGACCATTGCACATCGATTGAAAAAGAAGAAACTTAGTCACAGGGCAATCTTGAAAAGGAGAAAAATTCTCTACATAAATCGCAAAATCTTATTGAAACATCGCATACTTTTACATCGTTATTGAAATTATTTGCATGGTAGAGGAAAAAAATTTGACAAGGAACCTTTGAGAGCACGTGCTATGCAACAAAGATTTGTGTTATCACAAAGTCTAAATCAAAGTAGTCACATTAACTTATCTTATTTACCTCAAGAATTGATCACTTATTGAGAAATATTTTTGGAAGAGAAAAACTTTTTGAAACAATAAAATCACTTATATGCCAGTTTTGACTAGAAATTAGAGGAGACCTAAACAACAGAAACAAGTGCAAAAATTTGCAATGGACAAAGAGAATCCTTTCTGTCACTAATTTGGATCCACTACTCACAACAATGATGACAATTATGAAATAACAAAAGAAACAATCATAAGAGCACAACAAGATCCAAAATTCAGTAGATTCTTGGAAAGAATCATTGAGGTAGATAAGGAAATATATTTTCTCATTTTAGTGCATCAAGGGGCCAAGATACCAAGTAATTTTGATATCACCAATATAAAACAAAGTGGATAGACAAGTGACACTCGTAATGAATGAACTCAAAGTAATACTCACAATGAATGAACTGAGAGTGATACTCATAATGAACAAACTCAAAGTGATACTCATAATGAATAAACTGAGAGTGATACTCGCAATGAACAAACTCTAAATTTGACTTATAATGAACGAATTTAGAATAACTATTGCAACGAAAAAATTCAAAATAACCAAGATGGTGAAGGGAGGAACAATATTGATAATCCCCTTTTAGCTCTTACTCAAAATATTCAAGCACTCCAAACACAAGTGTAAGAATTGCAAGGGGGAACCGCAAGAAGATATTCATTGTAAGAGATATGTCCTTATCCATTCAATAAAAATCTAAATATGATATCATTTCCTCCTAATTGTGAAATCCCTAAGTATGACAAATAAAATAGTAAGACTAGCCCTCGAGAACATGTTAGGGAATTTTGCACAATGAGTATGGAGTTCGCACATGAGGACACCTATTTGATGAGACTATTCCCTAAGAGTTTAAGTGGCCAAGCAATGGAGTGGTTTTCCAAGTTACCACCTAGTATAGGTGTTGGCAATTGACACTCATTTGGTAAGAGTTAATGGCATTTTGGGTTGTCATTGATGGCAACTCACCTCTAGGTGTAAATATTCTATCGAGATTCATTACTTTGTTTTGTTTGGGTAAACCAACATTCATTAAAATTATCCGACATTCACTTTGCAACAAATGATGCACCTTCCTTTCACAAGCAAGAATGTACCAACCCTAAACAAATTTTAATGAATCTACAATCCAGCTTCACAATGAAATAAACAAGCATATTATGCTAGTATCTAGATCACTCACTTGTTGATTACCGATTTGACTGCTGTAATGGTTATGCAATTTGGAACCCGGTAATGGTTAGGACTCGGCTAGGAGATCTTATGGCCCTGATTATTTCTTTCATGGAATTTATGGTAATGTGTGAAGGCCGACGTGATCATTGGGATTATGTTTGAAATTCATTTTGATCAGGTAGGTGACAGGTTTATACTTTTCATTGAAGCCGACATGGTAGAAAACAGGAGGATATCTAAGGAGATCCTTTCAGCAATGGATTGATGAATTTTTGGAATGCAAATTTTGATTACAAATTATTCAGTGATTATCGATATAAATTTTGGTCAATGATTAGAAGTGCTTGTGTGCAGTTTCACATGCACAACTTAACCGATAGCATAACAAGTTAGAACCGAGCATCAACAAACCAGTACATAGTGAAGGATATCAGAGCATGAACCAAAACTTATCTAGCATGGTCAGATGCATCTTATAAGTTCAGACTTCTTGGAATTACTTTTTAATTCTTTGTAAGTCAGTGAGACTTCTTCTTTTGTGTTGAGCAGTGAGCTCTAGGTGGTTGGCCTGATTGCATATGCAATCCCCTTCATGTAATACTGTATACCTTGATCAAGTATATAGATATTGTGGGTATCAGCCCCACCGTGGTTTTTCCCTTTGCAGGGTTTTCCATGTATAAATACTGGTGTTATGGTGTTGCCTCTTTATGTGTTATTTGGTGTATGCACTTTAATTTTATTTACTATTAACTAGTTAATAAGCAATAAGTTTACAAATAACATTATTGGTAGAACACTGATTCCGCCCCCCCCCCCCCCAGTGTTCTTGGATTCCAACAATTGGTATCAGATCTTTGGTTCCTCGGAAGAATTTTAACCACTTGAGGAAGATCCAGAATTTAGAATCAATGGAAACCGGTTTGCAACAATAAATTTGACTTGCTCTTGAGGACCTTGATAATGAGAAAATGGAGACCAATAAACTAAAAAATGAATTGAAGCAAGCCAGAGAACACATCATTTCATTGAAATTAAAGCTTTTAGTTGTTAAGGCCAAGAGAAAGGAACTTTGTGATCAATTACAAAATAAAAATAGTGTTGAAGAAGATGCTATGAAGGATCAATGTCAGAAACTCACTCAGGAGAACACTATCTTGAAGAATGAGATGCAAGCCCTAATGATGAGAATGTGCAAGGAGATTGAGGACACAAAGAGAAATGAAGAAAAACTAGCTCAAGCATTGATGAATGCAACAGCTTGACACATGAAAATGATATGTTGAAACTTGAGTTGACCCAGCCCCGAAACAATGAACAAGAACTTGAAAGATAAATTATAATCATGAGAGATGACTTGGTCATTGAAAATGAGTACAAGGACAAGGTCAAAGATAGATCTTCTAAACTTGATGAATTACTGAAGAATCAGAGAGATGATAATGACAAGAGAGGTCTTGGTTATGAAGAAGGAGAAATCTCTAATACTGCACAACAAGATCAATCATTCAGACAACAAAATCATACCAACAACCGAAACCAGAAATTACCAGTAAGATAGTCTAATACTCACAAATTCAATGGTACATATTTTGTTTGCAATAAATATGGTCATATGGCTATTTAGTGCAGAAATAGGAATAATCAAAACAATGCATCATTCACCGGTCTTGGAAATGTAAGATGTCATGCATGTAGCAAATTTGGACATATGGCTAACCAATGCAGATCAAAAGGAAATCAAGGAAATCAAGGGTTTAACAAAGCAATTCAGAAGAATAATATTGTTTGTTATGCATGCAACAAGATTGGACATATTGCTAAATATTGTAGAAGTAAGAACCCACTGGCAACTAATGGAAATATAGATGAGAAGGGAAAGGAAAGAGTGGAAGACACCAAAAAATAACATGAGAAAAGATGGGTAAGAAGATCAGATACACAATCGAAAGATCGCCCGATAGAGTCATCAAGTCCTAAATTGGTAACAAACACAACTGGTAACTAAGGAACTCTACCTTAGGGGTAGGCAAATCATTGAAGATCACATGAATACCTCAAATTAGATTTGTAATCAAAGAATTCTAATTGCGGATGGGTACTTAGGAAATTTCAGTTGTTTATGAGAACCTACTCGCAGACTACGCGACCCGGTAATCCTTCCTGACAGCATTTATGATAGTGAAAAATTAGGGTTAACCACAATAAAAGGGAAAAATGAAGTTATTTTCTTCACAAAGTGATTGAGCATTCAAATGAGTGATTTCCAGAGAAATTTAGAGTCCAAAGCAATTTGTGCAAGCACTTTATTTCAAAAGTGATCTCATCTCCTGACAGTGTCTTGAGGTATTTTTTCATTTGCAAAAACCCTAGTTTCAGTATTTGGTTATCATGGCTTCTTCATCATCGAACATCAACACTTCTTTGGTGGTGGAAATCAAGAACTGCCCTCGTCCTTTTTTCAAGAAGCATCCTTTCAAGTCACTTTTAGATGAATCTTTGGGAGCGTTCTCGAGTGTTTGCAATGAATTTCTTCATCTAGAGGATATTAGGGCATACATTCATTGCAATATTGAGGAGCTCAGAGGATATGAGTTGTCCTACATTTTCACAAAAAACTTGATCTCCGACAACCAGTTGAAACCAAAATTTTCTCACTTGCAGACAAAGAGTTTCACACAATTCATGGATTTTCCTTTTGATGAGGTGGAATGGGTCTGATACATTTTGAGCCACATTCATGGAGAGTTTATCTGGTTGGACTAGCTATACAAAATCACAAAGGAAGTGATTAATAATGTCACCTACTTTCACAAGGTTGGAGGTGTACCCGACCCTAAGTGCAAACTTTCTAATGTTGAACTTGAAAAACTTATTGGTGCTACTTTAGATGGATGATCAATGAAGGTTGATGATGTAAGAGATATTGATTTAAAGTTTGTCATGATGATTATTGGTTACAAGGTTTATCAGTGTAATCGGCTGAAGTCTGTCTTTGACAATAATATTTTGGTTGCTCATCAAATGGTAAAAGAGGATGCACACTACGATCTTTGCAATGTGATGCTAAAAGAACTTATGACAAACCTCCAAAAAATCAAGAAAGACAAGAAAAATAATTTCCGGTATGGCTCTCTTGTTATGTGTCTGGTATTTTACTTTTTGGGCACTATTCCTAGTTTTGAAAAGATTCAATGGGATTTTTATTGGCCGGTAGCTACTCAGATAAGTCAAATTTTGGATAGGCAAGGGGACAAGTTGAGTAAGGCTAATTTATGGGCATTTTTCAAGAATTTCCAAGAAGAAATGAAAAATAGATCTATAATTCCAAAGCCTATTGTAGAGAAGTATAAGGATACTATATGTCTTATGGTCAATAAATATGAGTGCATGATGGAAGTTGTACAACCCAAAATTATATGGATCATGCCTATGAGATATGAGGTGGACGAGGCCACACTGGATGCCTATGCACAACACTTACTGCAGGCACTAGTAGAAGAAAAAAATAGCAAAGCCCAAGAAAAAGGGCTTAAGGTTCACCAAGAGTAGGTTGCACTAGCAATATGGAGGAAAATGACTAAGGTTGCAGCTGAATTACTTATCAGTGAAGGACATGATAGGGTAGAACTTGAAAAAAATTTAAAATTCTTGAAGCCCATAGGAAAGAAGAGATGAAGAAGAAGAGGAAAGGGAATCCCAGAAGGAAGCTCAGGGCACTCCCAACGTGGTCTCGGTACAAACAAAGACTTCCAAGAAACCGGAAGAATCATCCACTGAGCTTGTTAGTCCCAAACCGATTGAGCCTACAAAGAAAAATTAGAAGGCTACCCAGCAATAAATGAGTGTTTCTTCTGAGGAAATAGAATTCAATGAGCGTATAAAGGAAATTCCAAAGAAGAAAGGATTAGTGAGGGAGAAGAAGGAGGAGATAAAGAAAGAACCTGTTAATGAGACTCCCCAGAATCCCAAGATCACAATTGTACATAAGTGAAAAACTAAGTCAGATGAGAAGCCCAAACTGGAAGCCAAGAGGAGAACCGATAAGAAGAAATTGGATGCTCGAGATCTAATTGATCAAATTATTAATAATGGGAAATTAGATAACATTTCTTTATTCTTTGATGGATTTGAGGAGAAGGATAAAAAGAAAATTGAGGAAGCAATTCTTTTATATCCTGATTCTTTTAGTAGGGCATTGATTGAACTTGATAAATTTTGCTTAAGGAGTTGTATGATAAGTTGGAAGCCAGAAGATTATATGCTCAAACTCTAGACAAGCAAATAAAAGAGACAAAATTGGTTAATCTCTGTACAACAATAAACCCTCTAGAGATGGCAGATCTAATAAATAAAACAGGCTCATCCGAATTTAAACCTAATCATAGAATAAACAACCTAATGTTGGAAAGGTTTGAGGAGATTCAGAATGAAATAATAGATAATTGGGTAAGAATTCTTATGAGTATGGGTTATGAACCGAGTCCCAGTTTTATACAGTCTCAAAATATTTAGTTGCCAAAAGATCAAAAACCGATAGATATAGAACAACCAAGTGTAAATATTGAGCAACCAGCTAGCACCCCATCGGCTACCACTGTACCGGTTAGTGAATCAAATTTTATAACAGAGGAAACATCGATAGATAATGTACAAAATGTAGAGGATACAAAGGCAAATGTAGATAAGGATACAAGTAATAAGGATGCGGAGGATGTACAGGATCCGGATAGGGCACCAAGTGGTGAAGCCATCGGTGCCCAAGAGTTAAAGGATTCTAAGGTTATCTCTTTGGAAGACAAAGGTAAGGAAACTATGGGAGATATCTCTTTAGGATTGGAAATTGACACTTAAACTATAGCCAAAGGGAACTTGTCACAATTTTCCATCAATTTTGACAAAACCTACCACAAGATGTCACCAGCTTAGAAAATTTTGGCAGCAACAACACTTCAAGCACAGGCAACCCATGAGTTGGCTTAGGAAGAGTCAAAAGACAAGAAATTAATTGAACACAATTTTGAAGTTTTGAACCGGTTGGTACTAGAATTCCTAGCACAAGAGAGTGCAAGCTCATCTGGTAAACTGGAGGAACTTATTAATTTTATTCCCAAGCACTATGATTCTTTATTAAAAATTTCATTGACAAAGGCTAAAGATAAATGTTTTGAGGCCCAAAAGTAGACATTTTTGCAGATGATTGAGTTTGATAAGGGTAAACTCCAAACTTGCTTGTAATCCATTGATTCAACATTGGCAAAGGGAGGTAGTGTATATAAGACTTGTCTAGATTTGGGTAAGATCACAACATCTATAGACAAGCAATGACAAAGGGAGGTAGTGTATATAAGACTTGTCTAGATTTGGGTAAGATCACAACATCTATAGACAAGCAACTGTCAGATTGTAGGAATAATCTAACTCAGATTTCCAACTCTTACAACCCAACAATTAATCTTACTAGTTCTTTGGATGGTCCAATTTTGGTAGTCATGGATCAAATTTTGAAATTGGAAAATGATAGGGACAACTTAATAAAGAGAGAAAATGATATCCAGAATATTATTGGTCTCCGGTTAAATAATTTGTCATTTCATAAGATTGAGTGTATTTATAACATGTAGAAGGAGGATCCCAAGACATCAGAAGAAATTGAATATTATGCTAGTCTCTTGAATGGATTCATCTCCATTTTTTACTCCCTTAATAAAGGTTGGGATACCTATTTTTCATTTTTGAAGTCTATGTATGCAGACATTTTGAAACTTGTATAGATTTGGCCTATGTTTATAACTGTACAAAATTGTTTGTGGGCACCCCGCTTTGTAATTGATGTCAAAGGGGGAGGAATACAGTGAAAAATGTATAAAGTACTCAGGGGGAGCATTAGACGTATATAGTGGATTCATGTATAGGTCAGGAGGTCATGTAGATTCAGTGACAACACCACTTTTCACATGAGTGTTGCCATCAATGCCAAAGGGGGAGATTGTTGGTAATTGACACTCATCTCGTAAGAGTTAATGGCATTTTGGGTTGTCATTGATGGAAACTCATCTCTAGGTGTAAATATTCTATCGGGATTGATTACTTTGTTTTGTTTGGGTTAACCAACATTCATTCCACTTATTCGACATTCACTTTGATTCACAACCGGCTAAGTCTTGATCCCGATAACTGATCTCGGTAACGTGCATTTGGGACCTGATAATGGATAGGACTAGCTAGGAGATATTATGGCCCCAATTATTTATTTCATGGAATTTATGGTAACATGTGAAGGCTGACATGATCATTGGGATTATGTTTGAAATTCATTATGATCTGGTAGCCGACAGGTTTATACTTTTCATTGAAGCCAACATGGTGGAAGATAGGAGGATATTTAAGGAGATCCTTTTAGCAATGGATTGATGAAGTTTTGGAATGTGAATTTTGGTTAGGAATTATTCAACGATTATTGGTATGCATTTTGGTCAGCGATTAGAAGCATTTGTGTCCAGTTTCACATGCACAGCTTGGCCGATAGTAGGACAATGCAAAACAAGGCATCAAAAAACTGATACACAGTGAAGGATATCAGAGCAAGGACTAGAAATTACCTAGCATGGTCATATGTATCTTATAAGTTCATACTTATTATAATTACTTTTTAATTCTTTGTAAGTCAGTGAGACTTCTTCTTTTGTGTTGAGTAGTGAGCTCTAGGCGGTTGGCCTGATTGCATGTGCAATCCCCTTCATGTAATATTTGTATACCTTGATCAAGTATATAGATATTGTCGGTATCATCCCCACCATGGTTTTTCTATTGGAAACATGCTTGAAATGGTTAAGTGTTGTCATTGATGTCAACACTGTATCCTAGTTGGAGATTATACTGATTAGATCTATCCCAGTTAGTCTTGGTGATCATCTTGGCTTTGGTTGTGTTTTTTATCCGGTATGATCAGATCTTTGGAATCGGTTATGGATGCTTATTTTGATGGTTACATGATTGCTACATTATAGTAGTTTCATGATATGGTCATTGCTTTTGGTATTTACCGGTTACCGACTTGCTACCGATTTGTTCTTGGCTTGCTTGTGCCTTTACTGGCTGGTGTTCCTAGTTAGGAAGCAAAATATAATATCAGAGTGAAGGAAGAATTGCTTAGTGCCCTGACTGATTCTGAAATGACAAATGTTATGGGACTTCAAACTACACATGAGATCTGGGAGAAGCTTGAGATCTTGTATGAAGGTGATAGTCAAGTGAAAGTTGCTAGGTTGCAGAGTATGAAAGGAAAGTATCAGATATTGAAGATGGGAGATGATGAGAACATACATTCATACATGGCTAAGGTGAATGAACTTGTCCTTGGTATCAGATGTGTCAGTGGGAATATTGAGGAAGATGAGGTTTTTGCTAAGATGCTGAGATCTTTTCCTCCTTATAAACATAAGGTTGTTGCTATTGATGAGATCTAGAGTGTGACTATAGTAACAAGAGATGTGTTGGTTGGAAACTTGCTGCATTTGAGCTGAGCGAATTTGGAGAATCGCATGGAAAGTCTGAGACTTCATTTAGAGCATCAATGTCAATATTTCGTAAGCAGAAATATGATCCTAATGAGTGCATGATATCTAGATAGGAAAGAGAAAGAAGAGAGATAGCAGAGCAGGAAAGAGAGTTTGATGAGTTTGAAACATTGATTGCTTGGAGATTTCCTAAAGGTGTCGGTAAGTATGATGGAAAGTTGCCCTTGAAATTTTTTTCTTGTAATAAGATAGGACATTTTGCTTCTAGATGCCCAGACAAAATGGCTAAGTATGACAAATATGATAAGTTTCATAAGAATGACAAGAATGATAGATATGAGAAGCATGAAAAGTATGATAAGCCTTACAAGTCTAACCAGAAGTTTAGGATCCAAAAGAACTGTTATTATGCTGCAGATGAAGGTGTTATAGATGATGAATCAGAAGGAGATGAAGTTGTGTTTATTTCCATTAAAGAAGATAGACCTATACCTATTGATTCCAGTAGTTGTTATGTTGAGGAGAAATATTTGGATGCAAAGGTAGAAGAAAAGAATGAATGAGTGATTGACAGCAGTTGTTACATCATATGACCGGTGATAAAAGAAAATTTGTAAGCATGGAAAGGTATGATGGTGGAATAGTTAGATTTGGAGATGACAAAAACCGTATGATCCATGAGATAGGTTCTATTTATTTTGATGGTAAGCATAACATTGATGATGTCTTTTATGTTGAAGGTTTGAAGCATAATATTTTGAGTCTTGGACAGATGGTTGACAAGGGTTATGATCTACAATTCAAGGATGGTAAATGCAAGATCTTAAATACCTCTAGTATAGAGATTGCATCTAGGACTAAGGCTGAAGGTAACATTTTTCGTTTGAATGCTTGTGAGAAAAGTTGTTTGATTGCTAAGATAGATGAGAGTTGTTTGTGGCATAGAAGAATGTGTCATATAAACTTTGATTCATTGATCAATATTAGTTCTACATAAGCTATTAGAGATCTGCCTAATATTGTTAAACTTGTTAATCTAGTATGTAAGGAATGTTAGTTGGGTAAGCAAACAAGGATTTATTTCAAGAGAAAATAGTATACATCTGATGGCCTGTTGGATCTTGTGCATACTGAATTATGTGGACCTACAAATGTTAGAAGTGTGCAGGGTGATAGATACTTTATGCTACTAATTGATGATTAATTCCAGGATGATGTGGGTTGTCTTTTTGAAGGAAAAATCAGAAGCATTTGACAAATTCAAGATATTCAAAGCTAAAGTTGAAATTGAGTCCAGATTGAAGATGAAGTTTCTGAGATTTGATAGAGGTGGATAATTCTATTCCAGTGACTTTAATTAATTTTGTGAGATGCATGGAATCAGAAGACAACTTTATGTTCCTAGAACCCCACAACAAAATGGAATTGTTGAGAGAAATAATTGTACTATTTTGGATGCTACAAGAACCATGTTGATTGAAGGAAATGTTCTGAAGGTTTACTGGAGAGAAGCCATTAGCACTGCAATCTATACATTCAACAAAGTTCATATCAAAAGTGATACCGACAAGACCCCTTATGAGCTTTGGTTTGTTCATGTTCCTACTGTGAAATATTTCAAATTATTTGGTATCAAATGTTATATCAAGAGAGATGAGGGTATTGGAAATTTTAATGCTAGAAGTGATGAAGGTATATTTTTAGGATATTCTACAAAGAGAAAAACCTACCAGTTCTATAAGAAGAGACTGAGAAAGATAGTTGAGAGTGCAAATGTAAAGATAGATGAGAACCTTGGGAAGGAGATCAGAGCTTATGATGATGGTGAACATGTTGGCATAGATCCTATTTAGCCTAAAGAGCCTAAGAAAAATGATCTGATAGAGATTGTTAATCCGGATGTTACTGCTATTGGTGATGATGTGTGGGAACCTGGTGATCAGATTAAACAAAAGACTCTGAGGTATGTTAGATTGAATCATTCTGAGAATCAGATTATTGGTGATAAGAATAAAGGTGTGATGACTAGAAGAAGGTTAGATGTTGAAGAAGTATGTTTGATTTCTAAAGTTGAACCTAAAGATATTTTTGAATCCTGTAAAGACGATAACTGGATAAGAGCCATGGAAAAAGAGTTAGATCAAATTGAAAAGAACAACACTTGGGAACTTGTGCCTAGACCCAAGAATAAAAATGTTATTGGTACTAAATGGGTTTTTAGAAACAAATTGAATGAACTCGGTGAAGTAGCTATAAATAAATCTAGACTGGTATGCAAAGGGTATTCACAACAAGAAGGAATTGATTATGAAGAAACTTTTTCTCTGATTGCCAAAATTGAAGTTGTTAGACTGTTACTTGCTTATGTTGCTTATAAATATTTCAAGGTATATGAGATGGATGCCAAATATGCATTTTTGAATGATGATCTAGAGGAAGAAGTTTACATTGAGAAACCTGATGGATTTTCATTGTCGGATTATGGAGACATGGTATGTAAGTTGAAGAAAGCACTTTATAGAGTGAAACAAGCTCCTAAAGCTTGGTATGCTAGATTAGACTTGAATACTTGTTGAAATTAGGATTTACTAAAGGTGTTGCTGACAATAATCTATACTTTAAGATTGAAAATGATAAAATTTTGATTGTTGAAGTCTTTGTTGATGACATTATCTTTGGTGGTGATGATGATATGAGTATGAATTTTTACGGTGATATGCAGAAAGAATTTGAGATGTCTATGATTGGTGAGATGAAATTCTTTTTTAGGTTTGTAGATCGCACAAACAATAAAAGGTATCTTTATATCTTAAACTAAGTATGTGAAGGAATTGTTGAAGAAGTTTGGACTAGATGATTCCAAACTAGTTGGAACTCCTATGGTGACTGGTTGTAAATTGTCTAAAAATAATGAATCTCCTAAAGCTAATCAGAGTTTGTACAGATCTATGGTTGGTGGACTGCTATATCTTACTTAGACTAGGCCTGACATTATGCATGATGTGTATGGCTTCTAGATATCAATTTGATCTGAAGGAGAGTCATGTCACTGTTGTTAAGAGAATATTCAGATATCTAAAGGGAATTGTGGATTATGGTTGATGGTATCCAAAGAATGATGATTTCATGTTGTGTGCCTATACTGATGCGGATTGGGCTGGTGATGTTGATGATTGGAAGAGTACTACTAGTGGAGCATTATTTTTAGGTAAGAATTTGGATTCAAGGGCTAGAAACAAACAAGATTCAGTATCTTTATCTACTGTTGAAGCTGAGTACATTGTTGATGCTAGTAATTGCACTCAGATAGTTTGGATGAAGCAAATGTTGAAAGATGTCATAGTTATTCATGATGAGCCTATTGTTATATACTATGATAATTCTAATGCTATAAACATGTCAAATAATCTGGCGCAACATTCAAAGACTAAGCATATATCAGTCAAATTATAACTACTTGCGAGAGCAATTTAGTGAAGGGAAGGTGAAGCTAGAGTATGTATCTACAAAGGAACAAATTACTGATATGTTCACTAAGCCTTTTCTTGTAGATACATTTATCTATTTGAGAGACAAGTTAGGAGTATCCACCCCTCCTGATGAGAATTAGATGCATTGAGTTGCATTGATTTGGTGGAATTTAGAGCCTTATTATTTTAATCTGGATTGATGAGTTGGTGTTGCTCCTCTGCTGGAGTGGTTTGTTGCTTTGATTGTGTGTCCAAGGGAGAGAGAGATTCATGTTTCTATTTTCGGAGAGAGTTGGGTTTTCTATTTTAGAGATATTTGGCATTGTTGTCAAAGGGGGAGATAGATCATGTGAAAAAATGCTTTACCTATCTTGATTTTAGGGGGAGTTTGATGGTGGTATCTTCTTTCTGTGCATTAATTGTTTTTCACATTCATATGTTGCCATCAATTCGAAAGGGGGAGATTGTTGGATATGGTTGTTCATTGCTACTACTAGGATATGTCGTTGTCATTGATGTCAACATATTCCTGTGATTTATTTCGGTGAGCTTGGGAAGATTTTCTAATCTAGTTTTGTAGTTTGGTTTTGCTGATCATTGTTTTGCAGAGACCAGTATTCCTCTGGTATATTTTGGTGTGATCAGATCCTATTCTAATACTTTGGGATATTGTTTGGGATGATATTGTGTATCTTCATTTCAGATGGTTCATGATTTGGTGCTCTGCAAGTTATCTTTCTTCGTGACAATTGTTGATTGGTTGTGTTCTTGATCTTTCTGATGTTGATCGATGAAGATTTGAAAAGAGGTGTTGATGCAACTATTCCAGATGGTTCAAACGTGCTTGTTGATGTTTCCTAGCCATGTCCTATTTGTTTTGATGATTCACATTGATTTTTGTGCAAGTTTTTGGTAATTTCTATCAACCGGTGATGATTTTCATGTTATGTGGTATTTTTGGTGGTGTAGCGTGTTGCGGTTGGTCTTGGCGTGATTTCTAGTGGATGTGATCATTTGGTAATTTGAATTGGGTCCATTCTATGTAATTTAAATCATTATATTGGTCTGGTGATCGATCTTTGTATTGTGTAATATAATATTTGTAATTGTGAGTTGAGGGTTGAGGGTTTAGCCGACCTTGTTATCAAGGTTGATGATTTGTATATATAGGTGAGATATTCATGTAATTTGGGTATCGGTATGGTGTCTGTATTATCAGAGAGGTGAATGTGTGAACAAGAGATTTATCATTTAGTGAAGTGTTGAAGTGAGATTGGTGTTGCAGAGCAGACAATTGTGCTTAACTGGAATTGTCATCAGGCATTTATAGATGCTATCATTGTAGTTCAGTTCTTCTGGATTGTAGTCCAAATCATATTGCAAGTCAATGAGACTTCCCCGAGGGTTGTAGCCTTCTAAACATATATCTTTTGAGCAGTGAGCTCTAGGCAGTGTGCCTGAATGCATGTGCATTCCCCATTGTAATATTTTCACATACTACTACAGAGCATCATCTTATTGTGGGTAGGTTCCCATCGTGGTTTTTTCCTTAACTGGGTTTTCCATGTCAAAAATCTTGGTGTTGTGTGTTGTGTTGTTAATTTCCTTATTTGTTATTGTTGTAGTTTATCAGTTTATATTTTGAAGTTTAATTTGATGTTAACTAGGAGAAGACCGATTCAACCCCCTCTTAGTCTTCATTCTTCATTGTTTCTAATATAAACAAGTCAAGCTACTGAGAACTTACAAAAACTCCTAACTCCACGACATGGTTAAGAAAGGCGAGAGACTAGTGACTAGGTTTGAAAACGCATAAAAACTGCGACTTATGACTTTAGATTATTTGAGGGAACAATGAGATAACCACAAAGACCCGAAAAGTAAAAGGAAACAATACTTCCAAGTCTTTAACACAATTTAGGTTTCACGAATAACATTTCCTTACTAAGAATGATGCTATAAATCACAAATTTCAAGATCAATAATTTGATAAGCTACATATCTCCAACTAATTCTTAATCCTTAAGGATCTCTTAGAAGCAATTTCTATGCTTAGACAATGAGATTAGTCAATTGACAAAATGCCATAAGAAATGTAATTTATACGTAAGAATAGAAAAAATTATATAATGCATCATTTAGGAAAACCCAATTCAATAAATCTATTCCTCTTGGTTGCAAGTGTAAATAATTTAAAAGTAAATACTAACTTAGGAAACGAGGGGCAACAGGGATACTAATATGTGGAAGAAAACATTTTTGAAGTGGAATAAAAATCTACTCAGCTAGTTCCACATTGGAATCTTCAAGTATATAGATTTTACAATTTCTTAGACATTTCAAAGCTCCTTTCCCTATCTCCATAATTTAACTCTCTTCTTCCTTGTTTTATTCTCTCTAATCTCTCTTCTACGCCATTCTTACCCCTTTGCATTTTACTCTGTTTTTCTTTTGATGATCACCTCCATCATCTCGCATCTAAAATATATATTTACCTCATTCGATGTTTCATGGATATTCATACTTTCTTCAACTACACACCCTCTACATTGTAATTATAGTGAGTTGTTTACAAGTTCCGAGATCAAATGTTGAGTCAATTTCCTTCACAAATATGTGGTCTCAAGGCTAAAAGGTTTACATGAATATATGCACAAAATGGATTTGTTGATAAGGCATTAGAAACTTCCAGGCAAACTCTATTGGTGGATGTAAATCTTGACTCCTCAACCTTTAGCTCGCACCCCCTTTACCTACACCAAATTCAGAGCTTTGGGATCGTTTCTATTGTAACAATCCTAATAGACATGCACACAAAATTTGGGAGCATAGACCATCTACTTCATGTGATCTGCATTACAAAATGCCTAAGAAAAATGTGGTCTCGTAGCTACCATGATTACAGGATGTGCACAAAATGTTTTCCACGAAAAGGCTTTATAAATTTGAAAGGAAGTGCAAGTGGCAAGCATCAAAATTTCTTCCCACCCCCTTTCCAAGTTCTGCCTACCTTTCTTGTTCATCCCCTCTAGGTTGCCCTCTCTATTTTCCTCTTTTTCACACTCTTCTCTCTTTTTCCCAAGCAGAGTGTGAGTTCCTTTCCCTCTGAATTTCCCCTCATCCATAGATACAATTTTTTGGACTCTTTGCCTTCCCCTCTCTTCTGCATTTCTTGCATACATGTCTATCAAGTCAATTGTCGTCCCCCCTACCCTTCCTCTCTGCTTTTTTTAATTTTTAGTCTCATCATTGGTAAAGGATTGACAATCTTTTTTGTGTATTGAATTTTGTCCATGACTGTGAGTTTTTGGATGACTCTGGGGTAGAGATACCACACCCTAGTAAATGCATGCCCTTCCTTGTAAAATCACATCCTCTCTTCATAAATTGTGTTTCTCTCCTATCGTTCATTTTCATGTAGGCACCCATGCCTCATTTATTTCATATAGCGCACAATCATTTTCATGTTTAATGCTTGGTGTCCTCATCTTGAAAGAATTAAATCTAATTTGTTTATCATATATTTTTCTATGGTCACCCACTGTGGAATAGGGTGACATGGGGATGTGACATCCTTCCCCCCTTAGAATAAGTTGTCCTCGACTTATTATTAGGTCTATTTGTTAATTTTTTGAAAATTTTGGTTACCATCCATGTCAATTGCTTTTGAACCCTTTAACCTAGCTATTGAAGTGGTTCCATTTCCTTTAATTTGACCAATTTGAAATGGTTTTACAATATTTAAGAGGAATAATTCTAAGATTTATTCTCCAAAGATTCGTTTCTCTCAATCCCATCCTCTATTTTCAACAATATATGAAAGGATTTTCATGGATTGTCAATATTATTTAAAGATGCCATTCACTGTGAAGTGAGGAACATTTTCATGTGAAAGGATCCCCTTTGGCCTAATAAATTCTAGTGAATTTATTTTAATAGGTCATGGATATTGCTTTCAGAGGCCTTGCCAAAGAATGTATTATCATCTAAATCTATAATCTTTATCATATTTTTCAAAAATGGAGAGGATCATATGCATGACTTGAGTAATGTCTTCTATAGGTCCAAAGATCATGACGTATTACTAAATCCCAAAAAGTGTCTCTTTGGTGTTATGAAAGGGGAGTTGCCCATTTTTAAAAAAGGGCATTTAAATAAATCTTCAAATAATTGAAGCCAACTTGAATTTTTTCTCCCTACTAACTAACAAGGGGATAATTTTCTTTCTTTCTTTTTGAAAATATGAAATTTGTGAAGAAATTAAAGTCTAGATTTATTGAAATTGTTAGACTACTTAATGCAATTAATAAAAGGGAATATAGAATAGAATGAACCCTTGAAGTGAGGAAGGATTTTGAAGAGATTAAGAATATCACTTTTGATACTCCCAATATTGATTATTCTTTACTAAAAGAACCCTTCTACATTTACTCATTCACCTTGCTTAAAAAATGTGGAGGATTAATGAGCTATAAAATTTACAATTTAGAGATTGATATTTTTTCAGAGCTATTAAGAAATTAAATCGTTATTATTTAAGTGTTTATAGTAGCTCTGAATCCATCTATGAAAGATGTGCTAATATAGAAAGATCTAGGAGAAAGGAGAAAAAAGTGGGCTACACTAGTACAAGAATTTGACATTGAGATACAAATCATGAAAATAGTCTAGAAGTAAGATAAATTAAAAGAGTAGTCCTCACATTTATGTCAACAATATACCATTTAAAATAGTATTTCTTATAATTAGTGTGATGAGAGTGTATCATATAATTTTATATATCAAAGATAACTTAACATTATAAACTTAATATTATAAATTCAATCAATTTTGAGGATGAAAATTCATGAGAAAGCATAGTGCACCTTATAAGAAAACCATGGAGGAGTTTACCTAGATGTTTAAATATATAGGAAGGAGTTGAAGTCTAAATATATAGGAAGGAGCCGAAGTCTTGATGATAATGGAAATGGCAAGAAGAGAAGTTGGGAATCTACAGGAGCGTGTTGTCTAGAGCAGCGAAGGAAACGAATGAGAAGCCAGGCCGACCTGTGGGTTCTAGAAACAGGGCCAAATCCCCTGTTACAATGGTAGATATTGAAGGTGCAGCCAGGCCTATTGCCCTCATCTAATTCAACTGAATGTTTTGATTGTATTTTCTTGAATTTTTTATTGTATTTTCTTGGATTTCTTGAAGCTAATTAATTATGGTAGGAATTGAAGCAGAAGTCCGTGATGTACCAGAATCCCAGTCCTGTGATGGAGGGCGTAGTTTAGAGCAGCCAAGGAGGCGAAGGGGTCGTCCTCGGGGCTCTAGAAACAGGGTCAGAGCCCAAGGTGCAGCCGGGCTTATTGATGCAGAAGTCCGTGATGTACCAGAATCCCAGTCCTGTGATGGAGGGCGTAGTTTAGAGCAGCCAAGGAGGCGAAGGGGTCGTCCTCGGGGCTCTAGAAACAGGGTCAGAGCCCAAGGTGCAGCCGGGCTTATGCCCCTCATCTTGGAAAGAGACTGTAACGTAATTCGTTGCTTGAATGAGTTCAGGAGGAGCATTAACGACGATGGAATCTTGATTTTAATGGCTCGTGGGCGAGTACGCAATGTAGTAATAATTCAGCCTCATCTTCAGGCCCCCAGGAATTTGCAAGGTACCTTTGAGTTGATACAGCTCTCTGCTCCTATTACGCCTGGCATCTGGAATCAACCTTTGTCGGCTACTCTGGAAGGTCGTCAAGGACAAATCAGAGGAGATATCTTTGGAGAAAATATGTGGGTAGATGGTCTAGTAGTTATTGTCGTTATTCGCTTAGCCAACCCTGTCTATTTCAGCCAACCTTCTGCAGCTCACAATCACTCAGTTCATCAGAACAGTGGGTTTCGTCTACCTTCTTCTGCTCCACCCCCACCACCACCATCTCAGACAAATGTGCACCCTGCTACAGGTTCTCATCAGCCAAGAAGGATCAACAATATGCATCAGGGTATCGTGGTTTCTTCTTCTGCTCGTATTCCTCCCCCACCACCACCTCCACCTCCACCACCACCATCTCAGACAAATGTGCACCCAACTACAGGTCCTCATCAGGGTATCGTGGTTTCTTCTTCTGCTCCACCTCCACCTCCACCTCCACCTCCACCACCACCATCTCAGACAAATGTGCACCCTGCTACAGGTCCTCATCAGGGTATCGTGGTTTCTTCTTCTGCTCCACCACCACCACCACCTCCACCTCCACCTCCACCATCTCAGGCGAATATGCACCCTACTACAGCTCATCAGACTATTCCACCCCCACCACCACCATCTCAGGCCATCAGCTCCATCACCCGGGTCCGCACGGAAGTTGTGAAATACTTCTTTCAATTATTTGGGTGATTCTTTTTTATCAATCTTTATTTGAAGCATTTCTTGACTTTCCCTTCTCAGACTGGTAGTTTGTAATCTCCGATCCCAAAGTATGGTTTTCCCGTATTTACTTATGAGATGTAAAGATTCATACTCTCTTACAAGATGTAAAGGTTTTTTTTCCTTATTGTGACTCTTACTAATAATGCTCTCTTTATGTTTCCTTATGAGATTTGAAGCTTTTTCTTCTTGTTATAGCTGATTATAATCTCAAACCTAATAAGTAAGCTTTCTTGATATTCTTTTATAAGATGTAAAACTTTTCTTTCTTATTGCAATTGATTATAATATCAGACATACTAAATATGGTTTCTTAACGTTTTTCATGAAATGTAAAGCTTTTCCCTCTTATCATGACTGTTATAGTCTCATCAGATCTGTTAAGATGTTTTATGGATATTTTTTCATCAGATGTAAAGCTTTTTCATTCTTGCCATGGCTGGTTATAATCTCAGACCTATAAAGTATTTTTTTAATTAGATGTAAAGTATTGAGTACTTCTCCAAGAAATGGAATTCTTGTTCTTTTGTATTCATGAATAAATATAATTTGAAGAGGTTGTGATGTAGTTCCTTATAATCTTTTCTACTTTACTTTAAATCGGTCAGCAAAGGTCTTAATTACATTCTTTGATGCCCAAGACTGAAACTCCTTTCAGCAGCAATCTTTTAGTTACTTTAATCATTCCTGTCTGCAAACAACTATCATTCAAAAAATGAATATCTTGTTCATCACTAGCAGAAGCAAAGTGTATCAAGAAAACAATTGAGTGCCAAGTATATTGAGTGTGGAGGAGCCTGCCATTCATTTCCTTACCTTGTTTACATAAATAACCTTAACTATACTTTAATGGGTTCTAATGTCTGAGCTCTGGTACACGAAGTCATCAGAAATAGATTCCAGTGGAACATTTCCTGTCTCCAATGAATTAGTAGTCCTCCTCTTCACAGTTTCATTGACTGCCAGCATGATTCCGCTATTAACTTTTATTGCTATGAACATACATCATTTACAGTCTTCCATTCTTCATCTCTCTGCCTTCTATACCCTGTTGTAACCCTCCCATTTGGCGCGGGTTGGAAGGTTGATCCTAAGAAAGGTTCTGAATTCGGATTTACACCTGCCAATTGAATTTGCCTAAAAGTTTCTATGCTTTTTCAACAAATCTGTTCTAGGCGTATCTCACAAAATTTCTAAGAGGCATTCTGTCAAACAGTCGACGTATTGATGATCTATCCTTTATGCTTTTACAGATGTCCATATCTCGTTCCAAATCTCCCATGTGTTGCGAGGTGGAAGGATGTTTTCACAAATTTCGTAAAACAATTGTTAAAGGGTTCTACAAGACATTTTGTCAAACAGTTCGCGTATCACGATCTGTTTTTTAACATAATATTTCAACTTACGTCCTATATCTCAAAGCCACCAAATTTAGGCTGTAAATTTTCAGGGCACCCTCTTTTCTTCGATCTAATTCAAGAATGTTACTGGTCTATTTTATATACTCAAATATATATTCTAAGCTGATATAATTCCATCTAAGACAACATCAGAACAGCAAGAAAAAATATATGTTACATTTAATCAATATGCCATCACCACTGTCCACAAGGAATGGAAGTGCATGCCTTTCCTCATGAAGGCAAATTAGCATGGGGATATAGGAGAGAAAGTAGAGAATATAGGAATGGAAGTACATATTCCTTCTAGCAATTCAATCATGTTAACAAGAGATTTTTCATTGATCAAATATTGATGACTGTTTTTTTATTCTTTGTAATTTATAATTCAGTGGAGATGTTGCGTACATATGTTAGTACATCTCTTTTTTTTTGACATTAGTTGTAAGTTCACATATCTTGATGGTTTACCTCATAATACCCAATTTTAGCTCATTGTTGAGCAAGTCTTTTGCACATGTATCTTTGAATAGAATATCAATATTATTTCATATTGATCTTTTATTTGTGCTTTATTTTAGCGCTCTTGTTTTTTGTTGGCTATCTCCATACCTAAATTTAATAAAGGATATGTGCACTTAATTTATCCAAATTATAAACAATATCAAATATCAAGCTACAATTCTATTTGTCCAAATTATTAAGAAAAAATAAGTTTGATCAAATATACTTTTATCAAAACATGAACCATTATAAAAAATAATAATAATTAAATACATATTATTGTAAATAATCTTAAATAAATAAACCATGTGTATGCATAAATTAAATAAATTTTAGTAAAAAAAAGTAATATATAATTTAAAAGAAATAGGTTTCTATCTTTATATAGTTCGGATTCAGACAAATAAGCTAGATAAGTTTTAGGAATCTCCATAAACAATTGTTTATGAATATTTTCAAATGAATCACTTGAGCATCATTTCAATGTGATAAGGGCACTCATTTTTTCAGAAGGAAGGTTTTTCTCACCTATTACTGAAGATCAATGTAAATTAGATTGGAAATAAAAATCATTAACTATATTTGAAAGAGATATGTATCCTAAACATCTAGACTCCACAACATAAGAGTTTTAGTAGTTGAAATATTATGGTTAACAATCTTAGAATTGTTTTCATTGAATTTTACTCTTTGATTCTTGAACATTTAATTAACTCTTTTCATTTAGTGACTCTTTTCGTTTGACTTAATATTTTGTGTGTTAATTTGTTTTGTTATATTTTAAGATGTATATATGAATTTTCAGAGTGCTCTACTTCCCCATGCTAATTTGCTTTGTTTGAATTGCTAAAAGGAATATGCACTTCCATTCCTTGTGGACAGTGGTAATGACATATTGATTAAATGTAACATATATTTTTTCTTGCTGTTCAGATGTTGTCTTAGAATATTCTAATCCGAAATATCAGCTTAGAATCTATATTTTGAGTATATAAATTATATCAGCTTAGAATATATATTTGAGTATATAAAATAGACCAGTAACATTCTTGAATTAGATCGAAGAAAAGAGAATGCCCTGAAAATTTACAGCCTAAATTTGGTGGCTTTGAGATATAGGACGTAAGTTGGAATATTATATTAAAAAACAGATCGTGATACGCGAACTGTTTGACAAAATGTCTTGTAGAACCCTTTAACAATTGTTTTACGAAATTTGTGAAACATCCTTCCAGCTCGCAACACATGGGAGATTTGGAACGAGGTATGGACATCTGTAAAAGCATAAAGGATAGATCATCAATACGTCGACTGTTTGACAGAACGCCTCTTAGAAATTTTGTGAGATACGCCTAGAACAGATTTGTTGAAAAAGCATAGAAACTTTTAGGCAAATTCAATTGGCAGGTGTAAATCCGAATTCAGAACCTTTCTTAGGATCAACCTTCCAACCCGCGCCAAATGGGAGGGTTACAACAGGGTATAGAAGGCAGAGAGATGAAGAATGGAAGACTGTAAATGATGTATGTTCATAGCAATAAAAGTTAATAGCGGAATCATGCTGGCAGTCAATGAAACTGTGAAGAGGAGGACTACTAATTCATTGGAGACAGGACATGTTCCATTGGAATCTATTTCTGATGACTTCGTGTACCAGAGCTCAGACATTAGAACCCATTAAAGTATAGTTAAGGTTATTTATGTAAACAAGGTAAGGAAATGAATGGCATGCTCCTCCACACTCAATATACTTGGCACTCAATTGTTTTCTTGATACACTTTGCTTCTGCTAGTGATGAACAAGATATTCATTTTAAATGATAGTTGTTTGCAGACAGGAATGATTAAAATAACTAAAAGATTGCTGCTGAAAGGAGTTTCAGTCTTGGGCATCAAAGAATGTAATTAAGACCTTTGCTGACCGATTTAAAGTAAAGTAGAAAAGATTATAAGGAACTACATCACAACCTCTTCAAATTATTTTTATTCATGAATACAAAAGAACAAGAATTCCATTTCTTGGAGAAGTACTCAATACTTTACATCTAATTAAAAAAATACTTTATAGGTCTGAGATTATAACCAGCCATGGCAAGAATGAAAAAGCTTTACATCTGATGAAAAAATATCTATAAAACATCTTAACAGATCTGATGAGACTATAACAGTCATGAAAAGAGGGAAAAGCTTTACATTTCATGAAAAACGTTAAGAAACCATATTTAGTATGTCTGATATTATAATCAATTGCAATAAGAAAGAAAAGTTTTACATCTTATAAAAGAATATCAAGAAAGCTTACTTATTAGGTTTGAGATTATAATCAGCTATAACAAGAAGAAAAAGCTTCAAGTCTCATAAGGAAACATAAAGAGAGCATTATTAGTAAGAGTCACAATAAGGAAAAAAAACCTTTACATCTTATAAGAGAGTATGAATCTTTACATCTCATAAGTAAATATGGGAAAACCATACTTTGGGATCGGAGATTACAAACTACCAGTCTGAGAAGGGAAAGTCAAGAAACCATACTTCAAATAAAGATTGATAAAAAAGAATCACCCAAATAATTGAAAGAAGTATTTCACAACTTCCGTGCGGACCCGGGTGATGGAGCTGATGGTCTGAGATGGTGGTGGTAGGGGTGGAATAGTCTGATGAGCTGTAGCAGGGTGCACATTCGCCTGAGATGGTGGAGGTGGAGGTGGAGGTGGAGGTGGTGGTGGAGCAGAAGAAGAAACCACGATACCCTGATGAGGACCTGTAGCAGGGTGCACATTTGTCTGAGATGGTGGTGGTGGAGGTGGAGGTGGAGGTGGAGGTGGAGCAGAAGAAGAAACCACGATACCCTGATGAGGACCTGTAGCTGGGTGCACATTTGTCTGAGATGGTGGTGGTGGAGGTGGAGGTGGAGGTGGGAGAGGAATAGGAGCAGAAGAAGAAACCACGATACCCTGATGCATATTGTTGATCCTTCTTGGCTGATGAGAACCTGTAGCAGGGTGCACATTTGTATGAGATGGTGGTGGTGGAGGTGGAGCAGAATAAGGTAGACGAAACCCACTGTTCTGATGAACTGAGTGATTGTGAGCTGCAGAAGGTTGGCTGAAATAGACAGGGTTGGCTAAGCGAGTAACCACAATAACTACTCAACCATCTACCCACAGATTCTCTCCAAAGATATCTCCTCTGATTTGTCCTTGACGACCTTCCAGAGTAGCCGACAAAGGTTGATTCCAGATGCCAGGCGTAATAGGAGCAGAGAGCTGTATCAACTAAAAGGTACCTTGCAAATTCCCGGGGGCCTGAGGATGAGGCTAAATTATTACTACATTGCGTACTCGCCCACGAGCCATCAAAATCAAGATTCCATCGTGGTTAATGCTCCTCCTGAACTCATTCAAGCAACGAATTACGTTACAGTCTCTTACCAAGATGAGGGGAATAAGCCCGGCTGCACCTTGGGCTCTGACCCTGTTTCTGGAGCCCCGAGGACGGCCCCTTCGCCTCCTTGGCTGCTCTAAACTACGCCCTCCATCACAGGACTGGGATTCTGGTACACCACGGACTTCTGCATCAATTCCTACCATACTTAATTAGCTTCAAGAAATCCAAGAAAATACAATAAAAAATTCAAGAAAATACAATCAAAATTCAAGAAAATACAATCAAAACATTCAGTTGAATTAGATGAGGGCAATAGGCCTGGCTGCACCTTCAATATCTACCATTGTAACAGGGGATTTGGCCCTGTTTCTAGAACCCACAGGTCGGCCTGGCTTCTCATTCGTTTCCTTCGCTGCTCTAGACAACACTCTCCTGTAGATTCCCAACTTCTCTTCTTGCCATTTCCATTATCATCAAGACTTCGACTCCTTCCTATATATTTAGACTTCGACTCCTTCCTATATATTTAAACATCTAGGTAAACTCCTCCATGGTTTTCTTATAAGGTGCACTATGCTTTCTCATGAATTTTCATCGTCAAAATTGATTGAATTTATATTATTAAGTTTATAATGTTAAGTTATCTTTGAAATAAAAAATTATATGATACACTTTCATCACATTAATTATAAGAAATGATATTTTAAATGGTATATTGTTGACATAAACGTGAGGATTACTCTTTTAATTTATCCTACTTCTAGACTATTTTCATGAGTTGTATCTCAATATCAAATTCTACACTTTTTGGGATTTAGTAAATGTCATGATTTGCTCAATCGCTATACATTCCTCAAGTCATGCATATGATCCCCTCCATTTTTGAAAAATATGATAAAGATTATAGATTTAGATGATATTGCATTCTTTGGCAAGGCCTTTGAAAGCAATATCCATGACCTATAAAAATAAATTCACTACAATTTATTAGGCCAAAGGGGATCCTTTCACATGAAAATGATCCTCACTTCATAGTGAATGCCATCTTTAAATGATATTGGCAATCCATGACAATCCTTTCATATATTGTTCAAAATAGAGGATGGGATTGAGAGAAACGACTCTTTGGAGAATAAATCTTAAAATTCTTCCTCTTAAACTCCTCCATGGTTTTCTCATAAGGTGCACTTTGCTTTCTCATGAAATGTCATCCTCAAAATTGATTGAATTTATAATATTAAGTTTATAATGTTATCTTTGATATATAAAATTATATGATACACTCTCATCACGCTAATTATAAGAAATACTATTTTAAATTGTATATTGTTGACATAAATGTGAGGACTACTCTTTTAATTTATCTTACTTCTAGACTATTTTCATGAGTTGTATCTCAATGTCAAATTCTTGTGCAAGTGTAGCCCACTTTTTTCTCCTTTCTCCTAGATCTTTCTATATTAGCACATGTTTCGTAGATGGATTCGGAACTACTATAAACACTTAAATAATAACGATTTAATTTCTTAATAGCTTTGAAAAAATATCAATCATTGAATACTTGGTCTCTAAATTATAAATTTTATAGCTCATTAATCCTCCACATTTTTTAAGCAAGGTGAATGAGTAAATGTAGAAGGGTTGTTTTAGTAAAGATAATCAATATTGGGAGTATCAATAGTGATATTCTTAATCTCTTCAAAATCCTTCCTCACTTCAAGGGTTCATTCTACTCTATATTCCCTTTTTTAAATCGAATTAAGTGGTCTAACACTTTCATTAAATCTAGACTTTAATTTCTTCACAAATTTCATATTTTCAAAAAGAAAGAAAGAAAATTATCCCCTTGTTAGTTAGCAGGGAGAAAAAATTTCAAGTTGGCTTCAATTATTTGAAGATTTGTTTAAATCCCCTTTTTTCAAAATGGGCAACTCCCCTTTCATAACACCAAAGAGACACTTTTTGGGATTTAGTAATATGTCATGATCTTTGGACTTATAGAAGGCATTCCTCAAGTCATGCATATGATCCCCTCCATTTTTGAAAAATATGATAAAGATTATAGATTTAGATGATAATGCATTCTTTGACAAGGCCTTTGAAAGAAATATGCATGACCTTTTAAAAAAAAATCACTAAAATTTATTAGGCAAAAGGGGATCCTTTCACATGAAAATGTTCCTCACTTCATAGTGAATGCCATCTTTAAATAATATTGACAATCCTTTCATATATTGTTGAAAATGGAGGATGGGATTGAGAGAAACGAGTCTTTGGAAAATAGATCTTAGAATTCTTCGTATTAAATATTGTAAAACCGTTTCAAATCTGTCAAATTAAAGGAAATGGAACCACTTCAATAGCTAGGTTAAGGGGTTCAAAAGCAATTGACATGGATGGTAGCCAATTTTTTTTAAAAATTAACAAAATAGACCTAATAATAAGATGAGGACAACTTATTCTAAGGGGGGAAGGATGTCACATCCCCATGTCACCCTATTCCACAGTGGGTGACCATAGAAAAATATATGATAAACAAATAAGATTTGATTTGTTCAAGATGAGGACACCGATCATTAAATATGAAAATGACTGTGCACTATATGAAATAAATGAAGCATGGGTGCCTACATGAAAAGGAACGATAGGAGAAAAACACCATTTATGAAGAGAGGATGTGATTTCGCAAGGAAGGGCATGCATTTACTAGGGCATGGCATCTCTACCCCGGAGTCATCCAAAAACTCACAATCATGGACAAAATTCAATACACAAAAAAGACCGTCAATCCTTCACCAATGATGAGACTAAAAATAAAAAAGGAGAGAGGAAGGGTAGGGGGGATGACAATTGACTTGATAGACATGTATGCAAGAAATGCAGAAGAGAGGGGAAGGGAAAGAGTCCAAAAAATTGTATCTATGGATGAGGGGAAATTCAGAGGGAAAGAGACTCGCACTTTGCTTGGGAAAAAGAGAGAAGAGTGTGACAAAGAGGAAGAGAGAGAGGGCAACCTAGAGGGGATGAACAAGCAAGGCAGGAAGAAGTTGACAAGGGTGTGGGAAGAAATTTTGATGCTTGCCACTTGCACTTCTTTTCAAATTTATAAAGGCTTTTCGAGGAAACCATTTCGAGCACATCCTGTAACCATGGTAGCTGTGAGACCACATTTTTCTTAGGCATTTTGTAATGCAGATCACATGAAGTAGATGGTCTATGCTACCACATTTTGTGTGTGTGTCTATCAAGGCTGTTGCAATAGAAACGATCCCAAAGCTCCGAATTTGGCATAGGTAAAGGGGGTGCAGGCCAAAGGTTGAGGAGTCAAGATTTACATCCACCAATAGAGTTTGCTTGGAAGTTTCTAATGACTTATCAACAAATCCATTTTGTGCATATATTCATGTAAACCTTGTAGCCTTGAGACCACATATTTGTGAAGGAAATTGCCTCAATATTTGATCTCCAAACTTGCAAACAACTCACTATAAATACAACATAGAGGGTGTGTAGTTGAAGAAAGTATGAATATCCATTAAACATCGAATGGGGTAAATATATATTACAGATGAGAGATGATGGAGGTGATCATCAAAAGAAAAATAGAGTAAAATGCAAAGGGGTAAGAGTGGTGTAGAAGAGAGATTAGAGAGAATAAAACAATGAAGAAGAGAGTTAAATTGTGGAGATAGGGAAAGGGGCTTTGAAATGTCCAAGCAATTGTAAAATCTATATACTTGAAGATTCTAGAGTGGAACTAGCTGAGTAGATTTTTATTCCACTTCAAAAATGTTTTCTTCCACAGATTAGTACCCTCGTTGCCCCTCATTTCCTAAGTTAGTATTTAATTTTAAATTATTTACACTTACAACCAAGAGGAATGGATTTTTCGAATTGGGTTTTCCTAAATGATGCATTATATAATTTTTCCCATTCTTACGTATAAATTACATTTCTTATGGAATTTTGTCAATTGACTAATCTCCTTGTCTAAGCATAGAAATTGCTTCTAAGAGATCCTTAAGGATTAAGAATTAGTTGGAGATATATAGCTTATCAAATTATTGATCTTGAAATTTTTTATTTATAGCATCATTCTTAGTAAGGAAATGTTATCCGTGAAACCTAAATTGTGTTAAAGACCTACAAGTCTTGTGTCTTTTTACTTTTCGGGTCTTTGTGGTTATCTCATTGTTCCCTCAAATAATCTAAAGTGATAAGTCACAGTTTTTATGTGTTTTCAAACCTAGTCGCTAGTCTCTCACCTTTCCTAACCATGTCACGGAGTTAGGAGTTTTTGTAAGTTCCCAATTGCATGACTTGTTTCTGTTAGCAACAATCAAGAAGGAAGACTAAGAGGGGGGAGGTTGAATTAGCGTTCTCCTGGTTAACAACAAATTAAACTTCAAAACATAAACTGATAAACTACAACTATAACAGATGAGCAAATTAATAGCACAACACACAACACTAATATTTTTGACATGGAAAATCCAGTTAAGGGAAAAACCACAGTGGGAAACTACCCATAGTAAGATGATACTTTGTAGTAGTATGTGAAAATATTACATTGGGGAATGCACATGCATTCAGGCACACTGCCTAGAGCTCACTGCTCAAAAGATATATGCCCGGAAGACTACAACCCTCAGGGAAGTCTCACTAACTTGCAATATGATTTGGACTACAATCCGAAAGAAATGAACTGCAATGATAGCATCTATAAATGCCTAACGACAGTTCCAGTTAAGCACAATTGTCTGCTCTACAACACCAGTCTCACTTCAACACTTCATTGAATGATAAATCTCTTGTTTGTACATTCACCTCTCTGATAATGCAGACACAATACCAATACCCAAATTACATGAATATCTCACCTATATATACAAATCATCAGCCTTGATAACAAGGTCGGCTAAACCATCAACCCTCAACTCACAATTACAAAAATTACATTACACGATACAAAGATCGATCACCAGACTGATATAATGATTTACATTACATATAATGGACCTAATTCAAATTACCAAACGATCACATCCACCAGAAATCATGCTAAGATCAACTGCAACATGCTAAACCGCCAAAAATACCGCATAACATGAAGAATCATCACCAGTTGATAAAAATTATCAAAAAATTGCACAAAAATAAATTTAGATTTCCAAAACAAATAGAACACAACTAGGAAACATCAAAAAACACGTTAGAACCATCCGGAATAGTTGCATCAACACCTCTTTTCAAATCTTCATTGATCAACATCAGAAAGATCAAGAACACAACCAATCAACAATTGTCACAAAGAAAGATAACACGCAGAGAACCAAATTATGAACCATCTGACATGAAGATACACAAGATCATCCCAAACAATATCCCAAAGTATTAAAACAAGATCCGATCACACCGAAATATACTAGAGGAAATATCAGTCTCTGTAAAACATTGATCATCAAAACCAAACTACAAAACTAGATTAGAAAATCTTCCCAAGCTCACCGAAACAAATCACGGGAATATGTTGACATCAATGAATACATTGCGTACTCGCCCATGAGCCGTCAAAATCAAGATTCCATCATGGTTAATGCTCTTCCTGAACTCATTCAAGAAATGAATTACATTACAGTCTCTTGCCAAGATGAGGGGAATAGGCCCGACTGCACCTTGGGCTCTGGCCCTATTTCTAGAGCCCCAAGGAAGGCCCCTTCGCCTCCTTGGACACTCTAAACTATGCCCTCCATCAGAGGATTGGGATTCTAGTACATCACAAACTTCTGTATCAATTCCTACCATACTTAATTAGGTTCAAGAAATCCAAGAAAATACAATAAAATATTCAAGAAAATACAATCAAAACATTCAGTTGAATTAGATGAGGGAAATAGGCTTGGCTGCACCTTCAATATCTACTATTGTAACAGGGGATTCGACCCTATTTCTAGAACCCATAGGTCAGCCTGGCTGCTCTTTTGTTTCCTTTGCTGCTCTTGAAGACACGCTCCTCTAGATTCCCAACTTCTCTTCTTGCCATTTCCATTATCATCAAGACTTTGAATCCTTCCTATATATTTAAACATCTTAGGTATACTCCTTCATGGTTTTGTCATAAGGTGCACTATGCTTTCTCATGAAATGTCATCCTCAAAACTGATTGAATTTATAATGTTAAGTTATATTTGATATATAAAATTATATATGCACTCTCATCACACTAGTTATAAGAAATGATGTTTTAAATGGTATATTGTTGACATAAATGTGAGGATAGGATTGAGAGAAAAGGCTCTCTGGAGAATAAATTTTAGAATTCTTCCTCTTAAATATTGTAAAACTGTTTCAAATTGGTCAAATTAAAGGAAATGGAACCACTTCAATAGCTAGGTTAAGGGGTTCAAAAACAATTGACATGGATGGTAACCAAAATTTTCAAAAAAATAACAAAATAGACCTAATAATAAGCCAAGGACAACTTATTCTAATGGGGGAGGATGTCACATCCCCACCTCACCCTATTCCACAGTGGATGACCATAGAAAAATGTATGATAAAAAAATAAGATTTAATTCTTTCAAGATGAGGACAACGAGCATTAAACATGAAAATGACTGTGCACTATATGAAATAAATGAAGCATTGGTGCCTACATGATTAGGAACGATAGGAGACAAACACCATTTATGAAGAGACGATGTGATTTGGCAAGGAAGGACATGAGTTTACTAGGGCATGACATCTCTAGCCTGGAGTCATCCAAAAACTCATAGTCATGGACAAAATTCAATACACAAAAAGACTGTCAATCCTTTACCAATGATGAGACTAAAAATAAAAAAAGTAGAGAGGAAGGGTAGTGGGGATGAAAATTGAATTGATAGACATGTCAATGCCCAATACAACCACTAGACTTATAGAATCCATGTGAGGCTATTAAACCATGTCGTGAATCCCTGTGAGGGACGCTGGCCCACTACCAACAAGTTTGATGTTGGGAGCTAGCCGTTATAATTTGTATTTGAATGTTGGGGCCCCAACAACAAGATCATTGTCAGTTGGTGAAAAATGAAAGATTGGCATGTGGAGAGCTTTATCATTTTTTATTTTCCATCACTTGTGAAGCTTTTCGTCATTGTGGAATTAACCTTGTCATGCATGTTTGTTCAATCATG
Organism: Cryptomeria japonica; assembly: GCF_030272615.1. NCBI lineage: Eukaryota > Viridiplantae > Streptophyta > Pinopsida > Cupressales > Cupressaceae > Cryptomeria > Cryptomeria japonica. The sequence goes on along the minus strand of NC_081407.1, from coordinate 8,811,716 downwards.
CAATCATGCAAGGATCTCAACCATAGATTCATCTGGAAGGTATCACGCTTTATTATACTTTTAAGGTGAGCCAATGGGACCTGTCATACCCTAAAAATGGTCACCTAAACCATGATCCCCTAATCTCGACTACATCACCAAGGTCCTAACCAAAGGCAATTAAATCAATCTTGAGAACTTAATTAATTAATTCCTCAATCATCAATGTCACATAGCAAATAAATCATTCTATATTAATTAAATATTTATTCAATTAATTAATCATTCCAAGTTGTGAGATTTTGCCAAGATCAAGGGCACAATGAAAAGTATAAAATAGAGACAAAACAATGACAAGAACAAACTATATTCTCATCGATATGCAAATGATCAATTGGATTAACCAATACAATGAATATAGGCCTGCTTATATAGGCAAGGCCATATGGATGTATGAGCATGCAATCATGACATGTGGCTCAATTAGAAACAAGGGTAGGTAAGAAATACTAGGGGTAGGTAGGAGAAATAATATAATATTCCACAAGAGGTGGATGACCCACCGAATGTGGAGTGTAACAACAAAATAAGATCACAAAAGGTGGAATTTCTCCTACAAGCTCCATCCCTAAGTGCACACTTCCCTAAGTGTCTCTAATCCAAACTACGAAGAGATGCATTATCCTAAGTTAACTTAAGTAAAGTGTAATAATATCCATAATGAATAATTATTTACACCAACACCCCCCCTTAAGTGCAACTTAGGGGAATGAAGACTTAAGTCAACAATGCAAGATGGGTCCTGGCTACTAGGCCATGATAGGTACCCATGTACAAAATGCAAGCAAAACTATGCAATGCAATCTCTCACAAACGGAGAAAGGGAGAAAACCTAGTGGGGAAAAAAATCCCCCCAAAAGAGAGATGAATGTACAAAAGACTCTCAAAGAAGAAGGATAAAACCTCAAAGAGTAAAAAGTCCCCCCAAGAGAGCTCGCAACTGCTGGAACTTACTCTCGATGAAAGGTTTGGTGAATATGTCTGCAACCTGCTCCACTATAGGACAATATTGCAAATCAATGACCTGCTCCTGAATCAGCTCTCGGATATAGTGCATATGAATCTCGATGTGTTTGGTTCGCTGGTGCTGGATCGGGTTCTTCAAGATTGCAATAGCACTCTGATTGTCACAATGTAGAACTGTCGATTGTGGAGTGGTGAACCCAAACTCTATGAGAATCTGCTGAAGCCAAATGGTCTCAGTCACTGCATTAACAACTCCTCGATACTTAGCCTCAGTCGAAGAAAGAGAAATAGCATGCTGCTTCTTGCTCTGCCAACAAATGGGGCCTGAACCAAGGTGAAAACTGTAACTTGAAGTAGACTTACGATCATCAAGATCGCCAGCCCAATTGGAGTCTGTGTAACCAACCAAGCGAAGTCCCGTGCTTGCTGCATAGTGAATCCCATAGTGATGTGTACCCTGGATGTAATGAAGGATGAGTTTGGCGGCTTTCCAATGAAGCTCATGTGGTTCCTGTATGAAGTGGGAAATCATGCCAACTGCAAATGAAATATCAGAGCGTGTATGAGTCAAGTAGATGAGACTACCCACAAGTTGACGATATAATGTGGCATCAACTAGGGGAGAAGAACACTGAGCCTCAAGCTTGACTCCTGAAAGAAAGGGAGTTAGGGCAGGCTTACAATCAGCCATATGAAAGCATGCAAGTAGATCAAGAGCATACTTGAGCTGTGATAATGTAATCCTGGAAGGTGACTGTGAAATCTCTATCCCGAGAAAGTAGTGCAAAAGACCCAAGTCAGTCATAGCAAATCTGCCATGCAAAGTAGATTTGACCTTGCTAATGATGGATGTGACACTCCCTGTAATGATCAAATCATCAACATAGAGCACAAGTATCAAGTGAGAGTCATCCTATTGCAAAATGTAGATATTTGGATCAAAATGACACCTGGTGAACCCGACTGAGAGAAGAAAGGAATCCATCTTGGTGTACCAAGCCCTGGGGGCCTGCTTAAGGCCATAGAGAGATTTCCTTAGTCTAAAAACGAAGGAAGTATCCTGGATGAAACCCTATGGCTGCTCCATATAAATCTCCTCATCAAGATCACCATGAAGAAAAGCACTCTTCACATCCATCTGATGTACAACCCAACCATGAGCTGCAACAATAGCAAGTGTCAAGTGAATGGAGTTCATCTTGGCTATGGGTGCAAAGGTCTCAGTATAGTCAACACTTGCAACCTGAGAGAAACCTTTCGCAACAAGCCGAGCCTTATACTTATCCACACTACCATCCGCTACAAACTTGGTCCCATAGATCCACTTACGTTGAACCATATTTCTCCCATTAGAGAGATGGACAAAATCCCATGTGTTGTTCCTCATCAAGGAACTATACTCTTCCTCCATAGCTTGGTCCCACTCAGGAACCCCTGATGCTTCCCGAAATGTCTGTGGATCAGAAGCAATAGCAATGAATGCATGTGGAAGATCCTGATGCTGTGATCAAGTTCTCCGTGTATCTAAAGGATCCCCAACAAGAGAACTCGTGGACTCAAGTGTCTGTCGAGCCCAATGAGGTCTAGGTGGAGGTGGAGAATGAGACTCCTCAACTACAAGTGGACCCTGCGGAGGTGTAACCCTATGAGTTGGAGTTGAAGGAGTCTCATCATCTGAATCACTAGCATCACTATCCACAATGGAGGAAGATGGAGGACGTAGAGAGGATAAGCTAGGAGAGCTTTCCTCAAAGTGAACACTCCTCTCAATGAACACCTCATGTGTCTCAGGATCCATCAATCTATATGCCTTAACACCCTCAAGATATCCAACAAATATGCAAGGCCGACTCTGAGGTTCTAATGCCTTGCATTTCTGCGGAGGAATGTGAGCCCATGCTGGACACCCAAAGACTTTGAAATGTCTCACAATCGGTTTCCTACCAGCCCAAGCCTCAAAAGGAGTAATACCTTGCAAAGCTTTGTGAGGAACCCGATTCTAGATGTGTGTGGCAAAACTGATAGCCTCTACCCAAAAAGAGGGATCAAGAGAACGTGCATGTATCATATAGCTAGCCATTTCTTTGAGAGTTCTATTCTTGCATTCTGCAACTCCGTTCTGTTGTGGAGTGTATGCAATAGAATATTGAAGATCAATCCCCTCAAATGTACAAAAATCCTCAAGTCTCTTGTTCACATATTCCCTTCCATTATCTGTACAAAGAATCTTGACCACTTTCCCGGATTGCTTCTCCACATGAGTCTTGAAGTCCTGAAATCTGTTAAATACTTCACTCTTATGAATGAGAAAGTAGACCCAAGTGAAGCGGGAGTAGTCATCAATGAAGGTGCTGGAAATGGACCTGCTACATCATTGTGAACAAGTTAAAGAACTTCCAATGCTCTCCAAGCTTTCCCCTTATCAAACTTCTCCTTGGGATGCTTGCCCATGGAACAACCTAAACATACACCCTCTGAAAAAACTGCTTTGAGGTAGACCTATGACCATGTCTTTTGTGCCGAGTTGCTGAAGATAGCAATAGTTGAGGTGACCAAATGCTCATGCCATAGCTTACTTTTAGAATTTGAATGAGTAAGCAAGGCCCTAGAAGGAGAACTTGGCACAAAGTGGGAGAATGAATAAAGCCTTGAGTTGGCATTGACTTATCCCACTGCTACCAAGGCATCATCATCAAGTTCCTTTACCACAACTGAGTCAGGTGTAAACTCAACCTTTTTTCCCATTCCCATAGTGAGTGATTTGGTAGATAGAGAGAAGGTTGGTAGACAAGTTAGGAACATAAAGAACATTCTCAAATGTTCCATCATCCATGTCAACTGAACCTTTCCCTTCAACCTCTACTTGTGTATCATCACCTATGTAAATGTGAGGTACCTTAGATGGCTCCAATGAAGAAAACTGCTCCTTTGTAGAACCCATGTGATATGAGGCACCCAGTCAAGTATCCACTGCTATGAACAACCTGTTGTAGCCATAAATGCTTGCCATTTTCCCTTAGAATGTGAGGAAAAGGAAGGAGATGAATCCTTCTTTGTGTAGGCGGATGACATGTTGATGTTGTTTTCTTAAGAAGATTGGTTAACTCATCAACTTGCTTGGTGTGGCATCGATGCTCATCATGACCATACTTCTTGCAATATGCACAAGTTGGTTTATTCTTCTTAGGTGGTGTCCCCTTCTTGGAAGATGATGAAAAATCGCCTTGTGATGGAGAGGATTATTGTCCTTTTTCCTGTTGTGGCTTTGATTTAGAGTGCTTCTTCTTCTTGTTGGAATCTTTGCCTTGACTTCCTTGATTCCCTTGATTAGCCACCAAATCCTTGGACTTTGAAGACTTGAGAAGCCCCATGTTCAACAACTTAGATTGTTCCAATATCAACATTTCTGTGAAAGCATCAAATGAAGGCATACCATAGGAACTCCCCACTGTCAAATGATGAGTTTGGAAGCTAGACACAAATGCTGCATATTTTGGTGCAAGCTTATCCAACAAGTTGATAATCAACTGAGCATCTTTTTTGTCAATTCCACAATCCTTAAGCTTTGCTCTTAGCTCATTTTCTTTGGTGACATAATCTTGGATTGTATCCTCTTGGGATCCAAGTTGGTGAGCTCATTGTCAATCTTGTAACCTTTTATTTCATCAACTTGACCATACAATTTCTGAAACATATCCCAAGCCTCTTTGATTGTTGTACACTTCTCAATGTGAAAAATGAGGTCATCTGATACATACTTATGTAAAGTTCCAAGAGCCATGCAATTCTTAGTGAGAAATTCTAACTGAGCATTAGGATCAGCCCTAGGATCAGGTGGTGCTGCTATTGTTCCATCTATGTAATGCGTGAGACCTTTTTCCATTAATTTGCTCCATACTTTAATTTTCCATGATGCATAGTTATGTGGAGTTAAAGGTGGAAATTTATGAGGACTCATTGCAACAAAAATGAAAGAGCACGAGGAAAGAGAGGCAAAATCAGACAAGACACCCCCCCAAATTCACTCAATCAAAGAACCCCCCCAAAAGTGATGATTTGGCACTTTATACTTAGTGCGTGTACAATGGGCCACTTGCAAAAAATGGCAAAGTGGACTTCTGATTTCAATTTTACAACTGCCTCAATAAGTCCAAAAGAGACCCAAAATAATAGTGCAAGAGATCTAAACTAAGATCCAAATAATTTACAAGTACCAAATAGGCCAATATCTGAAAGTACAATTTCCACTCAAAATATATGAAATCTAATCATAGATTATGAAAGTAGACTAAAAAACATGCACTTTTAAAAAAATGGCACCTGAAAAGGAGGTCGTATGAGCTCAAATGAGGCCTTTGAAGTTGCAGAATTGAGGATTGGGCAAGTACAACTGAGAGAATCCAAAATTCCGAAAAAAAACTATGCACCAAAATTAGAAAATAACCACACCACTGTGAAGAGCATGAAAAATTAGCCCAAATAAAAAAAAATTGCACCCAAAAAGGAGTAAAATTGAGCAATTTATGAGCCTCCAAAGTTGGCCCCAAAAACCAAACAACTCAACGGAGAGGGGTCTGAGAATTTCCAAAAAATGCTAACTGGGCAAAAATGCTGACTGTGCAAAAAAATTCCAGGTGGCGCTGACTGGGCACTGACATGGCAGACAGGTTGTCTTCTGTTGGGGGTCGCCGAAAAATGGACAGTCAGCAGCCGAAAAACTTTGACGACGACCGGAAAATGATTGTCAGCGATGGTCAAAAGGCAGCTGCTTGGTCTGTCGGGTGGCGGCTGGCGGTGAGCGGCAGGGGTCGGCGGGGGTCGGTTGCGAAGGAGTCAGAGGGGCCTACGCGGGCTGCAGTGACTGCCGAGGTTGCTGCAGGTCGCGGTGGCCTTCGAGAGGCGGTGCCGCCAGGGCTGCTGCGGGTCGCGGTGGCCGTTGAGAAACAGTGCCGCTAGGGCTGTTGTGGAGTGGCCCAGGGAAACTGTCATGGGGCTCTGCACGGAGTACGACGCCGATGCTGCACAGATTTGCAGAGCCTGTAGAAAAAAAGTACGGTGGGACAGGGGGGGTCTACGAACCCCCAAAAATATATTTTTTTTGAAAAAAAATCCCATTCGCCTTTTTCAATTTTTTTTTTTTCAAAAACTAGAAAAATTTTCAGAAAAAAAAAATATTTTTTTTAATTTGAAAATTTTGTACCGTACCGTCCAAATTGGGCAAAAGATTGCTCCACCCCCAAAAGTCGATTTTCGTCAAAAATGGTCAAGTTTATACTCGATTTTTATGGAAACGGCCTCCGAGACGCAGTGGTGAGGTCAAAAACGCTCTAAGATGCCTCCAAAAAATGCTTGTCCCTCAGATCCAAAAATAGAAGCCTTCCAAAATGTCTCCAAAAACCAATCAATGAAGCCCCAATGGCTCTGCTACCATGTGAGATTTTGCCAAGATCAAGGGCACAATGAAAAGTATAAAATAGAGACAAAAGAATGACAAGAACAAACTGTATTCTCATCAATATGCAAATGATCAACTGGATTAACCAATACAGTGAATATAGGCCTTCTTATATAGGCAAGGCCATATGGATGTATGATCACACAATCATGACGTGGCTCAATGAGAAACAAGGGTAGGTAAGAAATAATGGGGATAGGTAGGAGAAATAATCTAATATTCCACAAGAGGTGGATGACCCACCGAATGTGGAGTGTAACAACAAAATAAGACCACAAAAGGTGGAATTTCTCCTACAAGCTCTATCCCTAAATGTACACTTCCCTAAGTGTCTCAATTCCAAACTACGAAGAGATGCATTATCTTAAGTTAACTTAAGTGTAATAATATCCATAATGAATAATTATTTACACCAACACAAGTAAATCATTTTAATCAATTATCTTATTTATTTAATTAAATATCCTAGCATAGTTAATTAATAAATCAATTTGCCATTTAAATCATTAAAAAAAGGAATTAATTTACAAAAATAATTAATTGAAAAATAGGGGATTAAATTGAGAAAAGAAATCAACTTGAGATATTTATTTTTCTAAAATTGAGATAACCTGAGAAATCTTAGAAAAACAATTAAATTGAATTAATCATTTTCTCTAAATTTAAAACTTAAAGCTTATCTTGAGGAAAGAGGTTTAGTTGCATTGAAGAGGATTTTTTTTCTAATAAAAATCTTGAGCAAATAAGGGGAATGTGCATGGAATTAACTAATTTTATCTCATGTGCATGGAATCAATTAATTTTATCTCATGTGCATGGAATCAACTAATGCAAACTCAGACTTATAATCTAAATGCATTCAATCGGGCTTTAATTGGAATTTATCTCAAGATTAACTCAATCAAATCTCCTCTGAAACTGAATCAAGGCATCCAATTATTTCAATTCACTTGGATTGTACTTTCTCTTGAGGAGTTTTAACCACTCATCATTAATCGATCTTGACCGTTGGTCTCTCTTTGGCTTCTCGATAAATTTAGCCTTTCATCTCTCATTCAAGACACCCTGGAGATTTATTGTTATTATGTAGTTTTGCTCTAGAGTCATTGAAAATATTGTGCTTTGAGATTATTGTATCTTAGCTTTTTGCATATTTATTTTAATCATGATTGCTTGAATTCATCTAGCTTAATCTTGCATTCATAGCTTAATCTTGCATTCATTTAGCTTAATCTTGTGCTCATATAAATTAAATCATTCATCGTGGTGTAGTATAATCATTGGTATTGCTTAGACAAATTTGAGAGCAAGTCTATACTCACATCTTTTAGAAGTCAATAGGTCGATTTGTTATGGTTTTTCTATTCATGATTATATTTGTCTAACCATGCATGCAATGATTTATTGAAGTGTTGTGTCTTACAGCTTACAAATTTACCACTTTTCGCACACACATTTTTGGCACCCACCATGGGGCTGAAGACTACAATTTTTGGCCTTGCATCAACTCTTTTTTAATTTTTTAAGATTTTGTCCGTATAGTTGCTACTAAAACGCGTACGAGTTTTTATAGAGGGTAGTATGATAATATTTAGGTTGTTGTACGGTCAGTGGTGAATTGTCGTACCGTTCGGTGAGAATACTCGTACGATTTTCTGGTTTCTTGTATCAAAAACATATTACATTTTATGGTTTCTCTAATTAAGTTTTCATGATACTAATGCTAACCCTGATTTGTCTTCTATCTGCTTGAGAGATTTTTCACAGCCTAACCAGTTTTTGTAGAACATTTGTCGAAGAACCCGCCTGTCACTCAAAAACAATATGACTATCAATTCACTATTTTTGCAGGTTGCCTAAGGAGATTCAAGTAAACTTTATGTATTCTTTATTATTTTCTAGGCACTTAAATTGCGATATGGTAAATGAAAAAATCTGATTTTTCTGTTTGAGAAAAGTCTAAAAGGTAAGAGAGTATGCTCTTGTCTATATAGACAATCAGAAATCCAGACCCTTGAAGCTTTTCTAAGTTTGAGATTTGTGTTCCTTTAGTGGGATTGTCACAGTGGGAAAAAGTAATCACCCTGTGAGAACAACCCATGTGAGTACAACTAGACCTAGGCATTTTGACTCACTATAATAAATAGGCCTTTCGGGATTAAAGTCTCGGAGGACGGAGTTATTTGAGTTTTCTCTTTGAGATCTCTCATATCAGGCATCTTGTAGGGCTTCACAGTCTCAATCACGTTTACGTGACTACATCTTGTTTTGGTACCTTGTTGGGCTATAGGACTCATCATACTTGTGTGACTTCAAGGGGTAATTTCGAATGAAAGTCCTTACTAAGAACTCTAAGATAGAAGCTACCCGGTTCACCTCCAAAAGGGGGATAATCTTTGTGCAAGAGAGATAGTAACTCTCCCAAGATACTTGTCATATCATGCCCCCATTAGCATTTGGAGTCAGTTAATACGACATTGAGAATCTATTGCATGAGACTCAGCGTTCGTATTTTGATTAGCTATTGGGTGTGTACCCGATTCTGCAAGCAAAGGTTTTCTCTCTCAGCCAATTTCCTTAGAATTAGCATGCTATGTTTGAAAGTCATTTTATATCTTCTGTGTCTGTTGTGTCTTTTTCCTAGAAACAAAAACTAAAACTCTAAAACTGGACATCAATCAAAAACATCAAAAACTTAGTGGTAAAAACTCTGTCCTTGTTAGAGACTCGTGCCTGTCCAATCTTGTGTCGTACGAGTCTTCTATTTTGTCATACAACCCTATGAGAATTGTCATCCTACCATATATATATACTGTCACACAAGTCAATATTACCACTGTCAGTTTTTCGTCTGATAAATTCTAAATTGTCGTACGAGTTATCATCATCTTTGACAGTTTGTCATCTGATAAGCCCTAAACTATCGTGCAAGTGTAAACAACAACTCATACGAGGATCTTCCTATGTTGTCTAGCTAACTATGAATTATCTCTGGTTCTTTATAGTTTGTCGTACGAGACTGTGTATTCAGTAGTCCAGAAGCTTGTCTTTTTGCATGCTTTTTTAGATCTGTCATAATTGCCTAATCAGTCTACAATGAGTGTATATCTGGTCTTTTTCATTCTGAGCATAAACAATCTTGATAGTGTACCCTTGTCGTTGTGCTACACGATTTTTTTATTATATCTGAGCTAGTTCAATCAATCACACATCAATCTGATCAACTTGATCTTCTTAGATCACGTCTTATACATGATAGATCATTCCTTTTGTGTCGACTCCTGTGTTGGTTGAAGCAATTAAGGAACCTCAACCCAAGTTCAAACTCCATGCAATGAAATCTGGAGAGATCGACATGACCAGTGCCCTATCATCTATGCCCTTTGGTGTGTTATTGGTTGAAGATATTCTCTCCTTTATCCATTGTAAGATTGAAGAACTTGGAGATAAATTCATTCGAAATGAATTCAAAGGGTTATTTGATCATGATCTGTTGAAGGCAGAACATTTGCATCTGAAGACCAAGGGTTTATCGAATACTATTGATTTTCCTGATTAATTTCATGTCGATTGGGTCAGGTATGTGTTAAGAAGAGTGCATGATCAATTTCTATGGCTAGAAGCTGAAGCACTGATCAAAATCACAAAGGATGTGATTCAAAGAGTAACAGGGTTTAGCGCAACTGGTGAAGCAGTAACCCTAAGAACAATATCATCCACTAAAGTCACTCAGTTAACTTAATCCCAATATGACAAGAGAGAAATGACAATAAATCACATTGAGGATGCAGAAGTGAGGTTTTCTTCTGCAGTGCTAGGTTATAAGGACTATCAATCAAGCCACATGAATAGTGTGCCAAGTGGTGCTATCTGTGTAGCTTATCGAATCATCAAGAAGGATGCTACATACAATATTTGTGAGATGATCAGAAGTCAATTCCTATCAAACATGGATTAAATTAAGAAGGACAAAAAGAAATCATTCAAGTATGGTTCATTACTGATATGTATATTCTTCTATGTGCAAAATTTATTTCCCGATAAGGGCAATGTAGTGTGGTCTAAAGATAAACCTATCATGGTTGAGATAGGTGAAATCATTAGAGATTTAGGCATTAAGTTTGGAGAAACAATGTGGGGATATTTTAAAGAATTCCAAATCAAAATGCACAAAAAAGAGAGAATCCCAACCAGTATAGTTCAGAAGTACAAGGACAACATTTGTTTTCTTGTTGACACCGATTGTTGCATTATTCAAGCGGTTCAACATAGAACATTTTGGGTACCTGCTATGAGTTATGAGGTCAGGGCAGACATTACTAAAGTATATGCAAACATGTTACTATCTAAATCGATAGATAGAAAAGAAAAGAGATTTGGAACTTATGAGGAGGCAAGCTCCAAAATAAAAAGGGAACTTAAGAAGCCAATCATACAAAAGAGTGTAAGGAAAATGATTGATACCCTAGACAAATAGTATGGAGGTGAAGCATTCAGTGCCACTACTTCCACCGGTACAAGTGAACAAACAAGGGCCAAATCAAACAAAGATAAAGAAAAAACAAGAAAAAGAAGAAAATATCGAAGGCAAAAACTAAGGGTACTACCTCCAGCAAGCCGTCAACATACCCAAAAGAAAGGGACTCAGATACTCCTACATCTTCCCTAGGTAAAGGTGGACTGGTAGGAGTGACATATGCAAGAAAGAAAAAGAGTGAAGGGTCAATTGACACAAACGATATAAAAAAGCCCAAGAAGGATGAAAAGGAGGGTGATAACACTGCCACCCAATCTGATGTTGAAATAAAAGAAGTTAGAAGAAGTGGTGGAAATGTACTTCCAACTGTTGATGAATTGGTCCATGGGATCAAAGAGTATGGAGGTCTATCTGGTGTTGGGAGAAAATATCCCCTCTGCAATGAGGAGGACAAAAGAAAAATTGAAGAAGTACTTATCTGGAACATGCATAAGTTCTGCAGAACTCCCAGTGAACTATATGAAATAGTTCCATCAAACTTGAAAAATCAAATTTAAGGGAGATGGAAAACAACCCTATAAATTGAGAAAGAGCATAGGATAAAAGCACTCATGGAATTGCAACATGATTTTGATTTCAATCAAGCTTCAATAGTGGTAGAAGATGTGTTCAATGCTTCAAAATAAGGAACATGATAGGGAGAGTGGCCATAGGAGAAGTCCAAGGTGTGCATGATGAGGGTGTTGCCTTATAGAAAATAGATTTGAGCCAACAAAAGGAAACTAGGGAAGAAATAGAAAAAGAAGTAAAACAAGGACAAGATATAGCTACTCATGAAAAGAGAAAAGGAAAAGGAAAAGATACCATTGATGAATTTGATGTTTTTACAGTTGATGATATCATCGGTAATGTTGTGTTAGATATTCCTAATTTGATAAAGGATGTAGAGCAACTGGTTGAACACAAATCAGCTGTTGAAACTATTGATATTGGTGTTTCACCTGTAAATGGAACCACTCAAGCTAAGCATCCCAGTGAAGATGAAGTCATAATTGAAGATATACCTTATGAAGATAAACCTCATAGAACTTAGGTAACAATAAATCCTACTGACAATGTGTTAGGATTCCCAAAGATACTGAGAGGGGGGGTGAATCAGTATCTGATCGGTAAAAGAATTTTCTTAACTTATAACATGAAAAGCATATTAAAACTGTGTACCGGTGAACCAAAAATAATGCAACAAATAGAAACAACCACAACATCCTAATAATTCTCACATTAGGTCTGTTATATTCTTTTCATACTTCACCTTCTAAATGATCTATAATGATCTCATACATATATGAGTCATATTACAATCCACCATGTCAGCTTACAAAAGATTTTACAATTAATTACAAAATACATTTATACAAAATTCATGTCGGCTAGGGTGTCGGTAATCTTGTTTTTTAGCGTTGGTGATCTGTATGCCGGTGTAGATTCTACCGGTGCTGGTGCCTATGTCTACCGATATCACATGATTGTAAGGTTTCCATCAATGAAAATACCTTCAATCACTTATAATTTCTCATTGGAGTGTGCATTTGCCAACATAATGAACCTATTTTGTCAAAAAAGGTGCAGAGGAGGAAGAGGAAAAGAAGCAAACAAAAAAGAAGGAAGATGTGAAGAAGGAAATAGAAGAAAAAGAATTAGAAAGTAAGAAAATAGTTGTGGACACTCTTCTAGTAAAGAGGAAGTTAGATTTAGAAAAGGAGAGTGAAAAGAAGAAAGCTAAACTCACCACCGCAACTAGCTTTGAGGTTGAGGCTGAAGAAAAGGGAGAGGAAACAGAGGAGGAAGAAGAGGAAGACTTTGTAATCAACATAAAGGAGATTACTCATAAAAAATTAATGCAAGTTTCTACAAAATTGAGAGTTCAAGCTAAAAAGGCAAAACTTAGAGCAAAGAAAAAGAAGGCAAGAATTCTCAATTCTGCCAAGACAATTCTGTTTGATCTCATTCTTGACATTGCTATTGATGGCACTGCACCCATCATTGATCAATTGGGAACTCTTGTCAAAGAAATCGGTTCAGAGGCAACCGATCTAAAGAAGGTTGCAGTTAGACGGTATGAAACAAGGAGAGGTGAAAAAATAATGGAACAAATATTAGTTGGCAAAGTTTCTCTCTCCACAAGCACTGAAGAGGTCAAATCTATACTATAGGAAGTTGGCAAATTATTGGTCAAATCATCAAGCTTCACTGATTTAATCAAAGATCTTGAAGATAAAAGAGCTCAGACTCTAAGGGAAATCCAAAATCTGATAGGTTCTTTTGATCCTCTTACAAGCTCTGCAATGACCTTTAGTGGAAAGGTCAAACAATTAACTCATAAAATAAAAAAGTTAAAAGAGAAAGAGGATAAATAAGTTCTTAATCTATTAGAGCTACAGTTCTACCTTTCACTGATCATTGATTTCATGAAAAGGAATATCATAGAAGCAAAAAGCCTCATAAGTGCACCTAACTGTAAGACAGTATATGATATGGAGGATTTTGTTACAATTCTGCATGGACAATTCAACACCATGAAACAGGTGAAGCCTTCATGGGAATCTACTTTGCAAGCTACTAAGGAAAATTTCAAAGACATTTTTTTCTTTATTCTCATGAATTCTTTTGTATATTCTTTTCCATTGATGTCAAAAGGGGGAGTTTGTATATAGATTGAGGTAGATGAAACAGGGGTCAGAACCGGTACATACATGACTATTTTGCAGCAAAGTCATTAAGCCTTTTCTGTAGTATTTTCCAAAAATGCCAAAGGGGAAGTTTGTTGGTATTATGATGCATTTTGTATGACTGGTGAAATGGTTGTCATTGTTGGCAACATCAACTTCTAAGTCTCTACATTCCATCGATAAAGGAGTAAAGAGTAACCGGTGAAGAACAATAGTCCTTATTCCTATCGACAGTGAGTAGACCGGTATATAGGGGTTAACCGGCTAAGAATTGAGTAGACTGGTATATAGGGATTAACCGGCTAAGCAGTGAGTAGACCGATATATAGGGGTTAATCGGCTAAGAAATGAGTAGACAAGTATACAGGAGGTAATCGGTTAGGCGGAATTGGACCGGTACATAGGTGACAACCGACAATAAAGGAGTCTCAACCGATAGACTTAGAAACATCCAAATAACATCCAGTTGAATGGGAAGTCTTCTCTTTTCAACCGACAAGATTTTTGGCATGAACTGTTGTCTTGATCGATATTCCTGGAATGATTTTTGGAGAGCAATTTGAGGTGCGATAACAGATTTTTGAATTTGATTTTTGGAGGGAAAGTTGGCACCAGAACTAAAGGCTAATATATTCACATCATTCATTTCGATTGTGTTGTTTTCAATGAGAAAAATATCTGTGTGAATGTTAATAGGGGGAGAAAAATAGAGTGCAGTAGAAAGAGGTATGAATCCGTGAAGCCGACCCCGATCAGAAGAACAGAGCATGAAAAGTGGATCTATGAGACAGAGGTAGTGTCATTAGACAGATCAATCATCTTTGTTGCCTTCTAACAATTGTAGCATTGTAAATCCTTTAACAAGGTGAACCTTAACCGGTTCTTCATGTAAAATCTCTTAATAGAGTCACTTCTAATATGAAGTTGTAAAATCCTCTAGCAAGGTGAACTTTAACAGGTTCTAAGGTATTCTTAACTGGATACCAGTCACTCCTAATAGGGTGATATTCTTAGAAAGAATTGGTTGTAATCTCCTTCACTGTAGTAAAAGAGATTGTGGGTAATCCCGAACGTGGTTTTCTCCCTCTAACCGAGGGTTTCCACGTATAATTGCTAGTGTTATGTGATTCTTATTTGTGCATGCAAATTTATTTTCTTTGATGTTCTCTGCTTTCATGATTAATGAAATGTCTAAGTTAATTTGGAAGGATAGCTGCAGACTAGTTAGTTTGAAATTTTGAATTATGTATAAATATTTTTGACTGATTTACCCCCCTCTTAGTCATAGATTAATACTAACACATCTATGGTGACTCTCAGCTAATAATCAACCAAATCAATGATATATATCAAACCCAGGATGAAAAACTGATTCATAACAAAAGAATGGTTGATGACTTTAATAAATAATTTACCTTTGTCTCATTTCAGTAGATTCCCATATTAGAAAACAAAGCAGCCGATGCTATGGCTACATTGGCATCTATACCACAACTACAATAATTTGAATATCACTATGAATTCCTAGTGGAAGAGCTTCATTATCCTGCTTATGATTCCCCTAAGTCCCACATAGTCTATTATATCATTGGACATGACTCATCTCACTATAGTCATATCTACTCTTACTACGTGACCAAATTATCCCTAATAACCTTACCCATAATGAGAAAAGAAACCTAATCTGAAATGCTTCACGGTATGTCATCATGGCTAACGATTTGTATAGGCAAGGTTTGGATAGTACTTTTCTTAGGTGTCTAGAACCTAAAGAGTCCCAACATGTATTATCTGAAGTCCATGAAGGTGTTTGTGGATCTCACTCAAACGATCTAACTTTAGCTTGGAAACTACTAAGGGATGGCTACTATTAGTCAGATATGGAAAAAGATGCTATAAAATTTGCTAAAACTTGTGAGAAATGTCAGCTACATGGGCATCTCATACATACTCCAGTAAGAGAGCTAATACCTTTTTATCACACATTGGCCTTTTAAGCAATGGGTGTTTGATCTCATTGGCCAAATCTATCTTGCATCCTCTAATGGACACAATTTTATCATAAATGAAACTGAATACTTCACCAAGTGGGTTGAAGCAGTGCCACTAATCAAAGAAACCAACAAATAGGTAGCTATGTTCATTCTTAACTATATTATCTGTAGGTATGGAATACCTTCTTCAATTGTGACTTACAATGGAGGGCAATTCAAAAACAAGGATCTATATGAGCTCTATGAAAGGTTCAAAATCAAATAGCATTGGTCTTCTATATATTACCCTCAAGGTAACGGCCAGGCTAAAGCATCTAATAAAAATTTGTTGACTATCTTACACAGAACAATCAACAAATCTGGGAAGGATTGGCATCTGCAATTCAATTTGGCACTATGGGCTTATTGAACAAGCATCATAACACCTACAGGAGCTACACCTTTTTCTTTGGTATATGGGGTTGAATCAGTATTTCCTATAGAGGTGGAAATCCCTTCTTTGAGATTTTCTCTACAGGGTCTTGTCACTGATGAAGGTCACAGAATATCTAGATTACAAGAACTCGAATTGCTAGATGAACATTGGCAAGTGGTGTTTGATCATCTAAGAGCTTATCAGAAAAGAATGTCTAGAGGTTAGAACAACAAAGTTTGACACAGAGAATTTCAGGTTGGTGACCTTGTTTTAAGAGGGAATCCTAAAAATCAATAGTTTCGAGAACAAAAGGGGAAGTTTGAACCCAACTAGTTGGTTCCCTACATCATTACTACAGCCTTTGGCTCTGGCGCTTATCAACTCTCAACATCAAAAGGAGAACAGCTCCATGAACTGATCAACACCATCCACTTGAATAAATTCTACACCTAGCATTCTTTTCTCTAACATTTTGTACAGGGAAAAAGTCTTGAAGAAATTCTAAAAAAATTGGAAAAACTCCTGAAGAAATTCTAAAAAATTGGAAAAAGTCCTGAAGAAAAACAAGAAAGAGGAAAGAGAAAACAACAAAAAAGAAAAAAAATCAAAATATGAAAGAAAAATACCTTGGTGAAAACCTAGTAAACAAGCACCTTGGTAGTGAAAAAGAGAAATAATCTATGCCATGTAGGTGAAAACCTAGTAAATAGGTGCCTCTTGTATTGAAGTACTCCATCTATCAATGCAAATTTGGCATTTCCTTCTTTATTTCCCTCTTTTCTACATCTTTGCTTTAGCTTGTATATATCCTTCAATCACTTTGGTGACACCTTGGCATTTCTTGGGACCCTCATGGCTTGAAACCGATCAACGTCCTAGTCTTATGGTAATCCACTAATCAATTTAAATATCCTAAGTAGTTGAACCAAGTCATCCAATTTGAGTCATTCGTCTATCTCCTATCCACTATAGAGTTTTACCACTGAATAAACACATAAAGCAAGAACACTGAAAACAATCACTGAAAACTATTTGAGCTCTAATTGAAAATTTCTTTGAATGATGTCTTTTAACTTGATTTTCGATTATTATTCCCTCTGAGTAACTCAAGGAAGTCTATCTTGACTAAGAGGAGAAAGGACTGGGGGCATGCTATGTTTCTTTGTTTTCCAACTTGTAGGTATGATTCTGATGATCTGAAAACATCTCATAAGATGGGTGTCTGTGATAAGTGCCTTCACATCAAGGTGAACTCGCTACACATACCTCGACTCCATTTATTTGTATGCTACAAGAAGGTTGGAATCATTTCCTTGTCTTCTTTGAGTAACTTTCTTTATCATGCAATCTGGATACATGCTTAATATGTCCTAGGATATGAACGATACAAGGGTCATTACGGAAAAGATAATCAATATTGCATATAACAAGGAAGGAACTCTGTTTTTTTTGATGTGTTTTCATGCAGGCAACATTCAGGTCATCCTGGCTCTTTATGCCTTGATGCTTATGTTCATTTGCTATATTAAAAAGGATGTGACGTTCCAATCATCCTAGCTCTTTGTGCTCTGATGCTTCTATTTATTCCTACATTTTTAGTTAGTGATGATAAAAAAAAAATTAAAATCCAATGACTCAATTTTAGGTTACAATCATTCTTAATTTTGTGCATTACAAGTGATTTCAGCATAATACAATCTCTCTTTTTGGAATGAGAGCCTCACTTTGAAACAATCATCATATCTTTTCCAAGGGGTCAACTGACTTTATCGACGTGATTGATTTCTTGAGAACCAAAATCTAAAATCTTACATGAGATTTTCATTGTAATCATGAGTATATCATATATATATCCATAAGTTCATTCAACATTCATTTGCATTCATATTATTGCATAAAAAAAAAATATATATATATACATTTACATCATTAGATCATCATTTTTATCATTTATTGCATATGAAAAAGAAACAAAAAAATTCATATTCATCTGCATTACATACATGCTAAAAAGAAAGGCATTCATTTAGAACATCACATGGAAAAATGGATATAGATGATAATATCACAACACATCTCATATGCTCAACACAAGAACATTGAGATTGAACCATGTGTCATATATATCTCATCAAAAATGTCAATGTCAAAGGGGTACAAATGATATAAACTATCATAAATAATGTCTATCGGGGAAAGAATCACATAAACTACAAAAATGGGGTATACAACATAGCATAGTTCCTATAACAATCTAGATCTGGCCCTCTCCCTCATCACTTGGTGGAGGAGGAGGTTCTTGCGGAACATCAAACCGTCGAGGTTCCTGTGCTCCCTCTAATCTAGCCATATACTATGAGTAGGGAGCCACCTATCTATCTGTCAGCACTGCTACACTATATGCTGCCACATAATATGTTTCTTAGCTAGACTGATGCAAAACCTCATGTTGGGAGGTAGCTAGCTCTACTCTCAATCTTTGCACCTCTTGATCACTCTCTTATCTCAATCTACGAATCTCCTAGTCATGCTCTGTAACCTAGTTCTGTGCGACTACTAGTTGCATCTGGAGGTTCCTCACCTTCCCTCTCAATATATAGATCATATTCATTGGCGTCTCCCCATGAGGTATCTCCTCCTCTCCTCCCTCAGTCGACTCATCCCTCTATTGTCGCACTTGTCAAGGGGAATCTCACTCTCTGATAGGGAGGTTTCTTTACCAAAGGGTAGTCAAGTGTTAACCTAGTGGGCTCCCTTCGTTGTTCTTTGTTCTATCAAACCAATTAGGCATCCAAACTCTCTAGGAGTGCTCCCAATCAAGATGTGTTTACTAGTTGCTCAGGCATGGTTGAGATTCACAAGGATAAATCCAACCTTACACTATCAAACTCCTAACAAATGCTTGTAGAGATTTTAGTAGATGTTCATGAGGTTTTCCAAGGCCAATCAACTAGTTTTGAGTTTGGATTTGATCCATTTCCCCATCGCTCCTTCCTTTTCCTATTTTCTAGGCCTAGTAGCTCTAGAACCCCAATTAGCCCTTCCTAACCAGTTTTTGTGGATTTTATCAAAATTTCTCCATAGACCCACACAAAATAATTGTTGATCCGAGTAACCTTTTGGAAGTATTTAAAGATTTATGAAATGAGAAATCTTAGTCTAACCGTACAGGTACGGAACCCGAGAAATGCTTGTTTTAAGGGGTTTTAGGCTTATTTTGGTCTTTTTCCAAGGGTTTGGTGTCTTCCCTGATCTTCCATACCTCCAAACTCTCACACATTCTCTTCCACACCTCACTTGTTCATGCCAAACATTCTGCAACTCCAACCCTACTCATCCCTGCAAGAACTTGCATGATTTCATTCATTTCCCAACTGGGCTATGACTGAGCTCACCTAGGAAATGATGCTCATTGGCCTTTCAATAACCTCCAAATGAAAATAAAGACTACGTACACTATATAAAGGTCCATGGCTTGAGTCCCAAGGGTTATTGAGAAGAACTCAAAGGACTTCAAGTTGGAACCATGTTTGGGCCTCTCAAACCCTTACTCAAGCCGAGAGCTTACAAAATTTAGATCTCAATTCAAACCTACAACAAAACTAATCAAAATGCTTGCCAAGAACTACAAGAACATGTACCAAACAATGAGAAAAGAACATCAATGCAATCAACCTATTAAGTACGGATTGTTGCTCTAATTCTCAGAAAAAACAAGGTAAAAACTAAAAAATGGTCTCCAAATTGTATTCAAATTTGCTCCAGGCATTCACCAACCTCATTACATTCATGCTTGGGGAATTTATATACCATTTTTGGCCTAACTAACT
Organism: Cryptomeria japonica; assembly: GCF_030272615.1. NCBI lineage: Eukaryota > Viridiplantae > Streptophyta > Pinopsida > Cupressales > Cupressaceae > Cryptomeria > Cryptomeria japonica. The sequence continues at coordinate 8,791,811 of NC_081407.1, read as the reverse complement.
CTCCATCAATTTCTTAACCAACCTTTTTCTCAAAAATACAAAAAGTTGCTCAACGTTGCAAAAAGTTGTCAAGCAACTTTGACAACTTTTGCCAAAAAGTGCATTTTTGCATTACATGCTTTTCTTCCTTCTCAAAACCATCTAGGATGACTAAAAATCACTACTTTAACATGTTCCAATTCCAAACAAGGCTATTAAAGACATTTTACATCAAAATGCAAAATTATGCCATTTTAGGCTTACAAAGGCTTACAAGCCAAAATTGGGCAAATACATGGTCCTATGGACATCCAACCTACCAAAGCATTTAAAAAACATATGAGGACCTATGAGAAGACTCTTATTCACCATCCCAAACCAAACTATGAACAAACACACCAAAATGAAGAAATCGCACTCAAAACTAGGTGCTCCTGCACCATACTCCCCCAATGAAAAAGAAGTCAAGTGAGTCTTTGAGGCAGAAAAGGAAGGGGAACTCCATGCTTAGAGAACTCTTCCTTAGGTATCCAAGTAGCTTCAGATGTTGGAAGATTCTTCCATTTGATCAAGTGCTCCATATAGGTGGTATGCCTTGTTTTCTTCAAAACTCTGGAGTCTAACACCTTCTCGGCTTGTGGCAATGGTGCAGGTGGCAAGGGAAGGTTAGAGAGTGCTTTAGTAACCTCTAAGACTCTACTATCCTCCTCTAGAAGTGTGCCCTTATACTAGACTAGGTCTGCAATATTGAAGATGGGTGATAAATCCATATCACTGGGTAGATCCACCTTGTAAGCATTATTTCCATATTTGGCCAAACTTTTGCAAGGACCAATTCCTCTCATCTGAATCTTACTAGGGACACCTTTCTAAAGCCTTTCCTTGTTCAAGTGAACTATCACCATGTCACCAGCAACAAATTGGATATCCTTTCTTTTCTCATCTACTCTTTCCTTGCTCCTTTGAGAGTTGTCTAAGAGGGTTGTTCTCACTTTCTCATGAACCTCTTGCATTGACTAAGCCATTTATATGGCATGTCCACTCTATTGTCCCATCTTTCCCACATCTCTAAGCTCCAAAACACCTTTAGGATGAATGCCATACACAATCTCAAAAGGGCTTTTACCAGTGGACCTATTTACACTGTCATTGTAGGCAGATTCAGCTTGATGGATGATCTAATCCCAAGCTTGACCATACTCCTTTGTCAGGCACCTAAGAAGATTTCCAAGTGTTCTATTGACCACCTCAGTTTGGCCATCTACTTGGGGATGATAGGCTGAACTAAAAGACAAGTTAGTACCTAATCTTTGCCACAAAGTCTTCCAAAAATGGCCAATAAACTTTGCATCCCTATTTGATACAATGCTGATAGATAATCCATGAATCCTAACCTCCTTGAGAAACAAATTTTCAATGTGACTAGCATAATGAGTGACCTTGCATGGAATAAAGTGAGTCATCTTACTAAACCTATCTACCACAACATAGATGCTATCAAAACCTGATTTGGTTTTAGGCAAACCAACAACAAAATCCATACTCACACACTCCCATGGCCGGTTGGGGATAGGTAAAGGTTGATAAAGACCAGAATTGGAAGATGTGCCCTTAGCTCTTTGACAAACTACACATTGCTCCACATATCTCTTGATATCTCATTACATTTTAGGCCAATAGTAGAACCTTTGGACAAGTTCCAAGGTCTTATTCAAACCAAAATGTCCACTCAAGCATCCATTGTGCTTCTCTTGCATCAAGTTTTATCTCATAGACCCTTTAGGAACACATAGTTGTCCTCCTTTGAACAAAAGGCCATCTTTCAAGGTGTAATCTGCATATTCACTATGAAAATGGTTTCCAAACTCTTGGCAAACCTTGTAGGTAGCAGCAAAGTCTTCATCATCTTCATACAAATATTTTAAACTTTCCACTCCAATACTTTTGAGCTGCACTTCTTGCATTGTTAGTAACCTCCTACTCAATGCATCAGCTACCTTATTACATTGTCCTTTCTTGTGTTTAATGGTAAAGGTATATGACTTCAAATACTCTACCCATTTAATATTCCTATGGTTTAACTTTTCTTAAGAAATAAGAAAGCTAAGAGCTTGATTATCAGTGTAAACCACAAATTCCTTAGGCAGCAAACAATGCCTCCATTTCCTAAGAGATTGGACAAATGCATACAATTCCAAATCATAGGAAGAATACCTTTTCTTTGCATCATTGATCTTCTCACTAAAAAAGGCAACTGGTCTATTGTCTTGGCTTAAAACTACTCCAACTGCTATGTTGCTTGAATCACATTCAATGGTGAAGAGCTCATCAAAGCTTGGTAGGATGAGTACCAGTTGAGTAGCTACCTTTGTCTTCAAGAGATCAAATTGTCTTTGTTCTTCATTTGTCCATACAAATTTGGTTCTCATACCTCCCTTGATTGTCTCAGGAATGGGTGCACATATTTCACTAAATCCTCTAATGAACTTCCTATAAAATTGAGCCAAGCCATGAGAGCTTCTTACTTCACTTGTTGTCTTAGGTGTAGGCCAACTAATTATAGATTCCACCTTAGAGGTATCCATCTTCAAATTACCTCTTGAGACTACAAACCCAAGATACACCAACTCCTATTTCATAAACTCACATTTCTCCAAATTGATCGTTAGTTGCTCATCACATAGTTTCCTCAATACAATTTATATATGCTTAAGATGTTCATCTTTAAACTTGCTAAAAATTAAGATGTCATCTAAGTAAACAACAAAAAATTTACCAATGTAGTCTTCGAGTACTTCATTCATGAGTCTCATGAATGTGCTAGGAGCATTTGTGAGTCCAAATGGCATAACAATCCATTCATAGAGTACTTCTATGGTCTTGAAGGCTACCTTCCATTCATCACCCTTCTTTATTCTAATTTGGTGGTAACCACTCTTGAGATCTATCTTGGTGAAGTATTCAGTACCCCCCAAACAATCTATCAAGTCTTCAATTCTTGGAATAGGAAATCTATACCTGATAGTAATCCAGTTTATGGCTCTAGAGTCAGTGAAAAGTCTCCAAGTACCTCCCTTCTTTGGAGCCAACATGGTGGGTACTACACATGGGCTGACGCTCTTTCTGATTAGTCCATTGTCTAGGAGTTCTTGTATTTGCTTGGCTATTTCCTTGTTCTGATTCGGTGTCATTTTGTAAGCTGCCTTATTGGGCAATGAAGCTCTGGGTATAAAATCAATTTGGTGACTTATGGCACATTGAGGAGGAAATGTAGCTGGTGTTCCATCACTAATGATGTCCTTAAACTGATTTAGGACCTGCTGCACTTCTTTAGTAATGCACACCTTCTTCTCTTTACTATCTTCCTTTGGTTATACAACAATGGAAAACCCTACTCCTTCTCCTTCCTTGAGTGCATTGATGAATTCTTTCTTACCAACTAGCAGCACACTAGAACCTTTTGATCTTCCCTCTACTTGGTCTCCTATGGACTAAATTTTGTATGTGATTCCATCCTTTTGGAAGGTATAAGAATTCTTCTCTCCATGGTGTATTGCTTTTCTGTCAAATTGCCATGGCCTACCTAAAAGAAGATGGTAAGCATCCATGGGCAAGATATCACACAAGATTCTATCTTTGTAGCCTCCTATAGTGAACTCCATCCAAGTTTGTTCATTCACAAGAACATGTTGCCCCTTGTTGAGCCATGTAACTCTATAGGGATCATTATGTGGTATTATTGGCAAATTGAGCTTACTCACCGCTTCCTCTGACACTATGTTGTATGTGGATCTTGAATCCACCACCACTCTATATACCTTTCCCATGATCTTTCATTTTATTCTAAACAAATATCTCCTTTGGCTTGGTTCCTCCTTAGCTGGTTCTTTAATCAAGACTCTTCTTATCATCAGGTTCTCTCCAACCTCTGACTACAAACTTACTTCTGATGCTTTCATGTTTGCTGCATCCTCTTGAGCATAATTTACTCTCCTCTCACCTCATTGGGATAAAGAAGACTTCTTAGGGAATATATAGGCCATGTGTCCAAGTTGATGGAAATTGTAGCACTTCATGGAGGCAAAATAAGACCCTCTTCCTGATCCACTAGACCTTCCTCTACTAGAGTTGCTAGATCCCCTTCCTCTATAGCTGCTCTTGCTACTAGAATCCCCACTTTGCTCAACCAAATTGGATTCCCCTTGGTATCTTTGGTCTAAACTTCTTCCACCAAAGCTATCTCTCTGACCTCTGCCATCTCTCCCTCTACCTCTGCCTCTGTTGCTTTGTTCTTGTTTCTTCTTGCTCTTTTCTTCCACCTTTAGTGCCAATTGATAGCACTTATGCATGGTACTAGGAGATAACAAACTCAATTCCTCTTGAATATTCCATCTCAAGCCATTCAACTATCTGGCTACCTTGATGCTCTCATGTTCTACCACCTTGGATCTCAGACATAACTTCTGAAATTCCTTAGTGTAACTGCTCACATCCAAGTCTCTTTGTCTCAAATTTTGTCTCCTCTTGTGCAACTAGGTCTCATAATCTTCAGGGATGTATGCTTCTTTCATCTTGGCTAACATGCCTTTCCAAGGGGCTATTGGGTTCTTACCCTCTTTTTGCCTCTCTTCTTGGATAAATTTCCACCAAGTCAATGTTGCTCCTCTCAATCTAGACTTGGCCACCTTCACCTTTTGTGCCTCACTAATTCCATCAAATTCAAAGTCATTCTCCAACCCCTCTATCCATTCCAGGACTACTTCAGGCTCCATTTTTCCACAAAAAAGTGGCACTCCTTCCACGGATTTTCCTCTTTAGGTTTTGATTTATTTAAGAAAATGTTATTCAGGTAGAATAGGGTTTGGTTCAGCTGTCCTATCCTCTTCTACAACTTCTTTACCCTTCCCTTCATTGACCTTAATTGTCACTTTCTTATTTTTGTCTTCAACTGCATCTAGTTTTCTCTCCAATTGTATAATCTTTCTCTGAGGAGCCTATTTTTTGATGAATACTAAGAGGGGGGAGTGAATTAGTAACCCAAAAAGCTTTACACTTAAACACTTTGCAAGACTGACAGCAAACCGGCAAAACAATTTAGCAGACAAACCAGTTAACAAACATGCAAACCAAATAGCTAATAATGCATTCACCCACAATAGCACAAACACCATAACACAAGATATTTTGACGTGGAAACCCAAATGGAAAAAAACCATGGTGAGATGGAACTCACAAGTAACTATCTGCAGAATAGAAACTAGACTGGTTGAGATCAGACCAGTTAAGGTCTTACAATGTTCTTTACCAGAACAAATCCTGTTAAGAATCTCAATCTCTGTTAGGAGATAAGTCTGATTAAAGACTACCTTGCTAGAGGATTTTAGATTCACAGATGTGAATCACCTTGTTAGAGGATTTACAAGAGGCTTTTGGGCCTACCCGGTTAAGGGCTATAGACTTGTCGAAGATGTGAGTAACCAACAAGTGAGTGATCTATCAAATAGCACATATTGCTTGGTTATATCCTTGATAGCTCGATCTTAATGCATTACAACAATACTTTAGTCTTCTATACATTTAAACTCTCTCTAACTCTTCACCTACCTTGAACCCTAGCAACAACATCAACCTCAACAACAACAACCTTAGAACCCTAGACATGATGTCCTTATAAAGGAATTTGATTTCATGTCGGTCCAATAGGATTACAATACAATTTCCTAGGTTCACTGCATCTGGACATATCTAGTAACACAACACAAAAAGCACCACCAGAGAGTCGGCACCGTCAAATGATCGGTGGATGGTAACTCATCACAAAGTGCCAGTTGGTAACTCATCATAGAGTATTACCGGTTCATACAAAATACCGGTTGTCGGTTTGTCAAAATGAAGACTGGTAAAAATGTGTTATGCTGCTTTAATCCCTCGTACCACTTGGTATCTATGAACCGCTTGGGGTCAACATGCCGCTTCAGACCAGTAAACACATTCTGTAAAACATCACTAGTCTAAAGACTATAATCCAACATACCGGTTGGAACAAATATCGGTTGTGCTCTAACTCACACATATAAATAGGATCTTAATGCAAGTGTGTGTCCATCAATGACAATCACAACATGAATCATCAAAAATGCCAACATTTTCTTCCTCTTGATCTTCTACCTTATTGGCTAACTCTACATTGGTCACCATCCTTAGAATATTCTCTCCTACTAATTCAGTGTCTGTCATGTACTGGCTTCTTCCCAAATCTTGATGCTCTGATACCACTATGATAGGGAGGTTGCTCAAAGAGAGTCAATTCTTTACCAAAGGGTAGTCAAGTGTTAACCTAGTGGTATCCCTTCATTTTTCTCTATTCTATCAAACCAATTAGGCATCTGAACTCTCTAGGAGTACTCCCAACCAAGATGTGTTCATTGGTTGCTTAGGCATGGTTGAGATTCACAAGGGTAAATCCAACCTTACACTATCAAACTCCTAAAAAATGCTTGCAGAGGTTGTAGTAGATGTTCATGAGTTTTTCCAAGGCCAATCAACTGGTTTTGAGTTTGGGTTTGATCAATTTCCCCATTGCTCCTTCCTTTTCCTATTTCCTAGGCCTAGTAGCCCTAGAGCCCCAATTAGCCCTTCCTAACCGGTTTTTGTGGATTTTCTCACAATTTCCCCATATACCCACACAAACTCATTCGTGATATGAGTACCCTTTTGGAAGTACTTCAGGATTTATGAAATGATAAATCCCAGTCTGACCGTACAGGTATGGAACCTGAGAAATGCTTGTTTTAAGGGGTTTTAGGCTTGTTTTGGTCTTTTTCCAAGGGTTTGGTGTCTTCCCTGATCTGCCACACCTCCAAACTCTCACACATGCTCTGACACACCTCACTTGTTCATACCAAACAATTTGCAACTCCAACCCTGCTCATCCCTATAAGCACTTGTGTGCTTTCATTCATTTCCTAACTGGGCTATGACTGAGCTCACCTAGGAAATGATGCTCATTGGCCTTGTAATGACCTCCAAATGAAAATAAAGACTATGTGCACTATAAAAAGGTTCCATGGCTCGAGTCCCAAGGGTTATTGAGATGAACTCAAAGGACTTCAAGTTGGAACCATGTTTGGCCCTCTCAAACCCTTACTCAGGCCGAGAGATTACAAAATTTAGAACTCAATTCAAACCTGCAACAAAAATAAACAAAATAATTCCCAAGCACTAAAATAACTTGCACCAAATAATGAGGAGGGAACAACAATGCAATCAATCCATTAAGTACGGACTGTTGCTCTAATTCTTAGAAAACACAAGGTAAAAACTTAAAAATGGTCTCCAAATTGTATTCAAATCTGCTCCAAACGTTCACCAACCTCATTACATTCATGCTTAGGGAATTTATATGCCATTTTTGTCCTAACTAACTCTCCATCAGTTTCCTAACCAACCCTTTGCTCAAAAATGCAAAAAGTTGCTCAACGTTGCAAAAAGATGTCAAGCAACTTTGACAACTTTTGCCAAAAAGTGCATTTTTGCATTACATGATTTGCTTCCTTCTCCAAACCATCTAGGATGACTAAAAACCACTACTTTAACATGTCCCAATTTCAAACAAGGCTATTCAAGACATTTTACATAAAAATGCAAAATTATGCCATTTTAGGCTTACAAAGGCTTACAAGCCAAAATTGAGCAAATGCATGGTCCTATGGACATCGAACCTACCAAAGCATTTCAAAACCATATGAGGACCTATGAGAAGAATCTTATTCACCATCCCAAACCAAACTATGAAAAAACACACCAGAATGAAGAAATTACACTCAAAACTAGGTGCTCCTACACCACTCTCCCATCTCCCCCTCACCGCCAATACCACCTCTAACCCCTGCATCGCAAGCTTCACCTCCCTCTCCTCCAACTGCACCTAATAAAACACCTTCTTCCCTCCTCCACTTTTGACCAATCATTGGTGCCCTACTGCTGCTCGCACCAGGATCACCTTCGGCTCACCTAAGTGGATCTACTCTCTGTTCTTGTACCTGAGCCTATCCTTGTGCTTGAGTTGGTACATCCTCTCAACCCTCATTGGTCTAAGGAACTTGCTCTCCTAGATCTATAAACCATGGGAATGGATGTCTCAAGGATTCATCCTTGTACTCTGGGGTCACCCTTGCATCAGCAATATCCTTTAAATAATCCCAACGTTGTGGCTGGACGGCTATCATCTCCTATACTGCTAGGGCATAAGATAAATTCAGACCCCATTCCTTCCTCTCATCATCCCCAAGCTAAGCGTAAGAAGTAAACTCCTGTGAAATGGCTTGCACTCACTCGTACTGCCTCATCACCCACCTAACAACAAACAACTAATAACCGCCTGTGATCTCCCAATGAGTAGGCCTATCATAAACATCAATCTCCACTTATGCCTCCAGTCATCCCACTCCTCTAAACCCCTATAAAGCCTCCAAACAACTGCAATTAGGTCATCCAACTAGCGTCTCTAGAAACCTATCTTCCCTAAGTGGGGCTGCGTCAAGTAACCTAAATATCAACACACGATGGGCTAATATGAATCTCTTGAATAATCAACCACTGGCATGCACACTGGGATATGCTCCCATGCCCATATCTGTAGAATAAGAACACTAGCAGCCATGCTCTTTGCATCTTGGTATGCGATCTCATGCATCTCATGATACATGTGTGCCAGCAAGCAAGATCCCCAGCCTAATCTCCTTGGTTTAGAAACTAACATCTCCAAAATCCTCCCCCAACCACACAAGAATCCCTATTGAGCTCTTTTTGGCATAACAAAACATCCCATCAATCCAGGCAACACACAAGCAATAAGAAATCTCCCTCCATATCTGCTCATCAGGTCATCCCATGAAATGGATCGGACTATAAGACTTTCATCTTGGAAAACCCTGCATAATGCTGTAATCCCCACCTAAGGAGATGAATCATAATCCACTATGTTACCTAAAAACAAAATCCTCAAAATCTTGTGTACATCCTTGCGAGTGATCATCATCTCCTTGGTAGGCAAGTGAAATGTGTTATGCTCTAAATGAAATATCTCGACTAATGCACTCAACAATCCGTGATTCACACAAATATCTAGCATTTGCAATAAGTGTCCAAAAATGCATGCCTCAATATGAGCCCTTTGTGCATCTGAGAGTTGTCGAACTAATCTCATGGTAGGTGGATAGGTACACTGAAACTGTATTTCTGACAAGCTAACCTACAAAATTAAACATAAACTCATCATTATGCAATACAAATTGAGTTAGAAAGTTGTCAAAAGTGCCCATGAATCCAACTAATCAATCACAAAAATCAAAATTTCAAGTTTCAATGCTAAAAAATGCTCACTATTTTTGAAACGAGTAAACATAGAGGGGAAGCGACTCGTACAAGTAAAGATTCTGAACAGTACAAGTAAACTCTATGATATGAGTAACTATCTCAAACAGTACGACTAAACAGACCCTGATGAAATGTCTCGTACGACCTAAGGGTATCTACAGAATGACAAAACAAATGAATTTATATGAGTAAACATTATTTAACAATTACTCGTATGACAAACCCTACTTGGCAGTACGATGAAATGACAAGACATGAGCTAAAACAAAATTACAACGAGAAATTCATATAAAAAAATTACAAATTCAAAATTTTTTAACAAGCTAAAGATCGATCACTTACCATAGGGGGATAGTTCCCATGTTGATTATGTCATCTTTGCAGCTTGAATCAGTGGGTATGCTCAAGAATTTCCATTTTGCTCCAGAGAAGGTTTTTGAATTTTTAAACTTTGAAAAGTGAAAATGACCCTTTTCACCCCTTATATAGAAAACCCTCATTTTTCAACTTGCTCCAATGGACATGAAAATTACAGCCTTGACTAAATCGACCATTCTGAATCCATTTTCGGGATCGAAGTCAAAATTTGAGATCATTTTTCTAGTCAAAATATCACAATGTTGACCACTTTATACTTTCATCTTCAGATCACTTTTTCTTATCATTTTTCGCTCAAATCAATTTTGATTTCAACTTAAATCTCCAATACATCTTCGTGCTCAGATTATCATCATTAAATCTTTTTATCCTTTCAATTTTCTACAATCATTGTAACCTCACCATCTTTCTATTTCACTCCCAAGGGGGCATCATCATCACATCATCATTATCAATGATTGCATCATCAAAAGTCAAGTTTTTTTTCAAATCTTCATATAAAGTCGAGCATAAAATCTTTTTAATCAAGGATTAATCAAACAAAACCTTATTGCTCTTCAAAATCAAATAGATCTCTAGGGACATATGAGTTTCATCACATCAAATCAAGCTACTATTGTCTTTGTCTGAATTGTGCTTAATTCAAGTTAGTGTTTAGTTTCATCGCTTCAAATCAAGCTGAACATTCTATTTCGCTAATCGATTCCATTTCAATCAAGTTCTAGATTGATACTTGTTTCTTGATCCATCAAGTTCAAGAATGGTATCTCTCTCTTCATTGGTCCTAGTACAATCAAGTTCAGGATCAGTGTTGCTTTAATCAATATGTTCAACTTCATCACTTCAAATCAAGTTGAACATCTCTCTCTTCATCGGTTTGTGATCCATCAAGTTCAGAACTGATAATTTGTTTGACATTATGTTTTCTTTGAATCAATGCACTGCTCTCACATCAATTTAAAGAGGGGCAAATGTAATACCCTAAAAATGGTCATCTAAACCATGGGCCTCTAATATCGACTACATCACCAAGGTCCTAAACAAAGGCAAATTAAATCAATCCAGAACACCTAATTAATTAATTCTCAGTCATCAATGTCACATGGAAAATAAATCATTCTATATTAATTAAATTATCATTTAATTAATTAATCATTCCAAGTAAATCATTTTAATCAATTATCATATTTAATTAATTAAATATCCTAGCATATTTAATTAATAAATCAATTTGTCAATAATTCATTGAAAAGGGAACTCATTTGACAATGAACTAAAATTGAAAAAATAAATCAAAATGGAATTAAATTGAAAAATCTCAGAAAAACAATTAAATGAATTAAGTCAATTAAATATCAAAATTGAATAAAATATGAAATAAATCAGTTTTTCCTTATTTTATCTTAAAATTTGTTCAATTTCCTTTAAAGCTAAGAAAAGAAGCGAATCACATCAATTCACATGGATTGTGCTTCCTCTGGGAGAATCTCTGTCATTCATCATTGATCGATCTTGACCGTTGGTCTCTCTCTAGATTTTCTATAAATTTAGGCTCATTCAAGATTACCCCTGGAGATTATTGTTATTATGTTGTTTTCACTCTAGGTCTATTGAGAATATTGCATTAGATTAATCATATTTCTTGAATCATGTTAGTTTGATTAAAATAATATATATGGATAAATTGCTTAAATCATGTTAGCTTAATATTGCATATCTTGCATCCATTTAACTCAATTTCATACTCATATAGATTAAATCCTTCATTTAGGTGTCGTCTAGTCACTGGTGTTGCATAAAGAACTCTGAGAGAAAAACTAAACTCACATCTACTAGAAGGCAACAAGTCTCTTTGTAATGGTTTCCTTATTCATTGATTATTTATTTACTAACTATGCATCTAATGACTTAATTTAAGTGTTGAGTATTCAAATATAGATACAAATACAAATATAGATACAAATCCACTTTTCACACACACACTTTGTGTAAGCATCTCAAGACCAAGAAGAGTTATAACATGATTATCAAAGTCTATGTTAGCGTATAGAGAATCTAACTCAACAGACCTACTACTAGCACCTTCTTCTTCTTCTTCTTCAGACTGGACTATGTAATATGGTTCAACAACAACAGGTTCTTTAGACAGAGTTTTGACATTCATGACAAAGCAGTCATAATTTGGTGTCGAATAGGTAATGTCATAAATAGATCTTATTTCAGAGTGATCAGAGTTAGAAGATGAAGCATCTGACTCCTCTTAAAGTGGCTCAATGAAAGCATGTATAGTATCAATATCAACATCTTTTATGTTGCAATTCCCTTCATGTTCTGGTTCAATGATCACTTGTGGTTGACATACTTGTTGACATGGCTATGTTAATCTCTTTCTTCTTTCCCATTCACCTTCCTCTGGGCTGATGTTGTGTCCTACTTGTATAGCCTCTAGTCTTTCATTTGTATTCCCATATAAGTTTTGCTTTATCTCATTAGAGGGAGATACAATAGGTGGGGAATATTCCTATACTTTTTCCTTTTTTAGCTGTTGCTCATAATCTTCTTGTCTTTTTAGTCTGATTTCCTTTATTTCTTATTGCAGCTTCAAGTGTATTATCTCTTGTGCTTCATATATGATATCATTATGTTCTTCAAGAGTTTCTTTGGTAGATGCATCTAATAGAGGTTCTGGATCCCATTCATACGCATTCGAGTTTGTTTCTGAATTTTCTTCTTGCATTCTTTCAGTATATGTGACAAGAATATTTAATGATACAAACATTTCTTTAATTCCTTCCACCTATTCTCTCATGTCTTCTGGGATTTCTACTTCTTGTAGTGTTACTGCTAATACATTTGGAACTTGATTACAAGATTCTTCTTCTCTCTAGATTGCTAGTCCTTCTTGTTCTTTCTCATACTCTTCCTAAGTTTGCTGAGTGTCTACTTCCTGCAATGTTTGATGTAGTTTCTTTTTCCTCCACTTAGGTTGTTTATGAAAAGTGTGTTCTTGATATAACTCATATGAATGGTACCCTGTTGGGATCTAAGAATACTGAGAGGGGGGGAAAATCAGTGTTCTACCAGAATGAAGAGTTTTTAACTTTCTAAACCATGCATATATATACCGGTAAATAAATAAGCATACTACAAGAAGCTAATAAACCATCCAAATAAATGAACACCATAACACACAAAATTTATACGTGGAAAACCTCAATGAGGAAAAACCACGATGGTATTTATGACCCACAATATCAATTCATTGGCCATATGAAAATTTATTACATAAAATAGGGGCTTGCACTTGCAGGAAGGCATACTGCCTAGAGAATACTGCTCATCACTAAAGAGTCTCACTAACTACAAGCTTTCTGCCAAAGTAGATTACTAAAAATGAACTCAGGAATGCATTTGCTATGCCAAATAGAGTTTTGGTTCTGGTTCTGCTATGTACCGGTTCATAAACTTGAACTATTATTGGTATTGCTTCTCCTCCAAGAATGCTTTCCAAGCTATCTATAGATCATTGTATGATATAATGTTCGCATACAAAAATGATCTTCATACATATATTTCACATCATACAGTTCTGCTATACCTATATATGTCTATCATCTATATCATCATCATATTAAATTGACCTAGCAGACTGACTTATATACCTATTACACATGATATGCCTTATGTCGTCTTACAATGTTTTTACAAAATATATTCAATGTTGGCCTCGACAATAATTACAAAATGATTTACTAGATAAATCTTCCTTGATGTTGGCTTTCTTGAAGTATTGATGTCGGCGTCGGTGCTGGTGTAGCTCTGAATGCTTCTAATGCTGGTATCTATTGGTATATGCCCCCTAGTGTCAGTTTGTGACTTCCATCATATCTTCTTGCCATCAATGACAAGAAAATGAATCCAATGAGTGTCAATTGCCAACAATATCCCAATTTGGCATTGATGGCAACAATCATGTGAAAAATGGATTCCCTGTTGGTGTGCTCCCCCTAATCAATACACTCCATATACTCCATCTGATAATATTTTCTTTGATATTTTTCACATATATACATACTCCCCCTTTGACATTAGTGCCAAAGACCAATGAAAGAATTGAAAGAATAAAAGAATACTATTAGAGTCACTAGAGCTTAGTCATCTTCAGGATTTTTGGGTATGCCTTTTGTAGCAACTGAAGATATGTGTCTCAGCCTAATTTGAAAGTATCAAAATATAAATGCAAGTCCACTAAGTAAGTGGGCAAGTGTTTCCTTCTCCTGGGTATCTATCGGTGTGGGTTTTGATAGCATATCCATGCATTCTTTCATGAACACCCAATGAATCAAGTCTAGGGCTTATCAATCCTCTTAGATTTCTTGCTCTCCTTATCATTTTATCTTTCTCCTTCTCAAAGGAAAAAACTTGGTTCTCCAAGGACAAAATGTGCCTATCAACAAATGTAGTTAGTGCAGTCAATCCATCAAAAGAGTTAGCAATATTAGCCATTTTGCCATATAACTCCTTCAATCTGCTATCTATATTAGCTGTAAGGCTTGCTATATTACAACATACTCTGTAGATATTAGTACATTGTTTTAATCAAATTTCAATGGAATAAGTTTGTCTTATATTTTCTTCTTCCCAGTTTCTATGAGCTGATCAAAAGCTGCTCTTTTTGTTGCAGAGAAATTGTCCAAGGCCTGTTAGTCTGCAATCTATCTCAAAGATTGAAAATTATTGGATATGTGCTATGTTAAAGTCTTGAGCTTACCATAAGGGCTTGCTCCATCCTCAAACTGATAGTCAGGCATTGTTTTGTGTGGTACAGAGACCGATTGATCAATTAACCCTTTATCTACAATCCCTTCCTTTAGTAATTTTTGAGTGGCCATCATCATTAATTTTGTTGGACTCAACTCAGAGACTGATTTCTTCTCAACCTGAGAAGTGTCAATTGCCAAAACTCTTGTTGGGGAATCAATTTTACTTGTCGGTATGGACTCAGTTGATTTTACCTTGTCCATCTCAACCTCATTTGCATCAGTGGCTTCGCCACTTGGTGCAATATTGGTTACTGTCGGTGGAGTATCATCCATAGTGTTTCGAGTACCTTGTACATTCCCTTCCTCAAAATTGGTCTGTGTCAGTATATACTGTACACTCTCTTTAACTTTCGGTTGTGGTTTGCCAAAATTGGAGTAGAACTGCCCAAGATACCCTTTCCTTTTTATTTGTTAGGAATGGTGGAAGATGTTGCCCTTGCAAATTCTTCTTGAGATATGAGAAAGTCTGGGTTTTTTTGAAAGAATTTGGTCCATCCCTTACTTGTATCATTTACCACCTCATTTACTCTTCCCATCATAAGGATTATCCACCGATTTTTACTACTAAAAATTGTCCTATTAGTAGTATCTATATATCTTTTCATTTCTTCATTACTTACAGTACCACATAATTCCAAAAGTGCAACTTCCTTGATTTCCCTATCCCTCTTGATAGCGTCAAGTCTTCTAGCTTCAATTTTATTATATAGGGATAAAGGTATCTCCTTCAAAATTTCAACTAAGGCTTTCTTATAGATGTCTATATACAATAAAATATCCTCTTCTAATTCATTCTGCTCATTTTCTTCAAAATCTTCATAATACTTTGATATATTCTTTAATATTTCATCTTTTGTAACTTCATCAGAAAGTTCAACACAGATCATTGTTGTCTTACTAGTTCCAATATCATCACCCTTCTATTTTTTTCTTGTGGTTGTCGGTGTAACTGGTTTCCTCTTCTGCATAGGCTTCCTTACTAGTGGTGGAGGTGCAGTAGGCTGAGCTGCCTTTTTGATAATTCTCCTCCTTGGTTCTACCTTTTGTTTCTCGACCAATGGTTTTACCACATTCTTCCTTTGCACCCTTCTAAAAGCTAGAGGTTCATGATCCTCAGAGTCAGAGTTAGAAGTGATTGGGGAAATGTGAACTTGTGGCTTCTTCACTTCTGCAGTACCAACCTCTTCTGGTTTAGCTAACTATTTAGATTTAGAGCCCAACTGAGTGTCTATCTTGTGAATCACATCTTGCACATATGCAAACATCTTCTCTATTTTCTTCTCTCTTCTTTTCCTGTTAAAACTTGTTTTTACTTCAAGAGCCTTCTCTCCTACTATACCGAAGTGCTTTGTTTTATCATCTAATGGGGCATCTAACATCATCTTTGCACAGAGTTTAAAAATGTTGTCATCTACCTCATATCCAAGCTCAGTAATCCATATTTTCCTGGGTTCAACTACTTCCATGAGAGTTTCATCAATTTTCATTGTGAAACATATATCAGTGGAATACTTCTCCACAATGTTCTTTGAAATTCTTTCCGTTTGCCTCATGTTTTCTTGAAATGTCTTAAAATAACCCCAAAGTTTCTCATCTCTACTGGTACCAAGACCAATGATAGCTTCTTTGATTTGCATACCTATCAGTATGTCATGAGCCCAATGCTTCTTTCCTAAACTGGGTAGCTCATTCAGGAAGTAAAGCATTAAACAAACAATCAAGTTTCCATATCTGAAGGTACCTTTCTTGGTTCCTTTGATCTTACTAAGGTTTAGCATCAACTCACTCCTCGTCCATTCACATAAGTCATACTTCACATTATTCCTTAGCATCTGATATGTAGCATGAATGCATGAACTTGAAACATAATTCAATTGGTTGGATTGAGTTACCCTGTATCCTATGATCATGCTTGCAAACTTTATATCCATGTCGGTGATTGTTCTTATCCTCATTGATCTATTATCAGGTATAGAACTGGTGAGTTTCTGGACCTCTATGTTGGAAATTTTCTTACCAGGTTCTTGTCCGACCCTGGGTAACCCAGTAACAGCTTGAATATCTTCCTTCATGATCATGTAGGGTCTATCTAACCAATTGAATTCATTGTGAACCCTATTCAGAATGTATCTGATAACTTCATCCTTAAATTTTGATAAATATAGAATATCGGTTAACCCTAGATCCTCAATTGCTTTGAATTCTGGTTTGATCATTCCAGAGTCTCCCAGTATCACTGATTGATACATGATTTTGATATATTTAGTGCCCAAATCCTCAAGAGTGTAGTGAATGTATACCCTCACATCTTCAACATACATTACACCATTAGGAATCTTAGAAAATGCTCCCGCAGAGTCTTCCTTTTTGGCAATTTTGGGAACCTCCTTAAAGATTGGCCTTAACCTATCCTTGACTTCGATGATTGTGGGATTCACAATAAAAGTAGGAGTGGAAGATCCAGATGCTATTTTGAAAATTACCTGAAAGTGAATGTCGGTGGAAGATTGAGTGCTTCAGATAACTGCTCAAAATCCTTTCTCAATGCTTTGCTCGCTCTTAATTCGCCTTTACTTCGCTCTGATTGCTTGAATGCTCGGTGAGTGAAAATGAATTCACTTACCCTCTTTTATCAGTGAATAAAAGCCATAATTTTATGTAATTAATGCTTCACCAACAACCCTACGGATGTCGGTTTCATAGTTATGTGTCGGGGTAACCTTCATTGATGATGAACACAATTCTCCAGATCTCTTTCCAGATCTCCTTAGATCTCTTTCAGGGTAATATGCAAAATTTATCAGTGACTTTGCCAACCCCTAAGGGTTATGCCTCAGTTACTGGTGGAATTTCTAGCCGGTGGAGGAATACCTTGTTCTACCGATGGAATTATCGGTATAGATCCATCTCCATTTGGTTCTTTATATTTTCTAACCCATCTCTTGGTGTGATCTTGTTGTATTTGATCTACCTTCTTCTTTCCTTTCTCATTATCTTTATCATTATTAGCCGGTTGAGTCTTACTTCTCCAATACTTAGCAATATGACCTATTTTGTTGCATGCATAGCATGTAACATTGTTCTTTTGAATTGCTTTGACATATCCAGTATTTTTTCTTGACCTTCAATCATTAGAAAAATGTCCAAACTTTCCACATGCATGACATTTAACATTCATTCTGCAATCTTTTGATCTATGACCATATTTCTTGCAGTTTGTGCATTGACCGGGAACATAATTGTAGCTTTGATTTGCCTTATTTCTACATTGTTTAGCCATATGCCCAAATTTATTGCAAACAAAACATCTACCATTGAATTTATAAGAATTAGATTGCCTTACCAGTTTCCTCTATTCTGATGAGTTCTACATACCGGTTGTTTGATCTTCATTAGTAGTACCAGAGCTTTCACCTTGTATAAATCCAAGTCCTCTAGAATCATCAATCTATCTTTGTCTTTTCAGTAAGTCATCCAACTGTGTATCACTGATTCTAAACTTTTCTTTATACTCACTTGCAGTAGTTAGATCATCTCTCAAAGTAGTTATTTTCCTTTCAAGTTCTTGTTCATTGTTACGGGAGTGTACCAAATCAATTCTCAACAGATTATTCTCATGAGTCAATCTTCCACATTCATCAAACTTGTTCTTCAGAGATAAAACAAGATTATCTTCCTTCTTCTTTTCGTCCTTAATATCTTTTGATAACCTCAATGCTCATGGTCAAATATTTCATTTCATTATTCATGAGCATGTTTGCTTGACTTAGTTTCTGACATTGTTCCTTAAGAGCATTCTTCTCCTCATCATCCGGTTGTTGCAAGAGTTCTTTTCTCTTGGCTTGAGCAGATGACAACCTTTCTTGCAGGATAAGAATGAATTCATTTGTAGAATTCAATTCTTCTTGCAATTTCAAGTTCTTCATCTTTTCAACATCATAATCCTCAAAAGCCGTGTCAAGTTGTTTCTCCATAGCCATGTTCAAATATTCCGGTTTCAGGATCTTCCTCAAGCTATTAAACTTCTTCCAAGGTACCAGGCTCTGATACTAGTTGTTGGGATCTAAGAACACTGAGAGGGGGGGGAATCAGTGTTCTGCCAGAATGAATAGTTTTTAACTTTCTAAACTATGCATATATACCAGTAAACAAATAAGCATATAACAAGAAGCAAATAAACCATCCAAATAAATGAACACCATAACACACATAATTTATACGTGGAAAACCTCAATGAGGAAAAACCACGGTGGGATTTGTGACCCACAATATCAGTTCACTGGCCATATGAAAAGATATTACATAAAAGAGGGGCCTACACTTGCAGGAGGGCATACTACCTAGATAATATTGCTCATCACTAAAGAGTCTCACCAACTACAAGCTTTCAGCTAAAGTAAATTACTAAAAATGAACTCAAGAATGCATTTGCTATGCCAAATAGAGTTCCAGTTCTGGTTTTGCTATATACCAGTTCATAAATTTAAACTATTACCGGTATTGCTTCTCCAAGAATTCTTTCCAAGATATCTATAGATCATTGCATGATATAATGTTCACATACAAAAATGATCTTCATACATATATTTCGCATCATACAGTTCTTCTATACCTATATATGTTTATCATCTATATCATCATCATATTAAATTGACCTAGCAGACTGACATATATACTTATTACACATGATATGCTTTATGTCGGCTTACAATGCTTTTACAAAAGATATGCAATGTTAGCATCGACAATAATTACAAAATGATTTACTAGATAAATCTTCCTTGATGTCGGCTTCCTTGAAGTATTGATGTCGGTGTCGGTGTTGGTGTAGCCCTGAATGCTTTCAATGATGGTATATGTCGGTATATGCCTCCTAGTGTCGGTTTGTGAATTCCATCAGATCTTGTTGCCATCAATGACAACAAAATGAATCTAATGAGTGTCAATTGCCAACATACCCAAGTCCAGTTTTGTCATTTGTAGACTTAGTTTGTAGCTTGATAGGTTTGATGATTCCTTCTTGACACTTTCCCAAAGGACATGTACCTAAATATCCCATGCATTGGATTACCTTATAGCCTTGACCATATTGTTCAGGGGAAACTTCATAGTGTTGCACTTCTCTTTTTTCATTCTCTTATCTGAAAAGCCAATTGAGAATATCTATCTCTTATGTTTCATCTGCAAGGGATTTAGGGGACTGTACAAAAATACCATCATAGATGATGTTTGTCACTGAAGTTTGTGGTTTTATAGCCTCATATGGGTTTCTAGACTGTCTTGGTGATGGGGGAAGAGACATTAATGAAAGTACAGGTTCTATCTTGTATTCATTCATGCCAATGCCTATGATTTTTAGTTTCTTTTCTAAGTCTTTTATCAAAGTTTTTGAACTCTTAGCTGCAAAGGTTTATCTTTTATGAGGGACAAGGGTATCACCACACTTTTGTAAAGCATTATAGGTGTAGCTTGTATAAGCGGGAACACTAACTTCAACTCCATTGTAGGGAAATTTCAAGTATTGATGGTATGTAGATGGTACTGCTTGCATTTCATGAATCCATGGTCTACCCAAAAAGATGTTGTAAGATAGGGGAAGGTCAGACACCTAAAAAATAACATCTCTTTCCACAGGTCCCACCCTAATCGGTAACATTACTAAACCAGCAATCTGATCAAATCATTTGTCAATAGAGTCTTAAGAGCTGATTCATACGATTCTTCCAAACAAGTGAAATCATTTTTAGGATTTGAAATCCAAGGCTTCTCTTTAAACCACTCTTTTGATTTCTTAGGAGGGTTTTCTATAGCACTTTCAACTGCTTTGAGGTCTTGTGTGCTAGTAATCAGATTAAATATTTTGGGTTTTGATTTTGGTTTAACAATATCGACCACTCCATCATTAACAACATTTATGTTATTATCTTTGTTGTATTTCCAGTATTTGTTCTTCTCTTTGGAACTAGAACCTTGTTGTGTTTCTTTATAAAGTGTTATATCTCCTTTCCTTACGAGCACATCTTCCATTTTGAGATAATCGTCCACCATCTTGTTGAATGAAGGGTATACTTGCATTTGGATATTATATTTAAACTTGGGAATTATATTATTAATAAAGATGTTGATCTTCTCAGAATTGTTGGCATTATTGGCATTAAGTTGTCATTGATGTCAACTAGTTTGGCAAGGTCACCGATGAGTAAGAAGTGGTGATTAGTATAGGAGAAGTAAGACATGTTGATGTCAATCCATATGTATGTAACTAGATTGAAAGTAAGTTACCGATACACATGAAATGCATCTTCTACTGGTAAAGCAGGACCACCGGCAAGACAAAACAAGAAAGCAAGAGAAGAACTAAAGGATGTAAACTGGTATACTAAGAGAAGATTAATGCTGCCGGTAAATGGACTGAGTAGTAGGACCAACATGTTAGATGAAAGGCCACATTGAACCACCGACATAGAAGAGGTTTGTAAGTATGAAGGCCCATTGGTGGAGTTATGTTATATCGGTAAGGTGAGTTGAACCGGTAGTCAATCTTGGTCAATCAAGAATGTCAAACAGACATAGAAAAACAAGCAAAGGTGGATGTCGACAAAGATAATAGGTAGAATCCAGGTGGTGATAATGCACAGGTCGATGAAGTGTGCATCAACATAACAGTCAGTGAACACGTTGACTTTTATGAAGAACCTGCAAGTCATGGGAGGTTGCCTAAAGATTGCGACTCAAGATGGAAAGCAATTGAACTTATCCTGCAAGAAGATATGATCTTTGTACCCATTTGTTGAAGGAAAAAATTGACCCATTGATGGTGCGTGATAGAGAAACACAGAAAATCATGGTGCAGACCTCTAGATATAGAAAACGTACATTGGAATGTGAGGTGTTGGTGGTTCTGATCAATGACATGAATATCATCTCCTTGGAAAAGCAAATTGAATCAAATCTAATATGGATCGAGTTGGTGAAGGCAAAACCTAACATGGAACTATTTGAATGTTGTTTTGGTGGGAACCCTAGATGATAAATATGTAAGCTCAAGATAGAAATCAGTTGATTCTTGATGCGAAGAGTGAGAGAGAAGAGAGCTTGAGCAAAGAGAAAGACCATCTTCCTTAGAGTTTATTCTAAGAAATTTGCAGAGTGAGTTAGCAGGAGAACTAGTGAGAAGGTCTAATCGGTAGTGACAAAGTAATCGGTAAACTATTGCAAGTCTAACAGTTAAGCTAACCGATGAGGTGTGTTTTTATCAAGAAGGCATTTGAGAGTGACATTGTGTGGTGTAATTTTGAGGGAGAAAGAAGAGGGGCTAGGAGTAAGAGGTGAGTGATCAGAGAGAGTAATCTGATAATCGATAGTGTGAGAACTAGTGAAGAAGAGGAGGTTGTTAACCAGCAGAAAGCCATTGTTTAGGCGTTGCCAAACTCATTTGCAATCAGGTGCTATAATTGTATTTAAATTGTATTTCATTGTACAACACTGAGTTGGAGCTTGGTGCTCCTTGGGTTGGTACCCTAAATCAGTAGGGGTTGGTGCTCCTTGGGTTGGTGCCCTAAATCAGTAGGGGTTGGTGCTCCTTGGGTTGGCGCCCTAAATCATTGTAATCCATTGTTTCATTGTGAGGTTGGATTGGAGCAGTAGACTCCAACAACATTTCTCACCGAGGTTTTTCCCATATTGGGTTTTCCTCATACATTTGGTGTTGTAGGTTGTATTTGTGTTTTTTCCTCTTTTGATATCTACATTTGTTTTACCAATTTGATTGTTTAGTGCTTAGGGTAATAACTAGTATTCCAAGGTTGTTTAAAATGAAAAAAAATAGGAACCATTGATTCACCCCCCTCTTAGTGGTACATTGTGTTCAACAAATGGTAATCAGAGCTTAGGTTCCGGCTTGATTAAATATTGGGTAGATTATGCTTTTAGAACACAATGGCAAGAAATGATTCTGCCTCCTCAAAAGCTCCCATGTTTGATGGATCTAACTATGCCTTCTAGAGCAGAAGAATGGAGACCTATATTTCCTCCCTTGGTTTTGATGTGTGGATGTCTATCAAGAATGGGTATATTGTCCTTGGTGTTCCTCCCACTGATCCGGATCCTAAGAAGGAGTATGAGAATAATGCAAAGGCTAAATATGCTATCTTAAGCAGGTTGTCTGATAATGAGTTTGTCAAGGTCATTCACTATGCATCCGCCAAGGAGACTTGGGATAAAATGGAAAGGTTATTTGAAGGAGATGCAAAAGTCAAAGAGGTCAAGATACAAGAACTAAGGGGTCAACTTGAAGGCTGAAAGATGAAGGATGAAGAAAATATTGCAGACTACCTTCACAGAATAGATGAAACTGTGAACACCATCAGAGGACTTGGAGAAGAAATTGCAGATGAGATTATTATCAAGAAGGTAATTAGATGTTAGACACAATGCACCACTGAGAGGGGGAGTGGGTGAATCAATGGTTCACAAATCTTTTCCCTTTAGTAAACATATGTGAGCATACTAGTTGATAGGTCTAAATCAATGCAGACTTGCTAGTTAGTGGGGAGACATTATTACAAAGTTTAGGGAACCAACCCAAGGAGTACCAACCCCTAACTTTAGGGCACCAGCCCAATGAGCTACAACCCCTGACTTTAGGGCACCAAACCAAGGAGCACCAACCCTTGCACCTGTTAGGACCCAAAGACAATTGAGAGGTGGGGTGAATCATTTGTCTATTTATTTCAACCCAAATATAACTCAACTAAACTTAATGCGTAATATCGATAAACCAAACTTTATGTCTGTTGACAGGTTAACAGTTAATTGCAATACCGATAAAGTTTAATGCATGAAACAGAAAGACAAATAACAACCACAACACATAACACAAAGATTTGTATGCGGAAACCCTGTAAGGGGAAAAACTATGATGGGAAACTTTACCCACAATTAGATGATACTATTGCAGATAGTATGTGTGTACAATATGGGGTCTGTACATGCAGAAAGGCCAACTGCCTAGAGCTCACTACTCAATCACAAAATGGGAGTCAAACTGACTACAATTGGATGGTTAAATCTAATGATAATATATTGCTCAGAATAGCATCTTCATATGTTGGATTCAGTACCAGTTAAGCTCTAATTGCCTTTTCCAAATCTTCCTTTAATCTTAAAATGATGTCTGTATGTATAGCTCTGCTTATATTCACATATACCTTATTACAATCCTCTACCACACCTTCTTTTTCCTCTTACAATCTCATAAATGAGATTTTGCATATATACCAAAACCTAAGACCAAATGTGTAGGTCGACTTACAAAGAATATTACAATTAAATCAATTACAAATGAATCAATATGCGATGAATCTTGTCGGCTCAGTGTATTTAACATAATAACAAATCATCTCCATAACGTGTCATGCTGATCTAGAATAGATAATGCTTGTCGGTCCATAACCTAGACCTATTCGCCGGTAACAGCAAATATGCAAACTCGATTAGACCAATGACCAGATCACCAAAACAAAGTGTCCAAACAATGTCTTCGACATAACCAAGTAATCTCCAGATGATAACAGATCATCCTCAGTATCAGTGAGCAATATAACCTATCGGTGAACCAAATACCGGTGACTATGCATAAGTCATTGAACATGTTGGTGAAATTAACCAAAGATCTCGAAGTGCTAATAGGTGTTGACAAGTGTTGACATCAATGACAAAACCAGTGCAACACATCCAAAATACCAACAATCTCCCCCTTTGGCATTGATGGCAACACAATATGGAAAAACCATCTAAGTGCCAAAGCAGAAATGCCAAAAACCAAAAAACAACAATCTCCTAAAGAGATCATTAACCAGAAATCAAAATACAGATATAGAGAGTAACAATCTCTCCAAATGAATAATCTCTATGTTTTTCCATAGATATCTCTCCCCCTTTGACATCAAATGCCAAAGCAATACAAAAACCAAATAAAACAGTTCATAGAACTTATTACAAAATACCAACTTATCCAATTTATCCAACTACTCCCCCTGAGAAGTAGCTCTCCTCATCAAAGCCGGAAAAAAATATTTCTCTGTTAATTTTGTCGATTTGATGCCAAGCATCAACTGTCTAACTTTCTACCGGTGAGGGTATAACTCCAAGCTGCTCTTTGAGATATTCAAAAGTTTCCTTAGGAAAAGACTTAGTAAAAATGTTTGCAATCTGCTCTTTAGTATTCACATAAACCAATTTCACTTCTTTTGCTTCAACATTCTCTTTCAGAAAATTGAATTTGATTGAAACATGTTTAGTTTTAGAGTGAAATATAGGATTCTTAGATATATCAATTGCTGCCATATTATCATAGTAAATGGTTATAGGTTCTTTGCATTTTACCTTTATGTCCTTCAACATTTGCTTAATCCATAATACCTGTGTACAATTAGTTGTTGCTGCAACATATTCTGATTCTGCCGTTGATAAAAATGTGCAACTCTGTTTCTTGCTCAACCATGAAATTAGTCTGCTACCAAGAAAGAATACTCTGCTGATGGTGCTCTTTCTGTCATCTACATCTCCTACCCAATTTGCATGTGTATGCACATAAATCAAAATTTTTATTTTTAGGATACCATAAACCAAGATTTGTTGTGCCTTGTAGATACCGAAAAATCCTTTTTACTGTTGATTCATGATTTTCTTTAGGATTACTCTGAAATCTTGAAACAATACATACTGCATTCATAATATCAGGTCTTGTTTGTGTCAAATACAGTAAACCTCCAATCATAGACTTGTACCTTGTTAGATTAACAGGTGTTGATTCATCCTTCAAAGATAGTTTATTAGTTGTAGTCATAGGTGTACTAACCAGTTTAGAGTTTTCCATGCCAAATTTCTTAAGCAATTCCTTCAAGTACTTTGATTGATTTATGAATATACCTTTATTAGTCTATGAAATTTGCAATCCTAAAAAGAATTTTATCTCCCCAATCATAGACATTTCAAATTCTTCTTGCATCTTATTAGAAAAGTCTTTACACAATCCATCTTCTCCTCCAAAAATGATATCATCAACAAAAACTTCAATAACCAAGATGTCATCATTAGTCACTTTGTAATATAAGTTGTTGTCAGCATTTCCTTTAGTGTAACCAAGCTTCAAAAGATATTTGTCCAATCTAGCATACCAAGCTCTAGGAGCTTGTTTTAACCCATATAAAGCTTTCCTTAACCTGCAAACCATATCTTTGTCATCTGTCAAAGAAAATCCATCAAGTTGTTCAATGTAAACTTCATCTTCAAGATTACCATTAAAAAATGCACATTTAACATCCATTTGATATACTTTATAGTTCTTGTGTGCTGCAAAAGCTAAGAATAGTCTGACTCCCTCAATTCTAGCTACCGGTGCAAAGGTTTCATTGTAATCAATTCCTTCCTTTTGAGAATATCCTTTACACACTAATCTTGCTTTGTTTCTGATTACCTTACCATCTTCATTAAGTTTATTTCTGAATACCCATTTAGTTCCAATTACATTTTTGTTTTTAGGCCGGGGAACCAATGTCCATGTGTTATTCTTTTCAGTTTGTTCCAATTCATCTTTCATAGCATTAATCCAATGTCTATCTTCACATGCCTCAATAACTGATGCTAGTTCAATTTGAGAAATTAGACATACCTCTTCATTTTCCAGTCTTCCTCTTGTCATAACTCCTTGATACTTGTTCCCAATTATCTGACTTTCAGAGTGATTCAATCTTACATACCTGGGTGTATTTACTTGTTGTTGTTCTTCAGTCACTGTGGAATTCTCAGATGATGCCGGTGTGACTGGATCAACATTCTGTACTGGTGTACTCATTGTATGTTCATTTGTCATTATCTCTATTGCTGATTTAGAGTCCATTGACCTTGAATTACCTCTAAATTGTTCATCAATCTTCACATTTGCACTTTCAACAATTTTCTGTAATCTTTTGTTAAAACATCTATATGCCTTGCTCTTAGATGAATAACCAAGAAATATTCCTTCATCACTTCTAGGATCAAATTTGCCAATATACTCATCTCTCCTAATATAACATTTGCTTCCAAATATTCTGAAATATTTAAGAGTAGGAGTATTACCAAACCATAGTTCATGAGGGGTCTTATCGATTTCACCTTTGATGTGAACTCCGTTGAATGTATAAGCCGTTGTATTCACTGCTTCTCTCCAATATACACAAGGTATATTTTCTTCTGATGTCATGCTTCTAGCTACATCCAAAATAGTTTTGTTCTTCCTTTCCACAACTCCATTCTACTGGGGTGTCTGAGGTACTAATAACTGTCTTCTGATTCCATCCACTTCATAGAATGTATTAAATTCCTTAGATGTGAATTTACCTCCTTGATCTAATCTCAAACATTTGATTTTCTTACCGGTTTCATTTTCTACCATCACTTTGAATAATTTGAATTTCCCAAAAGCTTTTAATTTCTCCCTGAGAAAAGTAAACCAACACATTCTAGAATAATCATCAATGATTGGCATAAAATATCTATCTCCTTGTAAACTTCTAGTTCTTGCTGGACAACATAAATCAGTATGAATTAAGTCAAGAACATTATTAGATTTCTCCAGAATACTCTTAAAAGTTATTCTAACTTGCTTTCCAAATTGACATTCCTTACATACCGGATTGTGAGGTTTGAGGTTTAACAATCTTAGGTAAATCCCTTACTGTCTTAGTTGTACTGATTTTCATAATGCAATCAAAATTTACATGACAAAGTCTCTTATTCCATAACCAACTTTCATCAATATGTGCAATCAAACATGCTTTCTCATTATTATTCAAATGAAAGATATTACCTCTAGTTTGATTATTGGTTGCAATTTCCAAACCAATTTTGTTCATGATTTTGCATTTACCATCCTTGAATTGTAACTGAAATCACTTTTCAACTAATTGACCAACACTCCAAAGATTATGCTTCAAACTTTCAATAGAGTAAACATTATCAGTATTGTGCTTGCCATCAAAAGATATAGTGTCTTTTCCTTTAATCAAACAAGCTTTATCATCCCCAAATCTTACTAGACCTCCATTGTATTCCTAAAAGGTTAAGAATTTACTTTTATCACCAGTCATATGATGTGAACATCCGGAATCAATGATCCATTCATCCTTTTATTCAATTTTAGCTTCCAAGCCTGCTCTACCGATTGAATAGTAGGTGTCAGTTGATCTTCTGTTATAGAAACAAAAGCCCATCCATTGTCTGTCGGTTCTTCATTAGAATCATCAATTACTCCTTCATCAACATAATAACATGATTTGTTTCTATTTTTCTTAAATCTGTATCTCGAATATTCAAGGTTAGGCTTATATGGTCTTTTAGCTTCTTCTTTCAATCTTACATGTCTATCAGGACACCTAGATGCCATATGAACAATTTTATTGCAGTTAAAACATTTAAATGGTGCTTTACCTTCATACTTACTTCCAATAGGACCTTTAGGCATTTTCCTTGTAAATAGTGCTTCAAACTCTTCCAGTTCTTCATTCTCTCTTCTGATTTCTTCAATTTCTCTAGCATAGAGTGCTTTCCAATCAGATTTCTCAGATGTTGATGATGCCTTAAAAGCTAAATCTGTCTTAATTGTAGCAATAGGACCAAATTCCTCAAGTTCAAAAGCTGAAAGTTTTCCAACCAAAGTATCTCTAGATACTAATGCATTAGGCATTGTTCTCAATTCATTAATAGCAGTTACTTTCATTTTATATGCCAGTGGCAATGCTCTTAAAACTTTAGAAACAATTTTATCTTCACTTAAGGATCCTCCACAACATTGTATACCCAAAACAATTTCATTTACTCTTTCCATAAAAGCAGACATCCTTTCATCTTCTTCCATTTTTAGATTTTCATACCTGACCCGGAAGCATTCCAGTTTTGCAATTTTGACTATGGTATCACCTTCATTCAATGTCTCCAATTTGTCCCAAATAACTTTAGTAGTAGATCGGTTTGATAATCCCATGATTTGCTGATCTGACAATGCACTCAAAAGTGCTTCTCTTGCTTTGCAATCATTCTCCTGATCTTTAGCCAAGGTTGGTGGATTAGGTTGACTTTGAGTAGGACCAACATAGCCATTCTTTGTAACATCCCATATGTCTTTTCCAATGCAATTTAGATGTGTCTCCATTCTGATCCTACATATACCATACTTAGTTCCATCAAGCTTTAGGCTATCCTTCCTAAAATAGTTAGTTGCCATAGAATCTCCTCAAGCTATTAAACTTCTGCAAAAAGAGGACTAGGCCTTGATACCAATTGTTAGGATCTGGAGGCAACTAAGAGGGAGTTGAATCATTTGTCTATTTATTTCAACCCAAATATAACTTAACTAAACTTAATGCATAATACCAGTAAACCAAACTTTATGCTGGTTGACAGTTTAACAGTTAATTGCAATACAGGTAAAGTTTAATGCATGAAACAGAAAGACAAATAACAACCACAATACATAACATAGAGATTTGTACATGGAAACCTTCTAAGGGGAAAAACCATGGTGGGAAAACTTACCCACAATCAAATGATACTACTGCAGATAGTATGTGTGTACAATATGGGGTCTGCATACGCAGAAAGGCCAATTGCCTAGAGCTCACTGCTCAATCACAAAATGGGAGTCACACTAACTACAATTGGATGGTTAAATCCAATGATAATGTACTGCTCAGAATAGCATCTTTATATGTTGGATTTAGTACCGGTTAAGCTCTGATTGCCTTCTCCAAACCTTCCTTGAATCTTCAAATGATGTCTATGTGTATAGCTCTGCTTATATTCACATATACCTTATTACAATCCTCTACCACACCTTCCTTTTCCTCTGGCATTTAAATTGAGAATAAATTAATCATAAATTCCATATGGACCATTAGTGAGGAAATGGGGTAGAGCAATGAGGTCAGCAGATGTTAGGCCTCTGTCAGGTACATCACCCGCTATGGCGACTGTAGGTCTGCCATTAGTGAGGCCAAGGGGGAGTAAACCACTCTTGGGCGTGATAAGCGCTACGGGCATCTCATTGCATCTAAATCCTTTTGATCTCACTAAGGAAGTGAATACGAAGAAGGCTAATGCATACACAAATATTTATTGAAGTTACAAATTAGTATTGAATTGCATTATTAATGTGATTTTAAGATCACAAGGATTAGTCCCATAAAGAAACCATGGATTAATTATTAAGTAATGATGAATGGATAAATTTCATACCCAAACCCAGTAAGATACAAGGGAATAGGGCCATGGGATAGCAGGAACTAGGCCTCTGTCAGGTAGGCAACCCATTGTGGATGACCGAACATCTGCCACAAGTTGGGCCAAGGGGGAGTGTACCGCTCTTGGGCCTGATAAGCGCTACAGGTGTCCTATTGCACCTACTTATCCTTGGTCTTGCTAGGGAATGAGTATGTAATTATCTCATTGATAACAGTATAATCTTAAACAAATTGCCTAATAATAGATGTATACTTCACATTCACCACTAGTGTGGGAGAGAGATAGAGCAATGAGGTCGGCAGAAACTAGGCCTTTGTTAGGTAGACAACCCAATGTGGATGACTGAAAGTCTGCCATCAGTTGGGCCAAGGGGGAGTGTACCGCTCTTGGGCCTGATAAGCGCTACGAGCGTCTTGTTGTGTCTAAATCTTTTCTCTTTCATTAATGGTGAATAGGGGGTTAAGCATAGTCCATTTAATTAATACTTGAGGCAAGTATCCAAACATTGTGCTATCTATCCTCTTTGTCGATATGGCTAATCAGACTCATTATATTTACTCCATTTGAAATTCTTAAATACTCTACCTGAGATCACAAACTAGATTGAGTGTTTATGTTTTTGCATCAAGCTGGTGTTGATTTGTGTTTCTACTCATAACAAGAAAGAAATTTCACAATGTGTGTATTCACATGTATACTCTGTGTTTGCATATATGTATGCTTCATGTTTTCCATGTGTATGCTCTGTGCCTTCCATGTGTATGCTTCGTGTTTCCCATGTATATGCTTTGTGTTGTTTAACTCATGTTGGTAGATGACTTAGTTGAGGAAATTAAAATAAACATTTGCTTGAGGACAAGCAAATTCGGGAAGGGCGGACTGTAATGTCCCCACTTTGAAATAAAATTCAATAATAAATGATAATAATAAAATTAAAATATTTAAAATTAAATTAAAATATAAAGTAAAATAATTAAATATAATTAAATATGATTAATTAAAAATTAATTAAGTTAATGAAAAGTCAAAAGAAATGAAAGGAAAGGTTGTGACTCCCTCAACAATGAGATATAAAAGGGAGAAGAGAACCTCATTTGAGAGAGGGAATAATTTGGAAATGAGAAGTGTAGATCTGATTTAAATGATAAGTGCAGATCTGATTATGAGAGGTTGTGTCCCTTTCAAAGGGCAGAAACAATGAAGAGTTACACTCTTTCAAAGGGTGCTAATGGTGAAAGGGTGTATCTCTTGCCAAAGGATATACATGATGAAGAGGTGTGACCTCTCCCTCACATTGAGAGATATAAAGGAAAGGAATCAAAAGCATCTAGTAAGATCACCATGGATCAAATCAGATCAGAACTGTTATTAAGTTATAGACAGTAACATCCTTGTTCTTGGTGGTATGCATGGGGATGTGTTTAATAAGTATGCTTAATATATGAAGCCCAATAATGTTCTTATGTAGAATAAATAGTAATATTAATATGGACTGCAATATGTATGACAGTCATACTTAATTTCATATATATATTCATAATACATAAGCAATTAGTATACGTATAGTCTAAAACATGTTATTACTATCAGTATTTAAGAAGTAGGGAAGGAGATGTCCCTAAACCCATAAGGGGACATTACATAAGACCAAATGTGTAGGTCAACTTACAAAGAATATTATAATTAAATCAATTAAAAATGAATCAATATGCAATGCATCATGTCGGCTCAATGTATTTATAATAATAACAAATCATCTCCATAACATGTCGTACTAATATGGAATAGATAACGCTTGCCAGTCCATAACCTAGACCTATTTGCCGGTAACAACAAATATGCAAACTCGATTAGACCAATGACCAAATCACAAAAACAAAGTGTCCAAACAATTTCTTCGACATAACCAAGTAATCTCTAGATGATAACAGATCATCCTTAGTGTCGGTGAATAATATAACCTGTCGATGAACCAGATATCGGTAACTGTGCATAAGTCACTGAACATGCCGGTGAACATAACCAAATATCTCCAAGTGCTGATAGGTGTTGACAAGTTTTGACATCAATGAAAAAACTAGT
Organism: Cryptomeria japonica; assembly: GCF_030272615.1. Lineage (NCBI taxonomy): Eukaryota > Viridiplantae > Streptophyta > Pinopsida > Cupressales > Cupressaceae > Cryptomeria > Cryptomeria japonica. The sequence continues at coordinate 8,759,889 of NC_081407.1, read as the reverse complement.
GCAACACATCCAAAATACCAACAACACTGAGCTACAACTCAGTGAACACAAAGATATCTTTAATAACAAAAGTATTTGTCTTGTTACAAGTGAATCTTGAAACCTCGTCATATATCTTACTCTGTTGATGAGATACTTTCTCTTTACACCGACTCACTTCTCTTACTGCTCTTCACCTACTGCTTCTCTGTCAGTAAGCCTTACTAGTTCATCTCCTTTTTGTTCTGCTTTCATTGAATCTCCTCCTTACTGCTCTGCTCTTTACCGATACTAACACTGTCGATTCTCTATCTACCTTCTTAGAAGCCTCCTTCACTTCTGCTTGACCAGTATGAATGCTACTAGTTTTTCTCTCTAGCCGGTTGAATACTTCAACTAGGTTCTCCCGCTCTCTTACTCACTTCTCTTAGATGCTCGTTGAGCACTTGGCTGATTCGCTCTTACTTGCAGAAGTATCCCACTTCGTAGTAGCACAATAATCTTCTATCCAATAGCCCTTAACAATCTCTTTGGCCTTCATACTTATAGCCTAGACTTCCCACCAAAAACCAATTCAAAATCTAGGCGGTTAGGGTTTCCTCGCAATCCTGAAGGCCGATCAAATCCAATCAGATCTTGTTTGATCCAATCTTCCTAAAATTTAAATACACAAGTCCGCCATCAATGCACTTTCTAGAACATGCCTTCCATCTTCAGCATCCTGCAAACAATTTGTCAGCATACATCTCGGTCAATCACCATTAAAGCCTCTGTTGTTTCCTTCTCGAGGTCTTCTAACAACTTGATCTTCTTGCTTTGATTTAGATGCCAACAACTCCCTAATTCTTCTCTGTTGTTTATTCTTCCTCGAGCCACATGCTTCTGACCTGATCCAAAAATCACAAGATCCACTTTTAGTGCACACCTGTTGAGATATCTAACTCCACGTGGCACTTTACCAACCTCTGCGAGCTTGCCACCTTGATCCCATGTGGCATCCACATCAACCATTTGTTAACTTGACTTTTTCAGTTGGTTTAGATAGGATCACCGATCAACCATGCTATCGGTTCCTTACTTCTGTCGGTTCACTAACCCTTCCGATCTCAACCATTCTACCAGTTACCTTATCATATATGCCCTCATCTTGAACTATCTATGGAACTCTCAAAACGGTCTCCAAACAGGTAAATCCAAAGTATGCTCATTCCCACAAGTGGGAAGTCATCTTATTTTGCACCTTGCTTATATAACCAATGGACTTACATACCGGTTACCACTCTTGATGACACCATGTCATCAATATTCACAAGACTCCATCTTCAGTCAGGCCAGATTTCTTTGTTTATACAACATTTCTGCAAACAGGCACATGTGATATGAAGTGAGCACATTCATTGTTAGTCATTGCTTCTCATGATGACTACATCTTCATCTGATGGGACACCTATTGTTCTACAACCTCTCAGCATACTGGTTCATTCGTCTCTTCTAGTGTTGATGTGATTCATTTAACATTCTACCTCTTCATCACAAACAACCGCTCAAACACCTCTCCATCTCATCACACAAGTCAGGCACTAACTTGTGTATTGGTGACTCCTGAGGTCATCTTCCTTACCTTTACCATTGTTCTACAACACAAGGTGATATCCAAGATATCACATCTTGTACTCCTTCATTGCAGAGATGCACATACATCTCATCTATTGGTTGACATCAATGACAACACAATGCTGAAATTAGATCTCTCACATCTAAGTATGACACTAAGGTTTCTGTCATAGAGGAAGCCAAGGATCTGAAAGATTTCATAATGGATGGGCTATTTGGCTCTCCAATAGCCTATGAAATGAGAACAATTGGTGAAGCATCCTCAAGGAAAGAGGCAACATTCAACTCCACCAAGAAGGGCAAGGAAGAGGTTGTTCATAAAGGATCTAGTGAAGACTTGGATGTAGAGGTAAAAAACTTTGTCATAAAGCTCAAGAGAGGATCCGACAAGTATAAAGGAAAGTTACCACTCAAATGTTTCAACTATGGTAAAGTTGGATACTTTGCTGCAAAATTTTCTTATAATGAAATCGGTGGAGATGAGAAAAGAAGTTTTAGTAGATCTGCTAGTAAAGACAAAGAAAGAAATGTCTACTAGCAAAAAAGAACAGGCTACCAGAAGCAAAAAAAATTGATATACTATTGAGGATGATGCCATGGACAAATAAAATGCATCAGAAGATGACTACCATGAGAATGAAAGAGAAGTTAATCTCTTTATGGCACTTGATGAACCAATTGGTGAAGATGAGGAAGAAGAAGACATTGAGGCCAAAGTGGATCTAGAAGGTGAGCTCATAAGTGCTCTTGAGGAGCTGAGTAAAACAAGAAGAGAATTCAATAAGCTCAAGCTTGTTGCATTAGATGAACAAGATCTCTTGAAGCAATCCCTAGATGAGTCCAATCAAGTTATATTTGATTTGAAACTCCAGTTGGAAGAAGCCAAGAGGATATGTCAAGTTACATCATCTAATCTGATGAAGAAGGAAAATGAGCATCAAGATCTGGAAGCAGAAATAGTGAAGCTCAGAAAGGAGCTTGAAAAAAGTAAGGAAGAAATGAAAGTAAGAAGCAAATATGAAGGCAACACTAAAGCCTTGGACAAGATGTTGAGAAAATAGAAGCCATCTAAAGATACCAGTGGCTTAGGACTTGAAGAAGGACAATGTTCAAACATTAAGGACACATCTAGTAAGGAGATATAATTCACTTATTTGAATGAAGGTAAAGAGAAGAAGACATTCATGATAAGCAAGGATACTGGTAAGGAGACATATGCAGATGTTGTTAGAAATCACCACACAAACTGGTATACACAATCAATGAACTGGAGGCCACACTCAATGTACCAACATGCAGATCCAAGGAGAAATTCAAGATTTTATCATGAAGGATTCACCAGAGTCAGCAGCATGAAAGGAAGACCTTTGATGAGGCAGCCATTTGCAGGACCAAGGCAACCTAACTGGTATGTTCCAAACTTTCATGGTTATTGTTACTGGTGTAACAAATTTGGACATAGGTTAGCTGACTATAGATTAACCAATAAGAACACTATGTGTTATGAAAGTAGAAATCTATTTAATGCACTCTAGGATATGAATGTTGTTTGTTATCAATACAATGAATTTGGTCATAGGAGTTTTGAATGTAGGAAGAGTGAATCGATGTCCTACAATAGTTTCAAAGATTCATCCTTCAATGAAAATGTTAAATGCTATAATTGTCAAGAGTTTGGACACATAACAAAGTTTTGTAAGAACGGGAAAACCAAGTAGAAGAGGATAGACCCTAATCAAGAACCGGTAGTTAAACCAGAGCACAAAATTGTAGCTGACACGAAGAAGGAAACCAAACCAGTATGGGTTGAGAAAGAAAAGGACAAGGCAGAATCAAGTCTGATAGTGCAGACTGCCTTACATGCTGAAAAGAAAAATCTATGGGTTGTAGACAGTGGTTGTTCCAACCACATGACAAGTGATAAAAATAAATTTATCAAGCTTGAAGATTGGAATGGTGGTTCAGTAAGATTTAGAGACAACTCATCCATCAAAATAAAGGGAAAAGGTACTATAAACATTGATGGAAAACTGAAGGCACATGATGTGTATTATGTGGAAGGCCTAAAGAACAACTTCCTGAGTGTGAGTCAGATGTGTGACAAAGGTTACAAATTCACCTTTGATTGTACCGTCTGCTAGATAAAGAAATACAGTATCGATCATATTATAGCTGAAGGAAAGAGGACATATGGTAATGTATATTGAAAGAAGGTTTTGAATCCGAATGTATGTTGGGACAAGTGGATGAAAGCTGGTTGTGGCACATAAGATTAGGCCACATAAATTTTGATAACTTAGTTGCAGTAAGAAAAAAGAGGTGTGTAAGAAATATTCCACCCATCATCAAACTGGTAAGCACATTTTTTGATGAATTTGTTAAAGGGAAGTAACTAAGGTGAGCTTCAGAACAAAAGAACACAACACCTCAAGACCACTTGAAATTGTACACACAGATCTGTGTGGTCCAACTAGGACAAGAGCTCTTATCAGTGAAATATATTTTATGCTCTTCATTGATTACTATTCAATAATGACATGGATCACTTTCCTACAATATAAATCACAAGCATTTGATAGATTCAAGATCTTTAGGAAGATGGTGGAGAAGGAAAGTGGGTGCAAGCTAAAATGTCTAAGATCAGACTGGGGTGGAGAGTTCACATAAAATGAGTTTGAATATTACTATGAAAGACATGGAATTATAAGGCAATAATTATCCCCTAGGATGCCACAACAAAATGGTGTGGTAGAAAGGAAGAACATGACAGTCAAGGAGATGGCCATAACCATGTTAAATGAGGCCAGTTTGCTAGAAATATATTGGAAGGAAGCGTTCATGCTGCTACATATACCTTGAACTGGGTTCAACTAAGAACAAATAATATAATGACACCTTATGAGTTATGGTATGACCAGAAACCATCAATCAAATACTTCAAGGTATTTGGAAGCAAGTGTTTTATCAAGAGAGATATGGATGGTCTAGGTAGTTTTGATTCCAGGAATGATGAAGGAATCTTCCTTGGTTACTCATCTAACAACAAGGCTTGTAAATGCTACAAAAAAAGACTAAGAGGATTCATTGAGAGTGTGCATGTAAGAGTTGATGAGGATATACATAAAGGAATACAATCACAGGCAAGCTAGCATGATGATTCTGGTGATGAAGGTGAGGAAACTCAGTCAGAAAATGAACTAGAAGAAGCATCCAAAAAGGCTCCTAACAAGTATGTGCAAATGAACCACCTAGAAGAGCATATTTAAGGTAATAAGAGTGATGGTATGTAGACTAGGAGAAGACTTACCTAGAATGGTGAAGTCAACTTCTACCTCATAACTGAATTTGAACCTAAAACATTCAATGAGGCCTGCGAAAGTCAGAAATGGATGGATGCCATGGAAGAAGAGTTGCAGTAGATTGAGAGGAACAAGAGTTGGGAATTAGTCCCTAGACCGAAAGACAAGAACATCATTGGCACAAAATGGGTCTACCGGAATAAGATGAATGAAGAAGGTAAAATTGTTAGGCATCAAGCTATACTAGTGTGCAAAGGTTACTCTCAAGTAGATGGCATTGATTTTGAAGAAACATTTGCACCAGCAGCTAGAGTAGAAGTGATTAGAATGTTTCTATCCTTTTCTACCTACAAGGGTTATAAAGGATATCAAATGGATGTAAAATCTGCCTTCCTCAATGAAAATTTGGAAGGAGAAGTGTACATGGAGAAATCAGAAGGGTTTATGTTACATGATGATAAAAGCTTTGTGTGTCGGTTGAAGAAAGCCCTATATGGTTTAAAGCAAGCTCATAGAGCATTGTATTCAAGGCTAGATCAGTACCTGAAGGAGAAAGGATTCAAAAAGGAGAGTGCTAAAAACAATTTATACATCAAGAAAGATGGAAACCACATGATCATTGTGGTTGTGTATGTAGATGACATTATTTTTGGAGGCAACAAGGACACCCTTTGCAAAGAATTTTCTAATCAAATGTAGTCTAAATTTGAGATGTCAATGCTTGGAGAATTGACACATTTTCTTGGTTTGCAGATATCACAACAAGATAAGGGAATCTTTATCTCACAAACCAAGTATGTAAAGGATATGTTGAAGAAATTTCAGATGGAGGACTACAAACCGATAAGTACTCCCATGGTGACCGAAAGAAAATTAAGAAAGAATGATGAATCACCGATGGTGGATCAAACATTGTATAGATCCACGATAGGCATCTTTTTGTATCTTACTACTTCTAGACTGGACATAGTGCAGGCAGTGTGCATGGTGGCTAGATTTTAAGCTACACCTAAGCAGTCACAAATGAATGTCATAAGCAAAATTTTTAGGTACTTGCAAGGAACACTTAGTTATGGATTGTGGTACCCTAAACAAGGGGAATTCTCTTGGAATCATATACTTATGATGATTGGGCAGGTTGTATTGATGACCAAAAGAGAACAAGTGGTGGTGCATTCTTCATAGGTGACCAGTTGGTCTCATGGCATAGCAAGAAATAGGATTCAATCTCCTTATCAACTGCTGAAGCAGAATAAATTGTTGCAGCTACATGTTGTGATGAATACTAAGAGGTGGGGATGAATTAGTATACCAAAAAATACTGAACTCAAATACTTTATTAGTCTAGTAGTAAACCGGTATAACAGTTTAACTAACAAACTGGTTAACACAAATGCAAACCAAACAACAAGTAAGGCATTCACCCAAAGTCAAAAACCTTGATGGAAAAAACCACGGTTCATTTTTTGACTGAGTTTCCTCACCTTCATATATGATTTCTCTTTCGCTCTTCGCTTGTCTTCTTCTGCATTCTTTTTCTCCTCTTCCTCTATTTTTCTTTTCTCTTCTTCTTCTTTCCACTTCTCTTCGTCCTCATCCTCCTTCTTCTTCTCCTCTTCTTTTCTCTTCTCTTCTTCCTGCTTCCTCTTCTCCTCTTCCTTTCTCTTCTCCTCTTCCTACTTCATCTTCTCCTCTTCCTTTCTCTTCTCCTTTTCCTATTTCTTTTCTTCTTCCTTCTCCTCTTCCTTCTTCTTCTTCTCTTCCTCTTGTCTCTTTTCTTCTTCCTTCCATTTTTTTTCTGCTTCCTTCTCTTGTCTCTTATTTTCCTCTTCTTTCCTCCTGCCCTCTTCCTATTTCCTTGTTTCTTCTTCTTTTCTCTTTGCCTCTTCATCTGCTTGTTTCTTCTTTTCTTCTTCATGTTGCTTCTTCTCTTCCTCTGCGTGTTTTTCTTGTCCTATTGCTTCAGTTGGTGTACCTAGAGTAACATATTCACCTCTCAAGGCATCAACATCAATAGGTTCCATTTGATCAGTGGTCGGTACTCCTTCACTATCATACACTTCATCTGGTTGACTGATTTTTGATTCTTTCTCAGCTTTCCAGTTGGCTTCTGCCACTTGGTGCAACTTTAGAGCGGACTGAGCAAGGGAGTGGGTATCTTTTACCACTTTCGGGACTTTTCCTTCTAGCAATAGGAGTCTCCTTCTTCTCATGAAGAAGAGGCCCTTATATCTTTCCACCACTTCATAAAGTTCAGTTTTAGGCACATCAGGAAAGTATTGTGCAAATACTTCCTCTCTTATTTCCTGTTCCTTCTCTATGGCAATGCGCCACTTGTTATCCAAATAATTATAGATAGAATCAGGTGTCTCAGATTTAATTTCTAATGGCCACCGGTCATTAATACATAAATAATTAATGACTTCCTGTTCAACTTCTTCCTTTTCATCATCATTAAAATCATCAAAGCACTCTTTCAAATCACCAAGCACTTTTCTTCTAATATTCTTAATAGTTCTTTGACAATGTGTCAAAGGTTTGTAGGAGAAAATATCAATATTTATCGGTGCAGATGTTGCCAGTTTATTCTTTGTCTTTTTCCTCGTTTGTCTAGTTTTGTTAGGCTGTTCTTCAGACACAGTGTCCTCTAAGTCTAGTGTGGTGTCTTTTGTCTTCCACTTCCTCTCAAAGACTTTGGCAGAGGCAACTTTCAGTTTCTTCTTTGCTAGTGACTGCTTGGTCACTTTGGGACTTGCTACAGTAACCAGTGCTGATACTGAAGGAACTGCCTTTCCCTTCTTACTGACAATTCTTCAACCAGTGTAACCCTTTCTAAATAGGTGTCAATTCTTTTTGCCTTTGGATCAAGGGGCGAGGCGAGTAGGGTAGAGGCATACCCATCTAGCATGTCATGCATTACCTCATATCCCATGGGCTCCACTCCTGTCTAGGCCCAACTGCCTCCATTATGCACTCATCAACTTTGATGGTGAAGCAGATGTCATCTTCATATTTCTTGACAATATCATCTAATATTCTTACTCTTTGGCTCATTTTGCATTTGAACTCATCAAAGTATTTGTTCAGAACTTCTGGATAACCGGTTCCAACCGCTTGAAGGCTTTCCTTGATTTGCTTTATAACCAGTTGGTCGGCAGACCACTGAATATCTCCAACTCCTGGGAAGTAACCTTGGAAGTAGAAGAACAACCCAACCAATAGTTGTCCAAACTTATATCTTAGGGCATTGTCCTGTTTAATTGACTTTAGGTTCCCCAGAAGTTGCCTTTGCATACAGGTGCATAGATCAAATGATGCATCTTCTTTGATCATCCTGTAAGCAGCATTTACCGTTGTAGCAGAGATAAAGTTGATCCTACTAGCATAAAATGTCCGGTAACCTATTACCATGTAGGCATATTTGACCAGATCATCCTTGATGGGATTGATGGTCATTCCCTATTGGTCGCTCATAGAATTGGTGAGCTTGATCATTTCTATCTTGTTGATCTTCCTTAGGGCTGGCACTTCACCAACGTTACAGAAATCAGTGATGGCATGAATCGCTTCTGGTGTGACATCATGCGTCCACTCTAAGTACATTTTATCACCGTGCACTCTGCTCAGAATGATGCAGATGTGATCATCTGAAAACTCTTCAAGGAAATAGACTGCATTATGAAGCTTCTTCTTTTCCAAGACATTGAATTCCAGTTTGATCTTCTTGTCCTTTCCGCAGAATAAGCTTAACTGAGAATGGATCATCAAAGATCCTAGGTCTTCAATTTTACAATCAATATAGTCTGAAATAGCTTCCTCCACTATAACACCAACGGGTATTTAAGATAGGGCATTATATTTTACCTTTCGTTGAATGAAGTCTACTGATTCAATGGGTGCACTAGAGCTAGAGTGTGATGCGGAAGCCATGATAAGCAGAGAAATTTGAAAAATACCTTCATAAATCGGAATTTAGGGCTTTCAAATTACACTTTGCCACACACTCCTTCGGTTGCTAAAATATCACTTTGTGTTCTACACTTGACCGATTGATATTCGCTTCTGATTCTTCTTCAAGGTTTTGAAAAATTCTTTGAATCACAATCCAAATCGCTTTTCATTGCCCAGTGCTTAAAAACTTCTTCGCTCAAGAACTGATATGTGAAAAATGACTTGAAAAATCCTTTTAAACAAGTTCTTCACCTACCATAATAAATGCTCCACTATTAGGGCTTAAACCCTAATTTGCCTTTTACCATTTCTGGTCTTCTGCCAGTTGACAGGTATCACATACCGGTTAAGGTCTTTTACCAGTGTAAACCAGGGGTTCGAAACATTTCACCGTTTGCTCCCCCTAAGCTTTTCTGATGCTTAGTTTGCCGGTTCAGTGACTTCCACACTAGGTGCAAAAACTGATTCTTCTTGAGACACTTCTTCTGGCTTCTTCTTCCAGGTTTTCTTCATATCCACTTGAACAACTTCAACATCAATCTTTCCTTCTGGAGTGACCGGTATATCATCCGATATGTTCTTTCTCATTCTACAGAATCTTGTTGTATGACCCAGTTTGTTGCAATGATAGCAAATCATTCCAGGTGCTCTCTAAGGTCCATTATTCATGTTTCCATTCTTCCTTCTGCATGTTGCAGTAGTGTGACCACTACCATGATAGATCAAATAGGTTTCTCTCCATCTGGTTGCTGCTTGATAGCCACTGTTTCCCGACTGATGATTATAGGTATTAAACTGGTTTGGGTTTTGGTTCCCAAAGGGTTCAGAAAAACTCCTTGACTCCTTTGAGGATACCTTACGGTGTTGTGCATGACAGACCTGCATTCAAATTCTCTATACCCAAACTTGTTGCATGCATAACAATTACCATTGAATCTATTGGGTCTAGGCTTATCGTTTAGAAAATAAGGAAAATTATTGTAAGCCTTACTTCTACATATATTAGCAGTGTATTCTTCCTTGAGACAATTAAAGCAAACAGGTTTGAACTTTTGCTTACCTTTATCCTTTGGTGTCGGTTGCTTCTTTGATGCTCCATCTTGTGTTCCAGAGGTCTCACCTTCCTCATATTCAAAGAAACCAAGTCCATTGGTATTCTTTACCGGTTTAGCTGATTCAAGCTTTTTCTCTAGCTTAACAGGACTCTTATTGAATTTGGCAAGTATTTCCTTTGACTCAGTAAGTTCTTTGGTAATAGCAGCATTAGATTCCTTCAAGGTTGCATTCTCAGAAATAGCCTTATTTATTTCACCTTGCATTTCCTCTTTTTCTACTTTGCTCTCTTGGAGATGAGCAGTAAGTGCATTGATCTCTTGCTTCAGCTTGGAGATCTCATGATCTTTGTCTTGTACAAGATCTTCATCTTTCCTCTGGTTCTCAAGCTCTTGACACATTCTAATAGTCAGTCCTTCAAGTTCCCTTCTTAGGTTGGCATTGGACTCATTCAGTTTTTCAACTTCTTGAACTAGGGCTTCCATGTCCGCTTCATCAGAAGAACTGTTTTCAGTTAGCTCCATCAGTTTTTCAGCATGCTCTCTTCTTTTTTCCTGGGAGGCCTTATATTTGACTTTAACTTCATCATAGGCTTGCTTAGTCTGAGTGAGCCGATGAGTAAGTTTCCTCACAGTGTATTCCCCATATCTCTTTCCAAGTGGTTAGACTTATAGAAAGGTTGGCTCTGATACCAATTGATGAATACTAAGAGGGGGGAGTGAATTAGTATACCAAAAAATACTGAACTCAAACACTTTATCAGTCTAGAAGTAAACCGGTATAACAGTTTAACTAAAAAACTAGTTAACACAAATGCAAACCAAACAGCAAGTAAGGCATTCACCCATAGAAGCACAATCACCATAACACAAGAGACTTTGACATGGAAACCCAAATGGGAAAAACCACGGTAAGATGAAACTCACAAGTAACTATCTGCAGAATAGCAACCAAACCGGTTAAGGTCAGACCGGTTAAGGTCATACAATGTTCTTTACTAGAATAGATCCTATTAGGAATCTCAATCTTTGTTAGGAGATAAGTCTGATTAAAGACTACCTTGTGAGAGGATTTTAGATCCATAGATGTGAATCACCTTGTTAGAGGATTTACAAAGGCTTTTCTTGGCCTACCCGGTTAAGGGTTTCTAACTTGTCAAAAATGTGAGTAATCAACAAGTGAATGATCTAGCAAATAACACAGTCTACTTGGTTAGATCCATTATAGCTCATTGCTAATGCATTTCAACATTACTTCAATCTTCAGTAAATCCACACTTTGTTACAGCACACAGACTTGATCTTCTCTATTAAGATCACACATACAAGAACTCATCAACCACCAAAAACCCTAATAGCTACACACATATCCTAAAATCCTTGACATGATGTCCTTAAAAGGAATCTGATTTCATATCAGTCCAATAGGATTACATTGCAAGTTCCTAGGTGCATTGTATCTAGACACATTTGGTAACACAACACAAAATTACCGTCAAAGTGTCGGTCGATGGTAACTCATCACAAAAATATATTGGTTGGTAACTCATCACAGAGTATTACCAGTTTATACAACTTTACTGATTACTGATTGGTAACTCAGAGCAATACTAGTTTAACTATTAAACAGATTACCGGTTGACAAAAATGAAGACTGGGAAAATGATAACTGCCGCTTCTAGTTCCTTTTCTCTATTCCGCTTGAGATCCTTGAACTGCTTGAGGTCCTCATGTCGCTTGAGATCAGTAAACACTTTCAGCAAGATACCGATAGTCTAAAGACTATAACATAATATCGATTTGAAACAAATACTGGTTGAGAATAACTCATACATACAAAAAGTGATCTCATAGAAAGTGTTTGTCCATTAATGATAATCACAACATAATCATCAAAAATGCCAACATGCTGCTATCAATTGCATTAGATGAAGCAAACCCTCAAGGACATACATGTAGACATCTCTAATCCTATTCCCATCTGGTGTGATAATTCAAGTGCCATCAACATATCAAAGAATCTGGTGATGCATTTTAGGACAAAGAATATAGCCATAAAGTATCATTTTCTCAGAGAGAAGGTTGAAGGATGGGAAGTAAAGATGGACTATGTCCCTACAAGGGAACAAGTGGTAGACAATTTCACCAAACCATTGCCGGTAAGAACTTTTGAGTACTTAAGACACAAGTTGGGACTTATGTCACCTGCCTTATGCACTTAGGTTAGTAAGGAGTGTTGGCCATTTGGAGGAATTGATTATGTGTTGCATTGATGTTTTATCATTGATGTCAACACTAGTTGTTTTGGCTTCTTTACCGACATCCTTTTGGTCCTGGTAAGTTGTTTGGTTTCAGGTTGGATTAGATCATGATGATCTGGTATGCTTTGGACCCTGGTATGCTTTGGTTTTTGGAATTGTCTTGTATTTGCTACTCATGCTACTCGAATTCATGTTCAGTTAGTTGGTTTTGATTTGATGATCGGATGCTATCTTATATGCTGGTAAGCTTGGTTTGTTGATTTGGTGAAGCTTTCACTAGTAGAGGTTTGTTGAAGATCTTTGATGTTATGCATAAGTGGTGTTGGTGCAGCTTCTAGTAGAGATTTAGGATGCTGATGGTTATTTTGTTTGAGACTTTGCTGATTGGGATCATTTATTTAGCGTGTGTGGACCTAAACTGGGTTTGGTACTATCTAGGTTATAGACCGACTTAATGTAGCATGTTTATTGGACTTCTCGATGTGTTTTCAGGATATCTTATGGGTTGGAAATTATTTGTTTGGTCTCAAGTCGACATGTTTTGTAATTATGTAATTTATTTATTGTCTGGTGGTCGACCTTATTGTTTGTGGTCAAGGGTTTGTATATATATAATGTAAGATCTCATTGTAGATCATATATGGAATGTAAGGGATAATGAAAAGGATGTATAGGAGCAAATAATATAATAATCATTCATGCAGAGGATTTGGTTGATCATTGGTGATCAAGTTGGGTTTATGTAAGAGGATTAAGTTCTTCGATATTGAGCTTAACCACAACTATATTCAGGAATAGGAGATGCTATTTGTTGGCATTTGCATGAAGATTGCATTGATGAACTATTTTGTTGTCATTGATGTTAATTATAACCAGTAATGATGTTCTGTTGACATTGTTTTGCAACCGGTATGAGAGATAAGTGGTCAAAACCGGTATTACTTGAGAAGCAGTGAGATCAATAGGTAACCCTACCTTTAGATGTGCTAAACCCTAACCGATGGAGCTTGGTATATCGGTTGTATTAGTTTATGATCAAATGATGATCGGTAATGATTATGCCACATATGCATGTTGTATGTGAAGAGTTTCAAATGGTTTTTGCACATAGAGATAATGGTTTTTATCTTGGGAATGAGCGAGTACATTGCATGTAATGGAAACCGCATGATGAGCTACAAGAATCGATGAAGCAGTGATCAAGGAGCGATTGAGGTTGTCTTGAACAATGTGCAATAATTGCTATGTAATCCAACGGTCATAGTTGAACTGATTTGTTTGTAATCTCTATGAGATCTTGGGTTTGTCATGTGTTACTGACCTATTGTTTTTCTTATAAGGTTGATGAGTGTTTTGTTGTAGTGTTGGCAATTTTGGTTAAGTGTAAGAGTGATTGGTTGTCGAACCAGAAGGTGTATCTACAGTATGTGTGAAGGAAGATAGGAGCATGAAGAGGATATGATCAAGAAGAGTAGTTCTATTTACCAGATCAATAAACCCATGTTGTTTTCTAACAATTACAACTGTCAAATCCCTTAACTGAGTAATCTCTAACAGGCTTAGTGCTATCTAAATCTTCTAACTAGGTGATCCATTAGCTTGGATTTCAAATCCTCTATTGAGGTTACTCCAAATAGGGTATTACTTCTAATAGGGCATTATAGTCAATCCCTTAACCAGGTGGTCCCTAATAGGATCTGTTCTTAACAAGACTTTTTGTAAAGCTTTAACAGGCTTGGCTCCTAATAGGGTGAACTTTAGAAGAGTTCAGAATACTTGTGGGTATTCATCCCCATCGTTGTTTTTACCATTTAGGTTTCCACTTCAAAATCATTGTGTCAAGTGGTGAATGTTTTTGTGGTTCTATTTTCTATGGTTTATTTGCTTAACTTCTAAATCTACTTTGATATGATTAGATGACTGACAGTAATCTGAAATATGCTTTTACTATTGCTAGTAAAGTATTTGAATATTTTTGTTAAAAGGTGTTAAGATTTTTAGAGCTATTATATTGTTATTCTATTATGACAATCAACCAGTATGCTTGACAGTGATATTGCAATTTCTAGTTCAGTGTTTGAACCAGTTAGTTCTGAGATTAACTTGTGAGATTGTTTTTGAGTTTCGAGGAAAGTTTAGTCAATTTTCTATCTACTAATTTACCACCCCCCTCTCAATAGTTGTCTGGATCCTTATTGATTCATCATACCATCAATTGGTATTAGAGCACTTCAGGTCCTCTAGTATCTAAGCCTATTAGCTTAAGGTAAAGATATTGAAGAATATGATGAATAAAGAAGGTCCAAAGTTTAATAGGGAAAACTATGGAATATGGAGTGATAGAATTAAAATCTATATCAAGAGTCTAAGAATTCAATAGTGGGAACATGTTGTTGCTCAATATGTTGCACCTAATGGAACTATGTTTGATGATCAAAAGAAATAGCAACAAGAAAATAATCAAGTGTTAGAGGCCATTATCAGTTCTTTGTCTAATTCAGAGTATGTTGATGTCCATGGTCTGGAGACTCCTTATGAGGTGTGGAAGAAACTTGAGGAAATATATAACGGTGATGAGCATGTGAAGATTGCCAAAGAAGAGAGTCTGAGAGGAAAGTTTGTTGACATGCGGATGGCTGAAGGTGAGAATATTCAACAGTATGGTCAAAGGATCAAAGAGATAGTTGGTGAGATCAAGAGTCTTGGTGGTAAAGTGGAGGATGCCATAGTGGTTAGTAAGGTGTTGAGAACCCTTCTACCGATCTATGCTATTTGAGTTGTGGCCATTCAAGAGTTAAAGTCTATTGATAAAACTAAGGTAACTCTTGACTCCATCATTGGTAAACTTATTGCATTTGAATTAAATGGTTATGATGGTAGTGCTCAGAAATCTGAATTTGAATTTAGAACTTAAATTTTTAATCCATCTACGAGGAAAAGAAGAGATGTTAGTCATAGCTATGAATCTAGATCCAATAGAGAAGTTGATGATGAAGACAATCTGATTGAGCTTGAAGAATTATTGGCCAAGCGGTTGCCTAGAGGTACCGGTAAGTACAGAGGTAAATTACCTTTGAAGTGCTTTGCATGTAACAAGATTGGACACATTGCAACTAACTTTCCTAATGGTGACAATGAGCATAAGCATGAGAAGTACAAGAAGTTCAAAGGAAAAGGCAAAAGAGATTGTCTCATTGCAGTTGATGGTGGTATCACTGATGAGGAATCTGAGGAGGATGCTAATGAAGACATTACCTTTGTTTCCATTAAAGAGGACACATTTGATCATAAGGCATTAGTTTCTTGCATGGATTGTTCTGATGATTGGATCATAGATAGTGGTTGTTCACACCACATGACTGGTGAACAGAGTAAATTTCTTTCTTTGAAGGAATTTGATGGAGGAGTTGTGAGATTTGGAAATGACTCATCTTGCATGGTAAAAGGAAAGGGAACTATTTCTCTTAATGGAAAGAGTAGTGCAGATGATGTCTACTGGGTTGAAGGATTAAAGCACAATCTTTTAAGTGTAGCTTAACTCAATGACAGAGGCTATCCATTGGAATTTAAGAATGGAATGTGCAAAATCTATGGGAGAAAAGGTGAACTAATTGCAGTCGGTAAGAAGACAAAAGGTAACCTATTTCACTTGAATCCTAAACTCAACAACTATTTAATTGCTAAAGTGGATGATAGTTGGCTTTGGCATCAAAGATTTTGTCACATAAATTTTGATAACATTGTTAAAGTCAGTAAGTCAAGTCAGTAAGAGGTTTTCCTAAGTTGGACAAACCATTGAGTGCTCTATGTAAGGAATGTCAATTATGAATGATGAGATCCTCAAATTTTAAGAAAAATCTTTCTCAGCAGAACATTTGTTAGATTTGGTTCACACAGATCTCTGTGGACCAATAAGAACTAAAATTATTCAAGGTGATAGATATTTTATGATCTTCACTTATGATTTCTCAAGAATGATGTGGGTCATATTCGTAAAGGACAAAGTAGAAGCCTTTAGTAAGTTCAAGGCATTCAGGGCCTTAGATGAAAAGGAAAGTGGTAAGAAGATAAAGTGTCTGAGGATGGATCAAGGAGGTGAATTTACTTCAGAGGAATTCACTAGATATTGTGAAGACAATAGTATTAACAAGTAGCTTTCTGCATCGAGGACACCACAATAGGAAGGTATTGCAGCGAGAAACAACCAGTCAGTTTTTGAAGCTGCTAGAACGATGCTAATACAAGGAGGTGTAGCAAAACATTTATGGAGAAAAGTTGTCAGCACAACTATCTACACTATGAATCAAATATTGGTAAAGAGAGGTAAGGATAAAACTCCTTATGAATACTGGTATGGTAGATCACCTAATGTCAGTTATTTTAAGATTTTTGGCAATAAATGTTTTATCAAGAGAGGTGACTATGTTAGCAAGTTTGAGGCTAAAAGTGATGAAGGCATATTTCTTGGTTACTCCACCAAGAGTAAGTCCTACAAATGTTACAACAACCAGACAAAGAGAATCATTGAGAGTGTTGATCTCTGAGTGGATGGGTATCCTGAAGTTTTAGGAGAAACCTATGAGGAGAAAAAGGAAGATGAACCTTGCATTCTGATTTTGGAACCAGAATCGGTGAAGCCAGAAGTTGGTGAAGTGAATGTTGTTGTACCAGTTCAACTAGAATAGGTAGATTGTGAAGAAGAAGATGATAGTCAGGAAGAACAACGTGAAGATAATGATCATATTATTTCAAGGTATGTGAGACTCAATTATAATCCTGACCAGATTATTGGAGATAAAGATGTTGGAGTATTAACTAGAAGAAGAATTGGAGAGAATTCTTGCTTGATCTCTACTATTGAGCCAAGAACTGCCAAGGAAGCATTTGGAGATGATCATTGGATTAAAGCTATGGAAGAAGAGATTGACCAGATTGAGAAGAACAACACATGGACCCTAGTACCCAGAATGATGAATAAAAATGTGATACACACAAAATGGGTATTTAGGAATAAGCTGAATGAAGATGGAGTAGTAGTCATAAACAAAGCTAGATTGGTTTGCAAAGGTTATGCACAAGAAGAAGGAGAAGACTATGGTGAGACATTTGCACCAATTGCTAGATTGGAAGGTGTTAGGACTCTACTTGCTTTTGCAACATATAAGGGATTTAAAGTATATCAGATGGATGTGAAGTCAACATTTCTACATGGAATAATGGAAGAGGAGGTATACATTGAGCATCCAGATGGTTATGCTTTGACTAATGAAAAGGATATGGTGTGTAAACTGCACAAGGAATTGTATGGTTTGAAGCAAGCACCAAGAGCATGGTATGAAAGGCTAAATTCACACCTGTTGAAGATAGGTTTTCAAAGAACCAGTGAAGACAACAATATATATCTCAAATATGAAGGAGGTAAGATACTGGTTAGTGAAGTGTTTGTAGATGATATCATATTTGGAGGCAATGATGAGATGAGTGATGACTTTACAAATGAGATGAAAAGTGAATTTAAAATGTCTCTAGTAGGAGAGATGAAATTATTCATAGGTTTGCAAATTCAGTAGATGAAGAGTGGTATTTTTATCACACGGTCTAAGTATGTGAAAGAGGTATTGAAGATATTTGGAATGGGTGACTATAAACCAGTTGAGACACCAATGGTTATAGGTTGCAAACTGTCGAAGGAGGATGATGCTGGTGGCATTACAGTAAAAAAGAGATTGTTGGCATTTCAATATCAGAAGATTGTTGATATCCAGTAAGGATATTGAGAAGGTTGTTGAAGATTATTGATATAACTGAAGAAGGATGATAACTATCTTTATAACATTATTTTGTCATTGATGCCAAGAAATTGATTATCTGTTTCAGTATGATGTTGCCATATCTTGAGAAGATTGATTTGAAGAGAATTAAGATGTTGGTAAAAAACACAAAAAGAATTTGATGAATAAGGGGAGGAATAAAATATTCAATGGGCAACTATTACCGAGTTAGACAATGATGAGATCATGATGTTTAGATTGTTTTGATATCCTACATATGTTGTTGATTGTAAGGCTAATACTATACTATGTCACCAAGCAAAGAACCTAGTCGGTAAACCCTAAGATTATCGATATTGATTAATGAAGGTAGAATGTCTACCAAGTAAAGTTTAGTATTTACCGAGTTGCAACCAAGTTATGACAAATGACATTGGATGGATAAAAGCACTATTTAATGAAGGACAATGATTAGCTGGAGATGTATAAATGATTAGCATGCCATGCATGAAGTTTGTTAAGGATCTATGGCAAAGGAAAATCGGCAAGAAGATCTACAGCGCAGATTGAACCGCAATAACCTTATGCAAGTTCCAAGAAAGGAATGCAAGTCCCGAGGCAAGGTAAAACATTTTTAGATTGGAAGGATAAATTGAACCTAGTCAAGATTGAAAAACTGATGGCTAAGATTGATCATGGGAAATGTGATCAAGGAGATTAAGCGATTAGCAATTGTTAATAAATAAGGAATTGTTGATAAACAATGTATGCGGGCAAGTGTAAGCACAAGGATGCTACATAGTGATTACCGAGTGCATAAGCTTGAAGACCTATTTGAATAACAGAGTAGAGAGCCCAACAGACGGACAAGATAAGTCCTATGACTAGATTGTTTTGAGCAAATAAGAATCTGCTTTAGCATTTTAGATGTGAAGTTGTAGATATATTTTTATTACTATTATTTTGTAAGTGATAGGAAATCTCTTAACCGAGTGGACTTAACAGTCTTATTTGTAAACCCTCTAGCAAGGTAACATTCTAAATGAGTGTTTGAAATCCTTTGACAAGGTCACTTCTAACAAAGTGAAGATCCTAACAAATCTGAGGGAAATCCCTTAACTGGGTCACATCTAGCAATGTGTTTGTAATCTTTAACAGGTTTGCTTTTAACCGAGCATACTCTAGAAGAGTATATTTCTTAGTGGGTCCAAAATCCCACAGTGGTTTTTCCCTATTTGGGTTTCCACATTAAATCTGGTGGTATGAGTGTTATGATGATTATGTGTTTATGAGTTTGCATGTTTAGCAGTTTTGGTTATATTGTTGAAGTATAAGTTACCGAGGTTGAATCTGTTGATTTTATGGAAGATTAAGTTTGTATGATTCATCCCCCCCCCCCCCCCCTCTCATCTTGTTAGCTATTGGCATCTGTACTTTACTTTTAGTATCAAAACTTACAATTGGTATGAGAGCTTAGGACTCTAGAAGAAAAGTTTAAAGGTACTTGAGGCAAAGATCTGAAGATGTATAAAAGGGATGCACCAAAGATGAACAAGTCAAGTTTATCTACATGGCAGAAAAGGATGAAGCTGCATTTATCGGGAATTGGAGAATATGCAACATATTATCTGGAGAATGATTACATTGCACCGAGCACCCACCCAATGACTTTGAAAGAGATAAAGGCAAAGCAAGAGCATATTCAAGCTATGATTGAAATAACATCAGCATTGATCGACTCAAAGTTTAATGATCTAGAAGGTTGTAATGATGCAAAAGCAATGTGGACTAAGCTCATATATGTGTATGGCAGTGATGAACATGTTCAAAGAGCAAAAGTAGATAGTCTAAGAGGACAACTTGAATCCATGAGAATGAATGAAGGTGAGAACATAACCCAATACAGTACAAGACTAAAGGAGATTGTCAATCAAATTAAAGGAGCAGGTGGAACTATTGAAGAAAAGGATATAACAAGTAAGTTGTTGAGAACCCTTCTACCAGTTTATGCTATTCGAGTCTCTGCAATCAATGAATTGAGGTTTGTACCTAACATGCCAATTTCTTTGCATGCTACTATTGGCAAGCTACATGCATTTGAGTTAAGTAATTTTGATAACAGTGGGTCTTCGGTAAATAAAGTAGAATTTGCATTCAATTCTTTTCATATTGGTGAATCTGATGATTACAATGATAGAATGAGTAAGTACTCTGAAGGGAATCATAGTGGAGCAAGTGAAATATTTCGTAAGAACATGAAAGAAGTGCACAAACTGTATGAGGAAATCAAGAAGCAAGAAGAGTTTGAAGCATTATTAGCCAGAAGGTTACCAAGAGGAAAAGGTAAGTATAAAGGAAAGCTACCTTTAAAATGTTTCAATTGTGATAAAATAGGGCATATGGCTTCTAACTGCCCTGACAAAGAATCTAGTGAAAAGAGAGAATACTGATCTAACAAGTAGAAAGACAACCAATACATAGGACACCGAGACTTCAGAAGGAGAGATAGAAAGACATGTCTAGTAGGTGATGAGGAATCCAATGATGACAAATCTGATGAAACTGATATAGAGGAAGTTGTTTATGTGGCTATTAAAGATGGATCTGATGAAGAGAGGTATGAAGAAAAAGCCCTAATATCTCACATAAATAATAATGATTCTTGGATCATAGACAGTGGATGCTCAAATCATATGACAGGTGATAAAAACAAGTTTGTTAAATTAGAAGACTATGATGGAGGCTATGTAAGATTTGGTAATGATGCACCATGTCCGGTGAAAGGTAAAGGATCTATAACACTTCTTGACAATGCTAAATGTGATGATGTATACTAGGTTGAAGGTTTGAAATACAATTTGTTGAGTGTAACACAGCTACATAATACAGGATACCGAATAGAATTTCAAAAAGGAATTGTCAAAGTTCATGACAAGAATGGAAAGTTAGTTGCTACCAGGACACAAACAAAAGGTAATACATTTCATCTTGACTCAACTCAGAACAAGTGTCTTTATGCAAAGATAGATGATACTTGGTTATGGCATAAAAGGTTTTGTCATGTAAATTTTGATAATCTAATCAAAATAAGTAAGAAGCACTGAGTAAGAGGTCTACCGAGTCTTGAAAAACCTGAGAATGCTATGTGCCAAGGATGCCAGATGGGTAAAATGACAAGATCAAGCTTTACAAGTAAGTCCTACAATTCTAAAGGAATTTTAGATCTAGTACAAACTGATCTTTGTGGTCCCATGAAAGTTCAAAGTTATTATGGTGATAAATATTTCATATTATTTGTGGATGATTACTCACGGATGATGTCAGTCATGTTTTTAAAAGAAAAATCAGAAGCTTTTCAAATGTTTAAATGGTACAAGGCAAGAGTTGAAAATGAAACAGGAAGACAACTGAAATGTCTTAGATCTGATAGAGGAGGAGAGTTCACTTCTGATGAATTTAATTTATTCTACAATGATCATGGTATAAAGAGACAAGTATTTGCACTGAGAACACCTCAGCAAAATGGGATAGCCAAGAGAAGAAACAGATCAATTGTGGATTGTGCCAGAACCCTGATGATAGAAAAGAGGGTACCTCAAATATTCTGGAGAGAAGTAATGAGCACTGCAGTTTACACCCTGAACCGAGTTCAACTGAAGAAAGGAACTATGAAGACACCATATGAAATCTAGTATGACAAGAAACCTAATGTAAGTTATTTTAAAATCTTTGGAAGTAGATGCTATGTTCACAAAGATGACAGAAATGAAAAGTTTGATCAGAAAAGTGAAGAAGGAACATTTCTTGGTTATTCTTCTAGAAGTAAAGCATTTAAATATCTAATCAAGTCATCTAACAAAATAGTGGAAAGTGCAAATGTGAAAATTGATGAACTTGCAGAAAGAAATGATGAAGGAGATTCCAAAGAACTAGAAGATTATGAAGAATTTGTTTATGTTCAACCGAGAAGTCCTACCGATAAAACTGTTAAAGAAAATGAAGATAGTGTCCAATTACCGAGTGATGAAGAAGATCATACATAACCTACCAAGCCGATATTAGCCAAGTATGTCAAAAGAAATCATGCATCAAGTCAGATTATAGGAGATAAGGATGATCCAGGGATGACAAGAAACAAACTGAGACATAACACATGTCTGATATCTGAATTTGAACCAAGAATAGTGAAAGAGGCATTTAACAGTGAAGATTGGGTAAATGCTATGATAGAAGAGATTGATCAAATCAAGAAGAATGACACATGGACACTGATCCCAAGACTGAAGGACAAAAATGTAATCGGTACAAAGTGGATTTTCAGAAACAAGCTAAATGAGAAAGGTGAGGTCATTCGCAAAAAAACAAGACTAGTTTGCAAAGGTTATGCTCAAGAAGAAGGCATAGATTATGGTGAGACTTTTGCACCTGTGGCTAGACTTGAAGGAGTAAGAACATTGTTGGCATATGCTGCTTTCAAAAATTTCAAGGTATATCAAATGGATGTTAAATCTGCATTTTTGAATGGTATACTAGAAGAAGAAGTTTACATTGAACAACCTAAAGGATTTGTTGAAGATAAGAGCAAAGATCAGGTATGCAAACTGAACAAAGTTTTATATGGTCTGAAACAAGCACCTAGAGCATGGTATGAAAGACTGCACTCTTACTTAATCAAGATTGGTTTTATAAGGACAAGTGACAACAACAATATGTTCATGAAGAAAGATGAGGACAATGGAATACTGATCTTAGCCATATTTGTTGATGACATTATATTTTGTGGAAATGACTCTTTATGCAAAAACTTTGGAAATGAAATGTGCAAATAATTTGAGATGTCACTAATCAGTGAGATAAAGTACTTTATAGGTTTACAGATACTGCAAATGAAAGATGAGATTTTCATTACTCAATCTAAGCACATAAAGGAAATCTTGAAGAAATTTGGAATGGAGGATTCTAAACTTGTAAGTACTCCTATGACTACTAACTGTAAACAATCAAAGAATGATGAATATGCATCTGTTGATGAGATACTTTACCGATCTATGATTGGAAAATTGCAATATGTTGTGCATAGCAAACTGGATATAGCATATGCAGTAGGTATTGTAGCAAGATTCTCTGCAGATCCCAAGGAAACACATATGACAACAATCAAGAGAATTTTCAAATACCTAAGAGGCACTGAAGATTATGGCTTAGTATATGAAAAGAGGAATAATTTTGATTTAAAAGTTTATACTGATGCTGATTGGGTAGGCAACATTGATGACAGGAAAAGCACAAGTTGTGGAGCTTTATTTTTAGGAGAAAGACTAGTAAGTTGGCTTAGCAAGAAACAAGGATGTATCTCACAGTCAACAACAGAAGCTGAATATTTTGCTGTAGCAATGAATTGTACCAATATAGCATGGATCAAACAACTGTTGGAAGGTATAAATGAGAAAGTTACCGAGCCAGTAACTATATTCTGTGATAATACTAGTGCCATTAACATTTCAAAGAATCCAGTAATGCACTCTAAGACAAAGCATATATCTATAAAGTATCATTATCTCAGAGAAGAAGTTCAAGAGAAGAAAGTTGTGCTAGAATATATCAGATCAAAGGAGTAATTAGTAGACATCCTCACAAACCCATTACCAAGGGACATTTTTTAGTATCTCAGAAGCAAGTTAGGGGTCCTACCCCTATCTTCTACTCACTGATTGAGTTCGATGAAAGAATCAATTCGATGAATCTATAGAATATTATGTGTGGATTGATGTTGATTTATGCACTTTAGAAGGTTTTCTAAAGTTGTGCAGGAAATAGTGAATAGAGACAAGTTGCTCTGACCGAGACTGAGATGATACATAGCAAGGCAAATCACTTCATAGAGGAAGAAATCCTGATTTAGTTCTTTTACTTTTTGGCATTGTTGTCAAAGGGGGAGAAGACTAAATGGTTGATTGAATGGTAAAGCCCTGAATGATGAAATAATAGAAGACTAATGACAGGGGGAGAAGATTGCAAAAACGGAGAAGACTAAATGCTAGACAACAACTCAAGGATAACAAAAGAAGTCTAACAGCAATCTGAATCTGAATCAATTTGAATATCTTGTTGGTATTACCATTTAATTGTTGGTTTTGCCATCAATGCCAAAGGGGGAGATTGTTGGCATTATAGTAAAAAAGAGATTGTTGGCATTTCAATATTAGAAGATTGTTGATATTCAGTAAGGATATTGAGAAGGTTGTTGAAGATTATTGATATAACTGAAGAAGGTTGATAACTATCTTTATAACATTATTTTGTCATTGATGTCAAGAAATTGATTATTTGATTTAGTATGATGTTGCCATATCTTGAGAAGATTGATTTGAAGAGAATTAAGATGTCAGTAAAAGACACAGAAAGAATGTGATGAATAAGGGGAGGAATAAAATATTCAATGGGCAACTATTACCGAGTTAGACAATGATGAGATCATGATGTTTAGATTGTTTTTATATCCTACATATGTTGTTGATTGTAAGGTTAATACTGTACTATGTCATCAAGCAAAGAACCTAGTCGGTAAACCCTAAGGAACCTAGTCGGTAAATCCTAAGGTTATTGATATCGGTTAATGAAGGCGGAATGTCTACTGAGTAAAGTTTAGTATTTACTGAGTTGCAACTGAGTTATGACATATCACATTGGATGGATAAAAGCATTATTTAATGAAGGAAAATGATTAGCTAGAGATGTATAAATGATTGGTATGTCATGCATGAAGTTTGTTAAGGATCTATGGCAAAGGAAAATCGGCAGGAAGATCTACATCGTAGATTGAACCGCAATAACCTTGTGCAAGTTCCAAGAAAGGAATGCAAGTCCTGAGGCAAGGTAAAACATTTTTAGATCAGAATGATACATTGAACCTAGTCAAGATTGAAGATTTGATGGCTAAGATTGATCATGGGAAATGTGACCAAGGAGACTAAGCGGTTAGCAATTGTTTATAAATAAGAAATTGTTGATAAACAATGTATGCGGGCAAGTGTAAGCACAGGGATGCTACATAGTGATTACCTAGCACAGAAGCTTGAAGACCTATTTGAATAATAGAGTAGAGAGCCCAGCAAAGGGACAAGATAAGTCCTATGACTAGATTATTTTGAGCAAATAAGAATCTACTTTAGCATTTAAGATGTGAAGTTGCAGATATATTTTTATTACTGTTATTTTGTAAGTGACAGGAAATCTCTTAACCAAGTGGACTTAACAGGCTTATTTGTAAACCCTCTAGAAAGGTAACATTATAAATTAGTGTTTGAAATCCTTTGACAAGGTCACTTCTAACAAAGTGAAGATCCTAATAGATCTAAGGGAAATCCCTTAACCGGGTCATATCTAGCAATGTGTTTGTAATCTTTAATAGGATTTTCTTTTAACCGAGCATACTCTAGAAGAGTATATTTCTTAGTGGGTTCGAAATCCCATAGTGGTTTTTCCCTATTTGGGTTTCCACATTAAATCTGGTGTTATGAGTGTTATGATGATTATGTGTTTATGAGTTTGCATGTTTAGCAGTTTTGGTTATATTGCTGAAGTATAAGTCACCGAGGTTGAATTTGTTGATTTTATGGAAGATTAAGTTTGTATGATTCACCCCCCCCCCCCCCATCTTGTTAGCTATTGGTATATGTACTTTACTTTTAGTATCAGAACTTACAGATGCCACATATGTTGATGAAAAGGAGTACAAATAAATGATAGGAAAATTGCACTATTTTGTTCACAATAGACCAAATATTGCTCATGCAGTTGATTTAGTTGTCAGATTCCAGAAGAATCCAAAGGAGACACACTTGATAGCAACTAAAAGGATATTCAGATATTTGAAAGGTACTATTGACTATGGATTATGGTATCCATATGTAGGAAACTTTGATTTGAAGGTTTACACAGATGTAGACTGGACAAGTAATGTTGATGATAGGAAGAGCACAACTGGTGGTGCATTCTTTCTTGGAGGAAGGCTTGTATCTTGGAGCAGTAAGAAGCAAAGTTGTATATCACAATCCACTACTAAAGTTGAATATGTTGCAGCATATATGAATTGTGCCCAGGCAATCTGGATGAAACACATTCTAGAAGGATTCAAGTTGAATATCACAAAACTAGTACAGATTTTGTGTGACAACACTAGTGAAATAAATATTTCAAAAAACTTGGTGTTGCATGCTAGAACCAAGCATATTGAACTGAAATATCATTTCTTGAGAGAAAAAGTGCAGAGTATGTTGGTATTATGGATGACTTCATCATGTGTTGCATTGTTTTTGTCATTGATGTCAACACTTATCTTTTTGGAGGTCTACATCATTGATTTGGCACTCTAGTTATATTGGTTTGTTGTTGAACCAACACATTGTGGTCTCGGTATGGATATTGGCTTATGCACAGTTATCGGTATATGTTTCACCGGAAGCTCCGGAAGTTGATGATGACTTGTTATCATCTAGAGATCATTTGGTTATGTTGAAGACATGGATTGGATGATTGCATTTGGCATTTTTCATATTGGACTGATTGGGTTCACATATTTGCCTTAACCAGTAGATAGGTCCAGGTTATGAACCTGCATGTTCCAAATCAGCACAACACATTTTGGAAATGGTTTATTGATTGGATAATGTGTAAATGTATTGAGACTAACATATTGTATTGCACCAAGACTTATTTTGTAATTGATTTAAATGTAATATCTTTAGGGAGCTGACCTAATGATTAGGTCTTAGGTTTTGTATAAATAATTGTAAGATCTTATTTGGAAGAAGTGTGTGTGAGTATGTGCGAATATTGAAGATTAATGTGAAGAGCGAAAATAAGCAGATCCTTGTGCAAATCACACAGATATCATCTGAAGGTTGAAGGAAAGAATGTTGAAGGTCATGAAGGTGTTTAGTCCTCATGCACAGAGCTTAAAACAATACTGAATCCAGCATTGTAGATGCTATATTGAAGAAGTACATTGATTATTGGATTTAACCATCCAACTGTGTAGTCAATGTGACTCCTAATTTTGTGATTGAGTCGTGAGCTCTAGGTGATTGGCCTTTTGGCATGTGTAGACCCCATTATTGTATTCACTTACTATCTTTAGTAGTATCATCTGATTGTGAGTAAGGTTTCCCACCGTGGTTTTTCCCCTTACAGGGTTTCCACATCAAAATCTCAGTGTCATGTGTTGTGGATGTTGTTTTCCTTTCTATTTTATGCATTAAGTTGTACCGGTATTTTTTATAACTGTTGATCTATTTTATCGGCATTGGATTTTAAGTTGGAATAATTTGTTTTGGGTTGCAATTTATTGACAACTGATTCAACCCCCCTGTCTTAGTTGTCTTTCCCGGTTCCTTACAATTGGTATCAGAGCCAAGTCCTCTTTTTGCAGAAGCCTAATCGCTTGAGGAGATCCTATGGCAACAAATATCTTCAGGAAGGACAATCCCAAACTTGATGGAACTAACTATGGTATATGGAAGATCATAATGGAAACACATATGAATTACATTGGAAGAGATATATGGGATGTTAAAAAGAATGGCTATGTTGCTCCTAATCAGAATAACCCTAATCCACCAACCTTGGCTAAAAACTTGGAGAATGATTGTAAAGCAAGGGAAGCACTTCTAAGTGCATTATCAGATCAGCAAATCATGGGATTATCAGACAGATCTACTGCAAAAGCTATTTGGGATAAATTGGAAACATTGAATGAAGGAGATTCCACTTTCAAAATTGCAAAATTGGAATGTTACCGGGTCAGGTATGAAAATTTAAAAATGGAAGAGGATGAAAGAATTTTTACATTTATGGAAAGAGTTAATGAAATTGTTTTAGGAATACAATGTTGTGGAGGATCTTTAAGTGAAGATGAAATTATTTCTAAAGTTTTAAGAGATTTGCCACCGGCTTACAAAATGAAAGTTACAGCTATTAATGAGTTGAGAACAATGCCTAATACATCATTATCTAGAGATACTTTGGTTGGAAAACTTTTAGCATTTGAGCTTGAAGAATTTGGTCATGTTGCTACATTCAAGACTGATATAGCCTTCAAAGCATCATCATCATCATCATCATCTAAAAAATTTGATTGGAAAGAACTTTATGCAAAAGAACTTGAAGATATCAAAAGAGAAAATGAAGAACTTGAAGCACTATTTGCAAGCAAGATTCCTAAAGGTCCAGCAGGAAGTAAGTATGAAGGTAAAGCACCTTTCAAATATTTTAATTGCAATAAAGTTGGTCATATGGCATCTAGGTGTCCTGATAGACATTCGAGACTAAGAGATGAGGCAAAGAGAACATATAAGCCTAACCCTAAATATCAAAGATACAGATTTAAGAAAAATAGAGATAAGTCATGTTACTATGTAGATGAAGGTGTTACAGATGATTCTGATGAAGATCCAGTAGATAGTGGATGGGCATTTGTTGAAATAAAAGAAGATCAACTGGCACCTATTGTCAAACCGGTAGAGCAAGCATTAGCAGCAAAAATTGAAGAAAAGGATGAATGGATCATTGATAGTGGATGCTCACATCATATGACTGGTGATAAAAGAAAATTCTTATCATTATGAGAATATCATGGAGATCTAGTAAGATTTGGAGATGACAAAGCTTGTTTAATCAAAGGAAGAGGCACTATATCTTTGGATAGTAAGCACAATACTGACAATGTTTATTATGTTGAAGGTTTAAAGCATAATCTTTTGAGTGTTGGTCAGTTAGTGGGAAAATTATTTCAATTACAATTCAAGAATGAAAAATAAAAAAATCATAAATTGAACTGGATTGGAGATTGCAACGGGTAATCAAACTAAAGGTAATATCTTTCATTTGAATACCATCGATAAGACATGTTTGATTGCTCAGATTGATGAAAGTTGGTTATGGCATAAAAGACTCTATCATGTGAATTTTGATTGCATTGTGAAGATCAGTTCAACCAAGGCAGTAAGGGATTTACCTAAGATTATGAAACCACATAATCCGGTATGTAAGGAATGTCAAATGGGAAAGCAAGTTAGAACAACATTTAAGAGCATTTAAGAGAAATCCAATAATATTTTTGATTTAATTCATACTGATTTATGTGGTCCAACAAGGACAAGGAACCCTCAAGGTGATAGATACTTTATGCTAATAACTGATGATTATTCTAGAATGTGTTGGGTTACTTTTCTCAGGGATAAATCAGAATCTTTTGGTAGATTCAAGATATACAAGGAAATGATAGAAAATGAAACTGACAATAAAATCAAATGTTTGAGATCTGATCAAGGAGGGGAATTTACATCTAGGGAATTCAATGCATACTGTGAATAGAATGGAATCAAAAGACAACTATCAGCACCCCAGACACCTCAGTAGAATGGAGTTGTGGAAAGGAAGAACAAAACTATATTAGATGCTGCAAGAACCATGATGATGGAAGCAAATCTATGTCATATGTACTGGAGAGAAGCAGTAAATACAATGGTTTATACTTTCAAAAAAGTTCACATCAAAGGTGAAACCGGTAAGACCCCTTATGAAGTATGGTTTAGACATATTCCCACTCTTAAATATGTCAGAATATTGGAAGCAGGTGCTATATTAGGAGAGATGAGTCTATTGGAAAATTTGATCCTAGAAGTGATGAAGGGATATTTCTTGGTTATTCAACTAGAAGCAAGTCATATAGATGTTATAATAAAATATTGCAGAAAATCCTTGAAAGTACTAATGTGAAGATAGATGAACATTTTAGAGGAGAATCAAGATCTATAGGTTCTGAACTGGCAGTAGAAATAATTATAAATGAAACGGAATGGATTGAAAAAAAATAGAATGAAGAGCCAGTCACACCAACATCATCAAAAAACTCAACTGTGACTGAAGAACAACCTGTAAATGGAAATTAGAATAAACCCAGGTATGTAAGATTGAATCATTCAGAAAATTAGATAATTGGAAATAAAAATCAATGTGTTATGACAAGAAGAAGATTGGCAAATGAAGAGGTATGTTTAATTTCTCAAGTTGAACCAGCATCAATTGTTGAAGCATGTCAAGATAAACATTGGATAAAAGTAATGGAAGAAGAATTAGAATAGATTGAAAAGAATAATACTTGGACATTAGTTCCTCGGCCTAAAGACAAAAATGTAATTGGAACTAAATAGGTATTTAGAAATAAACTTAATGAAGATGGTGAAGTAATCAGAAAAAAAGAAATATTAGTTTGTAAAGGTTATTCTTAGAAAGAAGGAATTGATTATAATGAAACCTTTGCATCGGTAGCCAGAATTGAAGCAGTAAGACTATTTCTTGCATTTTCAACTCACAAGAACTACAAGTTTTATCAGATGGATGTAAAATGTGCATTTTTGAATGGAGATCTTGAAGAAGAAGTTTACATTGAGCAGCCTGATGGATTTTCATTAACAGATGATAAGGATATGGTTTGCAGGTTAAGAAAAGCTTTATATGGATTGAAGCAAGCTCCCAGAGCTTGGTATACTAGACTAGATAAATATCTTTTAAAACTAGGATACACAAAAGGTAATGCTCATAGTAATTTTTATTACAAAATTACCAATGATGACATTTTGGTTATTGAAGTATTTGTGGATGATATCATTTTTGGAGAAGAGGAGTTATGCAAAGATTTTTCTAACAAGATGCATGAAGAATTTGAAATGTCTATGATTGGAGAAATAAAAAAAAATTCTAGGTTTGTAGATTTCTCAAATAGATAAAGTTATATTCATTTGTCAAACAAAATACTTGAAGGAACTCTTGAAGAAATTTGGAATGGAAAACTCCAAACTGGTAAGCACTCTTATGACTACAATTGATAAATTGGCATTAACAGATGATTCAACTCCTATAAATCCAACAAGGTACAAATCTATGATTGGAGGGTTACTGTATTTGACACAAACTAGACCTGATATAATGAATGCAGTGTGTATTGTATCAAGATTTCAAAGAAATCCTAAAGAAAATCATGAAACTACAGTAAAAAGGATTTTTTGGTACCTACAAGGCACAACAAATCTTGGTTTATGGTATCCTAAGGATGATAATTTTGAGTTATGTGCATATACAGATGCAAATTGCACAAGAGATGTGGATGACAAAAATAGTACCACTAGCGGTGCATTCTTTCTTGGCAGAAGATTAATTTCATGGATCAACAAGAAGACTTGCACATTATTATCTTTAGCAGAAGCAGAATATGTTGCAGCAACAACTAATTGCACTCAGGTATTATGGATCAAGCAAATGTTGAAGGATATCAAAGTAAATGCAACGAACGGGCAATTATTTACTATGATAACTCAGCAGCAATAGATATATCAAAGAATCCGATATTTCACTCCAAAACAAAGCATGTTTCTATTAAGTATAATTTTCTGAAAGAAAACATTGAAGCAAATGAAGTGAGATTGGTTTATGTGAACACTAAAGAGAAAATTGCAGATATTTTTAAAAAGCCTTTGCCTAAGGAAACATTTGAATATCTCAGAGAGAAGCTTGGGGTAATCACCCCACCAGCAGAGACTTAAATGATGCAGATTGGCATCAAACCGATAGGGACTAATAGAAAAATATTTTTTCGGCTTGATGAAGGAGAGCTACTGCTCAGGGGGAGTAGTTAGCTATATGTTATGTTTTGATTTTGATTCTTAACTGCTTTGGTATTTGATGTCAAAGGGGGAGAGATGTCTATGGAAAAACATTGTACTTTGAAGATTGGGGAAAGATGTATTATGGTTATATTGTTTCTATTTTTGGTATAGAACTTTGTGTTGATCTGTTTAGGGGAGATTGTTGGCATTCTATTTTTGGCACTTAGATGTTTTTCCATCTAGTGTTGCCATCAATGCCAAAGGGGGAGATTGTTAGTATTATGGATAACTTTGTCATGTGTTGCATTGGTTTTGTCATTGATGTCAACACTTATCTTTTTGGAGGTCTACATTGTTGATTTGGCACTCTGGTTATATTGGTTTGTTGTTGAACCGGCACATTGTGGTCCCGGTATGGATATTGTCTTATGCACAGTTACCGGTATATATTTCATCGAAAGCTCAGGAAGTTGATGATGACTTATTATCATTTGGAGATCATTTGGTTATTTCAAATACATGGATTGGATGATTGCATTTGGTGTTTTGCATATTGGACTAATCGGGTTCACATATTTGCCTTAACCGACAGATAGGTCCAGGTTATGAACTGACATGTTCCAGATTAGCATGGCACCTTTTGGAAATGGTTTATTGATTGCTTAATGTGTAAATGTATTGAGACCGACATATTGTATTGCACTAAGACTTAATTTTTAATTGATTTAAATGTAATATATTTAGGGAGATGACCTAATGGTTAGGTCTTAGGTTTTGTATAAATAATTGTAAGATCTTATTTGGAAGAAGTGCGTGTGAGTATGTGCGAATATTGAAGATTATTGTGAAGAGTGAAAATAAGCAGATCCTTGTGTGAATCATACAGATATCATCTGAGGGTTGAAGGAAAGAATGTTGAAGGTCATGAAGGTGTTTAGTCCTCATGCATAGAGCTTAAACCGGTACTGAATCCAACATTGTAGATGCTATATTGAAGTAGTACACTGATTATTGGATTTAACCATCCAACTGTGTAGTCAATGTGACTCCTAATTTTGTGATTGAGCAGTGAGCTCTAGGTGGTTGGCCTTTCTGCATGTGCAGACCCCATTATTGTATTCACTTATTATCTGTAGTAGTATCATCTAATTGTGGGTAAGGTTTCCCACCGTGATTTTTCCCCTTACAAGGTTTCCACATCCAAATTTCAGTGTCATGTGTTGTGGATGTTTTCCTTTCTATTTCATGCATTAAGTTGTACCGGTATTGCTATAACTGTTAATTTGTTTCACCGACATTGGATTTTAAGCTGGAATAATTTGTTTTGGGTTGAAATTTATTGACAACTGATTTACCCCCCCTCTTAGTTGTCCTTCCCGGTTCCTAACAGAGTAAAGATGTGTTATTGGAGCATGTATCTACTAAGGAGAAGCTAGTAAATATCTTTACTAAACCTCTACCTAAGACTAATTTTGAGTATCTTAGAGGTCAGCTAGGGGTTGTGCCCCTACATGAGGTCAATTGAGTAGATCTGAAACACATCAGTCCTAGAGCTAATTGCAGAATCTTGAACCAAGATTGATGTAGAGTGAAGTTATTCCATAGGGGGAGCATCAAGTTGTAGATTGTTGATGCAAAACAATGAAGTATGACACTGCATGTTTTACTTTCACTTTGGCATTGTTGTTAAAGGGGGAGAAGAACTATATGATTATTGGGAGAATAATTGTATGATTGATAAAGAGAAGATCTATAGCCTGTTACCAACTAAAGACATGGAGACTCGGTTGAAGGAGAGTACGTGGTAAAATGTAAATCAGGATTCCTATACCTGTATATGTGCATTACTCTCAATCATCATAATCAAGGGTATTGATATTTGTATTGCCATCAATGCCAAAGGAGGAGATTGTTGGAATTTGCATGAAGATTGCATTGATGAACTATTTTGTTGTCATTGATGTCAATTATAACTGGTAATGATGTTGTGTTGATATTGTTTTGCAACCGGTAGGAGAGATAAGTGGTGGAAACTGGTATTACTTGAGAAGCAGTGAGATCAACCGGTAACCCTACCTTTTGACATGCTAAACCCTAACCAATGGAGCTTGGTGTATCGGTTGTATTGATTTATGATCAAATGATGAACGGTAATGATTATGCCACATATGCATGTTGTATGTGAAGAGTTTCAAATGGTTTTGGCGTGTAGAGATAACGGTTTTTATCTTGGGAATGAGCGAGTACATTGCATGTAATGGAAACCCGTGATGAGTTACAGGAATCGATGAAGTGGTGATCAAGGATGTCTTAAATGATGTGAAATAATTGATATGTAATCCAATGGTCATACTTAAATCGATTTGCTTGTAATCTCTATGAGATCTTAGCTTTATGATGTGTTACCGACCTATTGTTTTTCTTATAAGGTCGATGAGTGATTTGTTGTAATGTTGGAAATTTTGGTTAAGTGTAAGAGTGATTGGTTTTTGAACCAGAAGGTGTATCTACAGTATGTGTGAAGGCAGATAGGAGCATGAAAAGGATCTGATCAAGTAGAGTAGTGCTATTTACTAGATCAACAAACCCCTATTGTTTTCTAACAATTACAAATCAAATATCTTAACCGGGTAAGCTCTAACAGGTTTTGTGCTATCTAAATCCTCTAGCCAGGTGATCCATTAGCTTGGATTTCAAATTCTCTATCGAGGTTACTCCTAACAGGGTATTGCTTCTAATAGGGCATTATAGTCAATCCCTTAACCAAGTGGTCCCTACCAAGATCTGTTCTTGATAGGACTTTTGTAAAGCTTTAGTAGGCTTAGCTCCTAATAGGGAGAACTTCATAAGAGTTCAGAGTACTTGTGGGTATTCATCCCCACCATGGTTTTTCCCATTTGGGTTTCCACATCAAAATCATTGTGTTAAGTGGTGAATGTTTTTGTGGTTATGTTTGCTATGGTTTATTTCCTAAACTGCTAAATTCACTTTGATATGATTACATGATCGACAGTAATCTGAAATATGCTTTTACTATTGTTGATAAAGTATTTTAATGTTTTTGTTAAAAGGTGTTGAGAGTTTCAGAGCTATTATACTATTATTCTGTTATGATAGTCAACCAGTATACATGATAGTGATATTGCAATTTGTAGTTCAGTGTTTCAACCAGTTAGCTCTGAGATTGAGTTGTGATATTGTTTTTGAGTTTCAAGGAAAATTTAGTTAGTTTCACCCCCCTCTCATTAGTTGTCTAGATCCTTATTGATTCATCATACCATCACTATCATTGCAGTTCATTCTTCCTTCCAAATTGTAGTCTAGATTTTTATGTAGTTAGTGAGACTCATTTTGTATTGAGCAATGTGCTCTAGGATATTGGCCTTCCTGCAAGTGCATGCCCCTCAATTTGTAATCACATACTTACTGCAAAAGTATTATCTGATTATGGGTAGGCTTCTCACTGTGGTTTTTCCCTTCACCGGGTTTTCCACATACAAATCTTGGTGTCATGTGGATGGTATTTATTCTCTAATTGTTGGTTATTCTTAATTGATATATCTTCTATTTCATAATTGATTTATGCATTCTGGTATTGATCTTCTATGTTTCGGTAACAATGTTTTAATTGCTTAAAGTTCTTGTAATCTGGTGACAACTAATTCACCCCCTCCCCTCTCAGTTGTCTTTCAGTTATTTGAACTGTTTAACAATTGGTATCAAAGCTTTGGTCCTCTCTATAGAATCATAGCCGTTTGAGGAAGATCCTATGGTGTCTAACAATTCAAGTTCATCTAGTTCATTTGTTGTTTTTTTTCAGAGAGAAATTCTTAGGCTTGATGGAACAAATTATAGAGTATGGAAGATTCAAATGGAGACTCATCTGAGATGTCTTGGTAAGGAAATTTGGGAAATCACAAAGAATGGTGCTACTCCTTTTAATATAGCATCTGGCAATCCTCCTCTGGAAAACTTGCATAAGGAGCTTGAGAATGATTGTAGAGAAAGAGAAGCCCTCTTGTGTGCACTTTATAATTATCAAATAATGGGATTAACTAACAAATCATCAATTCATTAGCAAAGGCTATATGGGACAAGTTGAAGACTTAATGAAGGTAACCCTACTGTTAAGATTGCTAAACTTGATGGTTACCAGGTGAGATATGAAATATTAAAGATGGAAGAAGATGAAAGGATTATTGCATTTATGGAAAGGGTAAATGACATTGTGATGGGAATTCAATGTTGTGGTGGATCTCTGAGTGAAGATGAAATAGTTTCTAAAGTTCTAAGAGCTTTACCTACGGCTTATAATATGAAGGCTAATGTAATTAATGAATTGAGAATAATGAATAATACTTTTGTCAATAGGGATACCTTGGTTGGAAAATTATCTGCTTTTGAGCTTGAAGAATTTGGACCTTCTGGAGCTATGAAGTTTGAACCTATTTTTCATGCATTTAAATCATCAACTAGCAAGCAAGATTGGAAAGCTTTGTATGCAAAGGAATTGGATGATATGAAGAGAGAAGATGAAGAACTTGAGAAACTTTAAGCTCTATTTGCTATAAAAGTACCTAAAGGACCGGTAGGAAGTATAAAAACAAATCACCTTTTAAATGTTTTGCATGCAATAAGATAGGTCATTTTGCATCTACAATACCTGAAAGGAATATAAGATTTGAAGAAATAGCTAGAAGATATTTTACGCCTAACCCTAGATATCAGAACAAGCATAAGTATAGGAAAAACAAAGATAAATCATGTTACTTTGTGGATGAGGAAGGTGTGACTGATTTCGATGATGAATCGGCACAAGACTCTACTAGTGGTTTTGGCAATGGAAAGGAATGGGTGTTCTTGGCTGTCAAGGAAGATGATTCGGCACTGGAAGAGAATGTACCTGAATAAAAGGCCCTTGCTGCTAAAATTGAAGATAAGGATGAATGGGTAATTTACAGTGGATTTTCACATCATATGACTGGAGATAAAAGGAAGTTTCTATCTTTGCAAGAATTTAATGGCATTCTAGTTAGATGTAGAGATGACAAATCATGCATGATCAAAGGAAAAGGAACTATATCATTAGATGGTAAGCACAATATTGATAATGTATATTATGTTGAAGGTTTAAGACATAATCTATTAAGCGTAGGACAATTGGTGGATAAGAGATTTCAATTACAATTCAAGGATGGAAAATGAAAGATCATTAATAGATCTAGATTGGAGATTGCAACTGGTACTCAAAACAAAAGTTAATATATTTCATTTGAATTCTGGTGATAAGACATGTTTGATTTCACAAATTGGTGAGAGTTGGCTATGACATAAAAGGCTATGTCATGTGAATTTTGATTGCATGGTAAAGATCAGTTCAACTAAGGCAGTTAGAGATATACCTAAGATTGTGAAGCCCTATAATCCGGTATGTAAAGAATGTCAAATGGAAAAACAGGCTAGAACCTCTTTTAAGAGTATACAAGACAAATATAATGATGTTCTTGATCTTATTCATACTGATTTGTGTGGCCCTACAAGAATTAAAAATTTTCAAGGAGATAGAGATTTTATGCTAATCATTGATGATTATTCTAGAATGATGGGGGTTACTTTTCTAAGGGAGAAATCTGAGTCTTTTGAAAAGCTTAAAATTTTTAAAGATAAAGTTAAAACTGAGATAGGATTGAAGATTAAGTTCTTAAGGTCAGATCATGGTGGATAATTCACATCTGGTGAGTTTAATAACTTTTGTGAGAAGCATGGCATAAGGAGACAATTTTTTGCTTCTCAGACACCTCAGCAGAATGGAGCTATGTAAAGGAAGAAAAAAACTATCTTGGATGCTACTAGAACCATGATGATGGAAGATAATCTACCTTATATCTATTGGAGAGAAGCAGTGAGCACTACAATTTATACATTCATCAGAGATCATATCAAAGGAGAAACCAGTTTGACACCTTATGATTGTGGTTTGGCAATACACCTATAGTTAAGTATTTCATAATTTTTGGTAGTAAATGTTATATCAGGAGAGATGATTTCAATGGCAAGTTTGATCCTAGATGTGATGAAGGAATATTTATTGGTTATTCTAATGAAAGCAAAGCATATAGATGAAATAAAAAGAGATTGCAGAGAATTGTGGAGAGTACTAATGTCAAGGTGGACGAGCAAAATAGAAGCCAAATCAAAGTTTATGAGCAAGAACTTGTAATGGAAATGATCATAAATGAACCAGTAACACCTTTACCAAAACAAAATGTTGAACCAATTACTCCGGCAGTATCAGAAAAATCAATAGTAACTGAAGAACAGGAAAGAGGAACATAAAATCAAAAGACTCCTAGGTATGTAAGGTTGACTCATTCAGAAGATAAAATCATTGGGGATAAGAATAAATGGAGTGATGACAAGATGAAGATTGGCAGCTAATAAGGTATGTTTAATTTCTCAAGTTGAACCAGTATCAGTAATTGAAGCATGTAAAGATGAATGTTGGATGAAAGCTATGGAAGAAGAATTATAAAAAATAGAAAAGAATAACACATGGATTTTAGTTCCCCGACCTAAAAATAATGTTATTGGAACTAAATGGTTATTTAGGAATAAATTAAATGAAGATGGATAAGTTGTAAGGAATAAAGTTAGATTGGTTTATGTGAACACTAAAGAGTAGATTGCAGGTATCTTCAATAAACCTTTGCCTAAAGAATCTTTCGAGTACCTCAGAGACAGATTAGGGGTTTCTGCCCCTCTAGCAAAAAACTTATTGATGCTATTTGGCTTCAGTCCGGTATGCATTATCAGAGATATTATTCATTCTAGATTGATGTGGTGATGTTACTACTTAGGAGGAGTGGCTAGTCTTGTGATTCAATTGTTTATGATTTTTCTTTGATATTTTTGTCAGATTGTTGGCATTGATGTCAAAGGGGGAGAGATAATCATGTGAAAAACTTAAGGAGATATATACATTAGGGGGAGAAATCTGTAGAACTTTACTAAGATATCATCTACAAGGAGAGTATAGATCATAACTTCATTTCTATATTCTTGTGTGGGAGATTTGTTTGGCTTTTCTTGGCACTTGGATATTTTTCACATCTAGTATTGTCATCAATGCCAAAGGGGGAGATTGTTGGCCATTTGGAGGAATTGATTATTTGTTGCATTCATGTTTTGTCATTGATGTCAACACTAGTTGTTTTGGCTGCTTTACC
The DNA here is from genome assembly GCF_030272615.1 of Cryptomeria japonica. Classification (NCBI taxonomy): domain Eukaryota; kingdom Viridiplantae; phylum Streptophyta; class Pinopsida; order Cupressales; family Cupressaceae; genus Cryptomeria; species Cryptomeria japonica. The sequence continues at coordinate 8,721,072 of NC_081407.1, read as the reverse complement.
AGCATCCTTTTAGTCCTAGTAAGTTGTTTGGTTTCTGGTTGGATTAGATCATGATGATCAAGTATGCTTTGGTTTTTGGAATTGTCTTGGATCTGCTACTTAGATTCATGTTCAGTTAGTTGGTCTTGATTTTGTAAGCAAATTCTATCTTATATGCTAGTAAGCTTGGTTTGTTGATCTAGTGAGGGTTTCACCACCAAAGATATGTTGAAGATCTTTGATATTATGCATAAGTGGTGTTGGTGCGGCTTCTAGTAGAGATTTAGGATGCTGATGATGATCATTTTTGAGACTTGGCTGATTGGGATCATTGATTTAGTGTGTGTGGACCTAAATTGGGTCTAGTACTATCTAGGTTATGGACTGACTTAATGTAACGTGTTGATTGGACTTTTCGATGTGTTTCCAAGATATCTTATGGGTTGGATATTATTTGTTTGGTATCAAACCGACATGTTTTGTAATTATGTAATTGCTTTATTGTCTGGTGGCCGACCTTATTGTTTGTGGTCAAGGGTTTGTATATATATAATATAAGATCTCATTGTAGATCATGTATGGAATGTAAGGGATAATGAAAAGGATGTATATGAGCGAATAATGTAATAATCATTCATGCAAACAATTTGGTTGATCATTGGTGATCGAGTTGGGTTTATGTAAGAGGATTAAGTCCTCTGGTATTGATCTTAACCAGAACTATATTCAGGCATAGGAGATGCTATCATTGTAGTTCATTCATCCTTCAGAATTATAGTCTGGATTTTTATGTAGTTAGTAAGACTCCTTTTGTAATGAGTAATTTGCTTTAGGCTGTTGGCCTTCCTGCAAGTAGAGGCCCCTTAATTTGTAATCACATACTTGTAGATGATGAATACTAAGAGGGGGGGTGAATTAGTATGCCAAAAATCTCTGCACTTAAACACTTTACAAGGCTGACAGTAAACCAATAAAACAGTTTAGCAGACAAACCGGTTAGCACACATGCAAACCAAATAGAAAATAATGCATTCACCCACAAAAGCACAAACACCATAACACATGGGATTTTGACGTGGAAACCCAAATGGGAAAAACCACGGTGAGATGGAACTCACAAGTAACTATCTACAGAATAGGAACCAGACCGGTTAAGGTCTTACAATGTTCTTTACTAGAACAAATCCTGTTAGGAATCTCAATCTCTGTTAGGAGATAAGTTAGATTAAAGACTACCTTGCTAGAGGATTTTAGATCCACATATGTGAACCACCTTGTTAGAGGATTTACAAAAGGCTTTTGGGCCTACCCAGTTAAGGGCTACAGACTTGTCAAAGATGTGAGTAATCAACAAGTGTTTGATCTAGCTAATAGCACAGACTGCTTGGTTAGATCCTTGATAGCTCGTTCCTAATGCACTTCAGCATTACTTTAGTCTTCTACACATTCATATTCTCTCCAACTCCTCAACCACCTTAAACCCTAGCCGCAATATCAACTTTTGCAACAACAGCATTATACACAACCTAAAACCCTAGACATGATGTCCTTATAAAGGAAACTGATTTCATGTCAGTCCAATAGGATTACATTACAATTTCCTAGGTTCAATGAACCTGGACATACTTGGTAACATGACACAAAAAGAACCGTTAAGGTGTCGGCGCCGTCAAACAATCGGTGGATGGTAACTCATCACAAAATGTCGGTTGGTAACTCATCACAGAGTATTACCGGTTCATACAAAATACTGGTTCAAGCAAAATGCCGGTTTGACAAAAATGAAGACTGGTAAAAATGTGTTATGCCGCTTTAATCCCTCATATCGCTTGGGATCCACAAACCTCTTGGGGTCAACATGCCGCTTCAGACCAGGAAACACATTCTGCAAAACACCAATAGTCTAATGACTATAATACAACATACCGGTTGGAACAAATACCAGTTGTGCTCTAACTTATACATATAAAGAGGATCTCAATGCAAGTGTGTGTCCATCAATGATAATCACACCATAAACATAAAAAATGCCAACAATCTCCCCCTTTGGCATTGATGGCAACACTTAGGAAAATAAAATTTTGACATCTAAGTGTTTTACAACAAAATCATGTCATTAGCAAAATTGCTCCCCCTAATCATATACACTATCCCTTTGACAATGCAATGTATAACACTTTTGCATATAGAGCATAAACATTGAGATATTCAGTGCATATATCAAAATTTTGATTACCAGATACTTCTCGCAAATAGAATTCTTCTCCCCCTTTGCCAACAATGACAAAGTACAGCTGAACAACCTTGTTTTCATTTGATATTAAAATAATAAAATTTTATGACAATAAGGAATAATACTTGTCAAAAATAGATTTAAAGTCCTGCAATAATTGTTTCATCGATAAAGATCAGGACTCAAGTAGGGAGGTGGCTACTTCTTTCTCTGTCTGCATCTGGGAGACTTGTTCTTCCATGGCATCAATTGTGCTCATCTCCTGTGTAATTGTTAAGGCATCCAGGTTTAGATAGCACTTCTGAAGAATTTGCAATCATGGGAGTAGAACCAGTTGTAGCTCCTGCAAATCTCTAGATCGGGTGTTGATCTCTTGCTCCATTTTTGCTAACTGGATGTGAAACCAGTGAACGGTTTGCCCATAAGTTGTAAAGGAATCATAAGGTGGCTTGAATGTGCTCATGTAGGACTGCAAGTCCGTTTGAATATCCAGAGCGTCCCTTATATCCTTTTGTTCTTTCTTCAGTTCAAACCAGAGCTCATTCAACTTCTTCACCAGAGCTATATTAAGAGCTTTTTGATGCTCCTTCTTGACATTTGTCTCTGCTGCCTCTTCTAGGCTGTGCACCTAATCATCCACTACTATGCATAGGATTTTTAGTTTAGCCAGTGATGATTCAGTGTTGGGAAGGTTAGTACTGGGTATCAAACCGGTAAGAGTGTCCACAACCGCTTCAATTACATCCTACTCCTTCTTCCTCCGTATGTTTTCAAGTCATTCTTGGGCAACTTTGATGCTCTGCATCAGCTCCATTTCACTTGTAGACTGGAGGTCGATAGGACTGGTGAGGTCAGTCGGTTTGTCTTGACTACTGGTTGCCTTCGGAGTCTCCATCTGGGTTCTCTTTACTGCTTCTCTCTCCTTATCCTCTTCTATTTTTTTCTTCTCCGCTTCTCTCCTCTTCTCCTCTACTTTGTCTTCCTCAGCCTTTTTCTTTTCTACTTCCTTCCGCTTCTCCTCTTCTTTCTCTTCCTCTTCCTTCTTCTTTTTCTCTGCTTCTCTCCTCTTTTCCTTTGCTTTGTATTCCTCTACCTTTTTCTTTTTTGCTTCCTTCTTCTTCTCCTATTCCTTATCTTTCTCTTCTTTCTTTTTCTTTTCATCTTCTTGCTTCTTTTTCTCTTCTTCATCCTTCTTCTTCTCTTCTTTATCCTTTTTCTTCTTCTCTTCTTCATCCTTCTTCTTCTTCTCTTCTTCACCCTTTTTCCTCTTCTCTTCTTCATCCTTTTTCTTCTTCTCTTCTTCATCCTTTTTCCTCTGCTCGGCCTGTTCCTTTGTCACTTCCTGTCTATCCTTGGCTTGCATATCAACCTATTCAGCTTGTTGTTCCTATCTTGTTGCCTCAGATGGTGTTTCCTGAGTAACATCTTCTACGTCTAGGGCATCGACATCAATAGTGTCGATCGGTTCATCAACCGGATTTCCTTCATCATCAAGTACTTCACCTGATTTGGATATAACCGGTTCTTTCTCAGCTTGCCAGTTGGCTTCAACCACTCGATGCATCTTTAGAGCTTCTAGAGTACAAGTGTGTGTATCCTTGAGCACTTCCTTACCCTTCCCTTCTAGTAACAGGAGTCTTCTTCTTCTCATGAAGAAGAGCCCTTTGTATTTGTTCATGATATCGAACAGTTCCGAATTTGATACATCAGGAAAATGTTCAGCAAAAACTTTTTCTCTCATTTCCTGTTCCTACTCTATGGCAATGCGCCATTTATTGTCTAAGGAATTATACAAAGAATCCAGTGTTTCAGATCTAATTTTTGAAGGCGACCGATCATTAACACATAAATACTAAATTATTTCATTTTCAACCGCTTCCTTTTCATCATCATTAAAGTCATCAAAATACTCAATTAAGTCATGTAGCACTTTTCTCCTAATATTCTTTATTGTTCTTTGACAATGTGTCAAAGGTTTATAGGAAGAGATATCTATATTTACCGGTGCAGATGATGTCGGTTCATTCTTTATCTTTATCTTTGCTTGACATGTTTTCTTTGGTTTTTCCTCAGACGTAGTTTCTTCTGAGTCTGGAGAGGTATTCTTTGTCTTCCTCTTTCTCTCAAACACTTTAGCCGGTGCCGCTTCAGGTTTCTTCTTAGCCAGTGACTGCTTGGTCACTGCAGGATTGGCTGTAGTAGCTGGTGCTGATGCTGAAGGCACTGATTTTGCCTTCTTCACTAAAGGCTCTTTTCCTTTCTTTGTTGGTGGTTCCTCAACCAGTGTTATCCTCTCTAGGTAGGTGTCGATTCTCTTTGCCTCAGGATCAAGCGGTGAGGAAATAAGGGTAGAGGCATACCCTTCTAGCATATCATACATCACCTCATAGCCCATTGGCTCTACTTCTTCTACTCTAGGCTCAACAGCCTCCATTATGCATTGATCCACCTTAATGGTGAAACAGATATCATCTTCATATTTCTTGATGATGTCACCTGATACTCTCATTCTTTGGCTCATTTTCCGTCTAAACTCATCAAAATACTTGTTCAGAACTTCAGGGTGACCGGTTCCCACTGCTTGCAAACTTTCCTTTATTTGTTTGGTAACCAGTTGATCCACCGACCACTGAATGTCTCCCACTCCTGGGAAGTATCTTTGAAAGTAAAAGAACAACCCAACCAACAATTATCCAAACTTGAACCTTAGTGCATTATCCTGTTTGATCGACTTTATATTCAACAGGAGTTGCCTTTGCATACCGGTGCATAGGTCAAATGATGCATCCTCCTTGATCATCTGGTAAGCGGCATTTATCGCTGCAGCATATACAGAGTTAATTCTATTGGCTAAGAATGTCCGGTATCCAATCACCATACATGCATAGTTCACCAGATCATCCTTGATAGAATTTACAGTCATACCTCATGAGTCGCTCACTGAACCAGTGAACTTGGACATTTTAGTTTTGCTTACCGTCCTTAGGGCTGGCACGTCCCCTGTATTGCAGAAATGGGTGATGGCATGAATTGCTTGTGGTGTTATATCATGTGTTCTTTCCAGGTACATCTTGTCACCATGAACTCTGCTCAAAATGATCCTAATGTGATCATCTGTGAAATCCTCAAGGAAATAAGCAACATTGTGGAGCTTCTTCTTCTCCAAGATACTATATTCTAGTTTGATCTTTTTATCTTGTCCACAGAACAAACCTAGCTGGGAGTGGATAGCAAGAGACCCTAGGTCTTTGAGTTTACAATCAATATAATCTGAGATTCCCTCTTCTACTAAAACACCAGCCGGTACTCGAGATAGGGCATTATACTTAGACTTGCGTTGATAAAACTTGCAGACTCGACAGATGCACTAGAACTAGTATAAGATGCGGGAGCCATGATAGAAACTTAAAAACTCAAGAAATACCTTTTGAAACACGAGAATTTAGGGCTTTCAAATTCTCCTTCACTTCACACTCCATCGGTTGGAGAATCATCGCTTTGTGTTCTTCACTTGGCCGCTTGCAATTTGAACTTGAATCTCCTTTGCGGTTTCTCAATTTCTCAAAATCTCAGCTCAAATCGCCTTTTCGTCGCTCTGCCATTTGAAAAACTTTTCTTCACTCGAAAACTGATAGTGAGAAATGATTTGAAAAATGTTTTAAGCATATTCCTCACCTACCGTAATTAATGCTCCTCCATTAGGGCATAAACCCTAATTTGCCATTTTACCATTTCCGGTCTTCTGCCAAATGACAGGTATCACATACCGGTTAAGGTCTTTTACCGGTGTAAACTAGGGGTTCGAAACATTTCGCCATTTTCTCCCCCTAAGCTTTTCTGAATCTTAGTTTGACGGTTCCGTGATTTCCACACTAGGTGTAGAAACCGGTTCTTCTTGTAACACCGCTGGTTTCTTCTTCCAGGTTTTGTTCATGTCCACTTGAATAGTATCAACATCAATGTTTCCTTCAGGAGTGACCAGTATATCATCTGATATGTTCTTTCTTGATCTATAGAATCTGGCAATGTGATCCGATCTGTTGCAGTGATAGCAGACCAATCTAGGTGCTCTCCAAGTTCCATTGTTCATGTTTTCATTCTTCCTTCTACATGTTGCAGCAGTGTGACCATGACCATGACAGACCATATAGTTTGCTCTCCATCCGGTTGCCGCTTGATAGCCACCGCTTCTTTGCTAATGATTGAAGGCATTAAACCGGTTGTGATTCTGGTTCACAAAAGGCTCAGGACCAACTCCTTGGGTCCTCTAAGGATATCTACCAATGTTGTTCATAACTGACCTGCATTCAGATGCTCTATGCCCATACTTGTTGCATGCATAATAGTTACCATTGAATCTATAGGATCTAGGCTTATCATTTAGGAAATAAGAAAAATTGTTGTAAGCCTTACTCCTACAAGCATTTGCAGTATGTCCTTCTTTAAGACAGTTGAAGCAAACAGGTTTAAAATTTTGCTTACCTTTATCCTTTGATGTCAGTTGTTTCTTTGATGTTCCAGCATTTGTACTAGAGGTTTCACCTTCCTCATGACCAGAATAACCAAGTCCACTGGTATTCTTGACCGGTTTGGCAGATTCAAGCTTTTGCTCTAGCTTGACAGTACTCTTGTTGAACTTAGCAAGTATTTCCTTAGACTAAGAGAGTTCTTTGGAAATAGCAGCATTTATTTCCAACAGGTTTTCATTCTTAGATATGGCAATGTTCAGCTCTCCTTGCATGTCTTCCTTTTCCACTTTGCTTGCATGGAGTTGAGCAGTTAGGGCACTGATCTCTTGTTTCAGCTTGGAGATCTCATGATCTCTTTCTTTCACCAGATGTTCAGCTTTCATCTGGTTCTCAAGCTCTTGACACATCCGGATAGTCAGTCCTTCCAACTCCTTTCTCAGGTTGGAGTTTAATTCATTCAACTTATTTACTTCTACAATTAGGGCTTCCATGTCTACTTCATTTGAAGAACTATTTTCAGATAGCTCCATCAACTTTTCAGCATGTTCTCTCCTTTTTGCTTGAGATGCCTTGTATTTGACCATAAGATCATCATAGGGTTGCTCAAACTGAGTGAGTCGATGAGTAAGTTCCCTTATAGAGTATTCCCCCATATCTCTTTCCAAGTGGTTAAACTTATAGAAAGGTAGGCTCTGATACCAATTGATGAATACTAAGAGGGGGGGGGGGTGAATTAGTATGCCAAAAATCTCTGCACTTAAACACTTTACAAGACTGACAGTAAATTGGTAAAACAGTTTAGTAGACAAACCGGTTAGCACACATGCAAGCCAAATAGAAAATAATACATTCACCCACAAAAGCACAAACACCATAACAAATGGGATTTTGACGTGGAAACCCAAATGGGAAAAACCACGGTGAGATGGAACTCACAAGTAACTATCTGCAGAATAGGAACTAGACCGGTTAAGGTCTTACAATGTTCTTTACCAGAATAGATCCTGTTAGGAATCTCAATCTCTGTTAGGAGATAAGTTCGATTAAAGACTACCTTGCTAGAGGATTTTAGATCCACAGATGTGAACTACCTTGTTAGAGGATTTACAAGAGGCTTTTGGGCCTACCCGGTTAAGGGCTATAGACTTGTCAAAGATGTGAGTAACCAACAAGTGAGTTAATTGATTTAATTGTGTTATCCTTATTCCTTGCAGTATTTAATTAATCTTGTCACTATTAATTAATTTATCAAATAAATTAACTATTCCCTTCTTCTCCTAAAGTCCCCTCCAATTATCATTTCCTCTAAACCCACTTAGTTAATTAATTCTAATTAATTAATCTAGTCATGTGATTCCTACAAATCACTTTTTCCTAATCCCACTTAACCTAATTAATCCTTCTAGAATCTCTCATAATCATGTTTATCATTATCCTTCAATTTTATAGTCCCACTTGTTGAAATGTGGCGACTAATCAACAAAGTACTATACACTCAACACGTATCCTTGCCGGGGTCTAGGGTCGGGCCGAGCCCCAGGCAGAGGTTTGAGGGCGGGAGCCCCCTAGAAAAAAAAATTTGGGTACTTTTTTTATGAAAACCGACATTGTAATAAAATCCTAAAAAGGCTGACTTTGTTTTTGCCCTAAAAATGCATGTTATAAGCGGCTGGGATGCTTAAGGCATTGTAAGGTTGATGTATTGTTTTTGCTGGATAATAAGAAAGATTGGACGGTTGTGTATGGTGGACGTAACCCATTTTGGGTGAACCACCTTAAATCTCTGTGTTAAATGTGTCTTGTATTTGCTTCGGATCTGTTTGAAACCCTAACAATTGGTATTAGAGTGAGGTTTTCTGTAAATTGGCAGGACTTTCAGATTTGAGTGGGAGTAATGGAGGATTCCAAATTCAAGGTCAAAAATTTTAATGGCTAGAATTATTAGATATGGAAAATGTAGATGGAGGATTACCTGTATCAAAAGGATTTGTGGCGGCCATTAGAAGGAAAGGCAAAGAAAGAGACCACAATGTCAGATGAAGAATGAGACATTTTAGATAGAAAGAAACTAGGATCCATTCGATTGTGCCTTGCACCGTCTGTAGCTTTCAATATAACAGAAGCACCGTCTGTAGCTTTCAATATAACAGAAGCAAAAACAACTGTAGATTTGATGGTGACATTGGCTAAGCTGTATGAGAAACCCTCAGCTTCAAATAAGGTATTTCTTATGAAGTGTTTGTTTAATTTGAAAATGAGTGAGGGAGGATCTGTAGCGGAGCACTTAAATGAATTTAATACAATTACCAGTCAATTGTCTTCGATAAAAATTACTTTTGCAAAAGAGTTTAGGGCTCTCTTGATTTTATGTTCTTTGCCAGAAAGCTGGAATAGCTTGGTTATGGCTGTAAGTAACTCTATCTCTAGAAAAAATACTTTCGTATTTCATGATATTGTTGGTGTTATCCTAAGCGAGGAAATGCAAAGGAAAAGCACAGGTGAGACTCCAACATCATCAAGTAGTGTTTTGAATGTGGAGAATAGAAGAAGATCAATGGAAAGAGGAAAAGGCCCTTGGAATGAGAAGTCGCGAGGGAAGTCAAAGAAAGGACGCTCTCAATCTAGAGGAAAGAAAGATTGTTGGTACTGCGGAAAGCCTGTTCATCTAAAGAAAGACTGTTGGTCTTGAAAAAATAAAGAAGGAGACAAAAATGAAAATGACAGTAAGGAAGCTAATATTGCAAGTAATACTTTACAAGATGCTTTAATCTTATGTTTGGATAATGTTAATGATTCCTGGGTAATAGATTCTGGGGCTTCATTTCATGCTACACCCCATAGAAAATATTTTCTAGATTATGTTCAAGGTGATTTTGGACAGGTATATTTGGGTGATGATGAGCCTTGTCAAATTGTTGGAAAAGGAAAGATAAAGATCAAGTTGCAGAATGGTAATGACTGGTTTTTGCAGGAGGTAAGACATGTTCCTAATTTAAGAAGAAATTTAATATCTGCAGGGCAACTAGGTAGTGAAGGTTACATAGTTACCTTCTCAGACAGTATGTGGAAGGTCACTAAAGGATCATTAGTAGTAGCTAAAGGTGCAAAGGTAAGCACATTATATCTGTGTACTGGTAACACTTACTCTACCTTAGCTGCTACAGATAAAGTTACTGCAGGGACAACAACAATAAATGTTGCAAGAATAGATTTGATAATGTGGCACCATAGGCTTGGGCACATGAGTGAGAAAGGGATGAAAATGCTTCACTCCAAAAAACTATTGCCAGGACTAAAGAAGATTGATTTAGAGTTCTGTGAAAACTGTGTTTATGGTAAACAGAAAAGAGTCACATTTCTCAAGGTTGGGAAAAAGAAGAGTGAGAAGTTAGAGCTTGTACATTCAGATGTATGGGGACCGGCTCAGGTATCATCTCTTGGTGGCTCTCGTTATTATGTTATTTTTATTGATGACTCAACCAGAAAAACATGGGTATATTTCCTAAAACAAAAATCAGATGTTTTTGAAACTTTTAAGAAATGGAAAGCTTTGGTTGAGAATGAGACAAGTGTCTCATATCGGATAATGGAGGTGAGTATTGCAGCAAAGCATTTGAAGATTACTGTTCCTTAAATGGGATTCGAAAGCAGAAGACAGTTCCAGGAACTCCACAGGAAAATGGTGTGTCAGAGAGAATGAATAGGACTATTATGGAACGTGCGAGGAGCATGAGATTGCATGCTGGATTGCCCTTACATTTTTGGGCAGATGCTGTACATACTGTTGTCTATTTGATAACTAGAGGACCTTCAACCCCTTTGGATGGTGGTATTCCAGAGGAGGCATGGACTGGTAAAAAGGTAAATTATTCTTTTCTAAAAACTTTTGGTTGCGAAGCTTTTGTCCATGTTGATAAAGAAAATAGAACCAAGCTTGATGCTAAATCTCATAAATGTACCTTCATTGAATATGAGATAGATGAATATGGCTATCGGTTATGGGATTTTGAAAATAAGAAAATAATTAGAAGTAGAGATGTTATATTCAATGAGAAGGTTATGTATAAAGAACAGATGCAGGAAAAGAAGCATGAACATAACAAACAAGAATATGTGGTGTTGGATGAGATTCTTGAAAATGAAATGCCATAGGTACCTAATGCTCAGCAACAACAGATTGTCCCACAAACTCCTGCAAGTGTTAGACATTCTACGAGGACAAGTAGACCCCCTAAAAGATTTTCTCCTTCTTTGTATTCTATTTTATTAACGGATTCTGGTGAACCAGAAGAATATGAAGAAACAATGTAGGTGGATGCCAAACAACAGTGGCAGCTAGGCATGAAAGAGGAGATGGACTCCTTGATGAAAAATAAGACTTGGGACTTAGTCCCTTTACCTGCAAAAAAAGGAGCCTTTCCTAACAAATGGGTTTATCGGCTGAAGGAGGAGGAAGGAGGTCAGAAAAGATACAAGGCCAAACTTGTGGTAAAAGGTTTTGCACAGAAAAAGGGTATAGATTATGATGAAATATTTTCTCCAGTTGTAAAAATGACTTCAATTAGAACTGTACTTAGTCTTGTGGCTGCAGATGATTTACATCTTGAACAATTAGATGTCAAAACAACTTTTCTCCATGGAGATCTGGAGGAGGAAATTTACATGTTGCAACCATAGGGATATGAGGTCAAAGGTAAGGAGAACTTGGTGTGCAGGTTGAAGAAAAGTCTGTATGGCCTAAAGCAAGCACCCCGACAATGGTATTTAAAATTTGATAGTTTCATGGTTGAACACGGTTATCATAGATGTCATTCTGATCATTGTGTATATTTTAAGAGATTTGATAATGGCAGTTATATTATCCTATTGCTTTATGTTGATGACATGCAACATATAAATGATCTTAAACAGAAATTAGCCAGGTCATTTTCTATGAAGAATTTGGGTGCAGCTAAGCAAATTCTTGGTATGAGGATTACACGGGACAGGAAAAATAGAACCTTGAATTTGTCCCAAAGTGAGTATATAAAGAAGGTGTTGAAAAGATTTAACATGCAGGATGCAAAAGCAGTTAGTACATATTTGGCTAGTCATTTCAAATTGACTAAGGAGATGTGCCCAAAGGCACAGGAAGAGGTTAATAAAATGTCTAACATCCTGTATTCATCAGCTGTTGATAGTCTGATGTATGTAATGGTATGCACAAGGCCAGATATTGTACATGCAGTGGGAGTTGTGAGCAAGTTTATGAGTAATCCGGGTATGGAACATTGGAATGCTGTGAAATGGATTCTTCGGTATTTGAAAGGAACTACTATGAAGGCATTATGTTTCAAAGGATCTAATGTTGCTCTAAGTGGATTTGTTGACTCTGATCTGGCAGGCAATATTGATTCAATTAGGAGTACTACAAGGTATGTTTTTACTATAGGGGGAACTGCAGTCAGTTGGATTTCTAGGCTGCAAAAGGTTGTTGCACTTTCAACCACTGAAGCTGAGTATGTTGCTGCTACAGAAGCCAGCAAGGAGATGATTTGGTTACAATGTTTTCTGGAGGAATTAGGTCAGACACAGGAGGATCGCCCATTGTATACTGATAGCTAGAGTGCCATTCATCTTGCAAAGAACTCTGCTTTTCATTCAAGGACAAAGCACATTCAGCTCAGGTACCACTTCATCCGGACTATTTTGGAGGAGGGTCAGTTACGGCTTGAGAAGATTCACACAAGTGAGAATCCTGTCGATATGTTCACAAAGGCAGTTCCACAAGAGACGCTAATTTCTTCATCAATTTCTATTGGTCTTCTTGATTGATAATTATGGAATTTATACCAGTCAAGTCCTAGTGTTTTTTCCAGTGGATCTTGCATGTATAGTGGTGTCGTGTAGTATCAGTCTCCAAGTGGGAGATTGTTGAAATGTGGTGACTGATCAGCAAAGTACTGTACACTCAGCACGTATCCTCACTGGGGTCTGGGGCTAGGTTGAGCCTCGAGTAGGGGTTCGGCGGCGGTAGCCCCCGAGAAATTTTTTTTTGCCGTTTTTTGTTGATGAAAACCGACATTGTAATAAAACCCTAAAAAGGCTGACTTTGTTTGTTGCCCAAAAAATGCATGTTATAAGTGGCTGGGATGTTTAAGGCATTGTAAGGTTGATGTACCTTTTTTTGCTAGACAATAAGAAAGATTGGACGGCTGTGTATGGTGGACGTAACCCATTTTGGGTGAACCACGTTAAATCTCTGTGTTATCTGTGTCTTGTTTTATTTCTTTATCTTTTTTATTTAAATCTGCATATAATTGTTAGTTCATATTTGCTTCGGATCTTCTTGAAACCCTAATAAGGGGTTCGGGGGCGGGAGCCCCCAAGAAATGTTTTTTGGGTATTTTTTTTTTATGAAAATCAACATTGTAATAAAACCTTAAAAAGGCCGACTTTGTTTATGCCCTAAAAATGCATGTTATAAGCGGTTGGGATACTTAAGGCATTGTAAGGTTAATGTACTATTTTTGTTGGATAATAAGAAAGATTGGACGGCTGTGTATGGTGGATGTAACCCATTCTGGGTGAACCATGTTAAATCTTTGTGTTATCTATGTCCTGTTTTATTTCTTTATCTTTTGTATTTAAATCTGCATATAATTGTTAGTTCATATTTGCTTCGAATCTTCTTGAAACCCTAACACCACTCATGTCACATCAACATTGAGCCTCTCAAAGAAATTCAAATTTCTTTGAATCCCTCAATGCATCCTTATTTTGGAATTTTTAATTCTTTATTTTGAAATTGAAATTCCTTTTCCCCCCTCTTCTCAAGGAATTTTATATTTTTGTTTATTTCCCAAGGCATCCTTGATCCATGCCTTCCATTTCAAATCATTCTCAACCCTCCATAAGAAAATCAATCTTGGCCCTTCATTGGCCTCCTCCAATCTATAAGTTGGATGATCATTTCCTCACAAAGGATCCACTTCTCATTCATTTTCATGTTGCCCATTTCTCCTCTCTTTTGTTGCCAATTGACATTCTATTGGTTGGTTTCACTATGTTGTCATTGATGGCAACATGGCAGCTTATTCCAACTTCATATTTTGGTTCAATTGTGTACCGGCAGGCACTTCACAGACTCTACACAGGCACTGGTAGGATGGATGAATTTCTTTGGTTACCAGCAATGCAAGACGACATGGTTTAGAATAAGATTATCATTATTGGAGGCCGACATCTTCTAGATCCGGCATCGACAATTGATTTTGATATTCATGTATATATGTTATCTAGTTGACATGTATATAGATATTATAATTATCTTTGTAAGCCGACATAAGACATGATAAATTGTATAGGGTATATAGGTCAGTTGGATTAGATCATTTTGATATATGTAAATATTTAATAATATATAATATGTAAGGGATGTGAATATGAATGGATAGAAGATGCAAAATATATTAGATAAATTATGTATGAGCGAATAATTTTGTAAAGGGTTATTCCGATAAAGGGTTTAGGGTTTTAGACCGGAACAGACAAAGCTTAACCAGAATTGTATTCTAGCATAGAAGATGTTGTCTTAGAAATTCACTCATTTCTCCAGATTGTAGTCTAGATTTATATGTAGTCAATGAGGCTCCTTTTTGTGATTGAGCAGTATGCTCTAGGTTGTAAGCCTTCCTACAAGTGCAAGCCCCTTTTATTTTGTAATATCTCTTTATATGGCCAGTGGATTGATATTGTGGGTCACAAATCCCACCATGGTTTTTCCTCTTTGAGGTTTTCCACATATAATTTTGTGTGATGGTATTCACTTATGTGATTGGCTTATTGGTTGTTTTACTTATTTTAATTCTATATGTACTGGTATACTGGTTTGTGTATGCATGTTTTAATAAGGCTAAAATTGATCATACCAGTAGAACACTGATTCACCCCCCCCCCCCTCTTAGTATTCTTGGATTCCAACAATTGGTATCAGAGATTTGTGCCTTGGAGGAAGTTTAATAGCTTGAGGGAGATCCTCAATCCAGAATCCATGGACATGGGTTTAGAAAAGCAACTTGAGATGGCACTTGAAGATTATGATGCTGAAAGGATGAAGAACTTAAAGCTACAAGATGAATTGAATTCTGCTAAGGAATACATTCTTGTCCTACAAGAGAGGCTTCCATCTATTAAAGCTAGGAGGAAGGACATTTTCCAAAATCAAGATGATGAAGAGAAAGATGCACTTAAGGAACAATGTCAGAAGCTGAGTCAGGAGAACATGGTCATGAAAAATGAAATGCAAGCTATAACCATGAGAATGTCTAAAGAGATTGAGGACCAGAAGAAAAAGGAATAAAATCTTGTTGTATCTTTGAAGAATAAATTTGAAGAATGTGGTAGGTTGGTTCATGAGAATGATATGTTGAGAACTAATTTAGTACAATCCTAGAGTAATGAACAAGAGCTTGAGAGACAAATGATAATTCTGAGAGATAATCTAATTACTGCAAGTGAGTATAAAGAAAAATTAAAGATTAGTTCAGCACAGCTAGATGAGTTATTGAAGAGACAAAGGCAGAGTGGATATTCCAGTGAACTTATATTTGAGCAAAGATAGTGTTTTGGTACTACTAATGAAGATAAAAACCATAAGGCACCAGTAAGGCAGTTCAATGCTTATAAATTTAATGGTAGATGTTTTGTTTGTAATAAATTTGGTCACATGGCTAGGCAATGTAGAAATAGAGCAAATCATAATCTTGATTATGCTCCCAGTAAATGTTCTAAATGTAATACGTATGGTCATAAGATAAAATATTGTAGAATGAATATTAAATTCTACACATGTGGAAAATTTGGGCATATGGCTAATTAGTGTAGGTCAAGCAATTATACCGGTTTTAGCAAAGCAATTCAAAAGAACAATGTTAAATGTTATACATGTAATGAGGTTGGACATATTGCTAAATTATTTAGAAGCATAAATCCACTAGTTGGAAATGGAGGATCAAATGAGAAAGGAAAAGAGAAGGTTAATGAAATTTGGCAAGATCATACCCAGAGATGAGTGAGGAAGGCTGAAGATCAATTTGCAGATGGGAATGTACCAGTTACTTATACGGCAGAGGAGGTTGCTCTTGCACTGACAGGTAACTCAACTGGTAACTGAGGAAGATGCCTTAGGGGTAGGAAAAATTCATGAAATATTGCATATGCCTCGAGAAGAGATTCTGGAAGATGTTCTAGACATTGGAGATGCTTATTCGACATAGAGATGTTTAACAGCGATCTGGTATCTTTCACCAGAAGTCATTGATGTCAATGAGGGATTGGAGTTTTTATTGAAGGTTAAAAGGTTGAATCCACTTCATTCTTGATCACATTTCATTCAAAGCAATTAAGAGAGATTAAGAGAGATTAAGGGCGATTCAATGTGATTAGATATCTTCTAAAGCAATTTCACCAATGATTGGAAGAAGTCTTTAGGGATTTTCATTGGAAGCAATTCACGGGTATTTTTTTTTAACCATGGAAGTAGGATAATCATTTGTTACTATCTTTGTTGCAAACCTAACTATATTGTTGAGGTCAAGGACTGTCCCAGGCCAACTTTCAAGCAATATCTACATGTGGCTACCCTAGATGACTCGGTTGGAGCATTTTCGCGTGTTCCGGAAGGAGTTGTGCATATCGAAGATATTAGGGAATACATTCACATAGAGGATTTGGGGACATCTTATATAAAGGTAATGTACATGAGAGAGCTAATGGGAGATTATGGAAAGATCAAACCAAAATACAAGCACATTGAAGACTTAAGGTTTACCGACATTCTGGACATTCCAAAATTTGAAGATGAAATCATTAGGTATGTTTTGAGAAAAGTACATGGAGAGTTTATCTGGTTAGATAGACCATACAAGATCACCAAGGAAGCCATCAGGGAACTCACTAGTTTACCATAGGTTGGGCAATGTTTAGATAAGAAGGTTTCTAATGATTATATAAATAAAGTCATTGGCGCAATGTTAGACAGGTGATCCATGAGAATTAGCACTATTACCAACATGGACATCAGATTTGATAGCATGATCATCGGGTATAAGGTAACTCAGTCAAATTGATTGAATTCCATTTCTAGCTCCTGCATTTTTTCAGCTTATAAAATGATGAGAGAAAATGAGAAATTGGATCTATGTGGTTGGATGTTAGATGAACTGTTGATAAACCTAGGTAAGATTAAAGGAGAAATGAAAGGAACTTTCCGGTATGGAAACTTGGTTTTCTATTTAATGTTATTTTTCATGAATGAGACTCCCAGTTTTGGGAAAAGACAATGGGCAGTTGACGTCCCAATAGGGAGGCAATTAAAATAGTCAATTGCTACATTGGGCAGTCAAAGAGATGACAAAGTATGGGGATATTTTAAGGCATTATAGAAGGCTATGAAATCTAAAGAAAGAGTTCCTAAGCACATTGTTGATGAATACTCAACTGACATATGCTTCATGGTGAAGAAAGATGAAACACTTATGGAAACGATCAAACCCCGCAAGATTTGGATTGAGGAAATGGGCTATGAAGTTGATGGACAGATTTTAGATGCTTATGCAAAAATGTTGATTGATGCACCTATTGATGAAGGAGAGAAGCCATATGGTATTGCAAAAAAAAAGACACATGACGTTGAAATATATTTCAACCAAAAGAAAAGAGAGAAGTGGGAAGGAAAAGCAAGTAGGTTTGTAGAAAAAGTTTCGCAAGACATCAAAGCATTGATTGATGTTGTCCTGGAGAAAGGCAGGGAGAGAAAAGAGCCAGAAGTACACATCAAGCCTATTGCAGCAGAGTCTATATCTGAGGATGACACGCCCTTGGCATTAAAAAGGGTTATAAGGAAGAAAATAAAAGAAACCAAGGTAGAGGCTAAAAAGCAACCAGTTAGAAAAGTTACTATCAAGTTACTGACACAAAAGAAAGCACCAAAAGTAACACCCCCAGCCCCATCTAGTACTAGTAGAAGAAAGACGAAGGGAGACATTGATCTAGAAACTGAATCTGGTAATGTATCTATCATTCCACCAAAAACTTGTGCAGAGGTAGTTGATGAGATTACTAAGGATGGTATGTTAAAGAATGTATAGTTTTATTGTGAAAAATTAGAGGATATTAAACAAAGAGAAATAGAGGACGTAGTTTTGTTATATTTGGACATTTATAAGAAATCTTTGATAGAAATTGAAAACCAAATACCAACATAATTGTATAATACATTAGATTCTAGAAGACTGTCAGCAATGGAAGAGGACAAGAATATTAAAATTCAAGAGTTGTTATCTATTTGTGTTACTATTGCTCCAAAGGAAATGGATAGGACACTTGAGGTTGCAGATAGAAAAATCTTTAACAACAAACATAGAATAACTAGTCTTATGCTAGGAAGAGTAAATGAAATAATCAAGGAGACCCACAACGTATGGGTTAAATTCTTTGAAGAGAACAAAGGTTTCTTTACTTCACCAAAATCAAAGAAGGATACTGCAGACATCCCGGTTGAGGGGAAAGGAAAGGGTATTATGGGTACTTCAACCTCAATTTTCAAAAGCATTAAGATAGTGGAAATTAAGCCCCAATAGATACAAATGTATAGGAAAATGTTGAGATACCGGAAAATACAGAGAGTGTAAAGGTTGATAATGCATAAGATACTAATGGTGAGGATAACAATCCTTCGGATACAGTTGTACAGGTTGAGGTTACAGTTCCTAGGGAGGAACTGGTAGTTACTGAGACTGCACCAAGTAGTGAAGCCACTGGTGCAAGTGAGGAAGATATAAGGAATAAATCATTAGAGGAGAAGAAAGAGAAATTTGGTAGGGAACCAGTAGTGAGTCCATCATTGTTGTCAATTGACACCTCACAGGTTGTAAAGAAAAACATAACCAAGATGAATGCTAAACTCATGATGATGGTTGCACATAAATTAATGAAGGAGAGATATATGGATAACGGGATTATTGATCAGTCTATCACTATTTTGCATAGACTAGTCCCGGATTCCAAATTTGACAATGAAGCGAGCCCATCCGGCAAGATTAAGACAATTACCAAGCACATTTCTAAGGATTTTCAATCCTTGCAGAAAATTTCAAATCGACAAGCACTACGAAGGTTCACACAAGCTAAAAGAGCTACATTTGATCAGATGATTGAGTTTGAGAGAAAGGAAATGGATGAAAAATTAAAATTGATAGATAATTCTTTGAAGTAGTGTATAAATATTTATAGAGTATGTTGTAACATAGATGCTCTTAAATTTAATTTGGATAAGAAGATTAAGGAATTTTAGGAGAAAATTGCAAGTATAGCTAATTCTTTTGATGGATTGAATTCATTGACTACATCCATTGATGGTCAAATTCTGGTTTTGGAAGCTCAAGTTTCCGCTCTTGAGAAAGAGAAAGACAAAATCATAAGAAGAGCCAGAATTCTTAGAGTTTTAGTGAGCCCCTGGTTGGATTCACTTGGTGCACATAAGGAGTGTATAGATCTAGTTGGCAAGCCCACACTAATAGAGGTAAATGAGAAAGAGTCCTTTTCCCATATGCTAAATGGCCTTGTATCTATTTCTGGCGCTTTCAAATCTGGTTGGAATACTTATATAGAGATATTGGAGAAGGCATGGCTAGATATTTTCAAATATATTAAGCTCTGGTAAGATTTTTTGGGGATATTCATTGTACAGTCTTTTTCCAGTTTTGGATCTTTGGCATTCTTTTTGGAAATTTTGATGGCATTGATGTTAAAGGGGGAGTGATATAGATGTGAAAAAGGGAGTTGTATACATTAGGGGGAGATATGGAGTATTTTGTATTGATGGATATTTTGCTCAGGGGGAGCAGGCAGGATGAAACCATGACCATTTTTCACATGAGTGTTGCCATCAATGCCAAAGGGGGAGATTGTTGGCAATTGACACTCTATTGGTTGGTTTCACTATGTTGTCATTAATGAAAACATGACAACTTATTATGGCTTCATGTTTTGGTTTAGTTGTGTACCATCAGGCACTTCACAAACTCTACGTCGACACCGACACCAGAAGGATGGATGAATTTCTTTGGTTACCGACAATGCAGAACGACATGGTTTAGAATAAGGTTATCAGTATTGGAGGCCAACATCTTCTGGATCCATCATCGGCAATTGATTTTCATATTCATGCATTTATGTTATCTAGCTGACATGTATATTGATATTGTAATTATCTTTGTAAGCTAACATAAGGCATGATAATGTGTATAGGGTATATAGGTCGGTTGGATTCGATCATTTTGATATCTGTGAATATGTAATAATATATAATATGTAAGGGATGTGAATATAAATGGATAGAAGATGCAAAATATATCAGTGAAATTATGTATGAGAGGATAATTTTGTAAAGGGTTATTCTTGTAAAGGGTTTAGGGTTTCAGACCAGAACAAACATAACTTAATTGAAACTGTATTCTGGCATAGAAGATCCTATCACTATCTTATCAGTTCACTCATTTCTCCAGATTGTAGTCTAGATTTATATGTAGTCAGTGAGGCTCCTTTTTGTGATTGAGTAGTGTGCTCTAGGCTGTAAGCCTTCTTGTAAGTGCATGCCCCTATATTTTGTAATATCTCTTCATATGGCCAGTTGATTGATATTGTGGGTCACAAATCCCACTGTGGTTTTTCCTCTTTTCCACGTATAATTTTGTGTGTTATGGTATTCATTTATGTGATTGGATTATTTTTTGTTTTACTTATTTCAATTCTATATGTACCGGTATACTGGTTGGTGTATGCATGTTTTAATAAAGTTAAAATTGATCATACTGGTAGAACACTAATTCACCCCCCACCCCCCCCCCCCCCCCTGAATGTTCTTGGATTCAAACATCTTCTTCCTTCATTATTACAATCCAAATCCATCCAAAATCCTATCAAATCCAATATATCTTGTTGAGCACTTGGAGAGCATTCCACATCCCCATCAAGGACCAATCCACTCAAGTGAGGAAGGGGTGCATTCTTCACTTCACCAAAGGTCCAATCCGAGGAACAAGAGAGCTCTCTTGCAAAGGTATAGAAAGGTTGGTTTTAATGCATTTTATTGAGTGTTTTATGTTTATTTGGATTTGAGCTAACATTCTAACCTTGCAAAGATTTTCCTTGATTCAATACTTACTACAGAAGTATTATCTGACAGTGGGTAGGCTTCCCACTGTGGTTTTTCCCTTTATCAGGTTTTCCACATACAAATATTGGTGTCATGTGGATGGTATTTATTCTCTAATTGTTGGTTATGTTTAATTGATATATCTGCTATTTTGGTAATTGGTTTATGCATTCCGATATTGATCTTATGTGTTTCGGTAACAATGTTTTAATTGCTCAAAGTTATGGTAACCTGGTGACAACTGATTAACCCCCCCCCTCTTAGTTGTCTTTTGGTTATTTGAATTGTCTAACAAGGAGTTATATGGTTCAAGGGGAGTTCATAGCATCATCTATAACTCTTGAACTACATGCTAATCATAGGGAAAGTTCAAGGTTGTATGTCTATGTACCAACTGTAATCTCTAAGAGAAGATTTGACTAAGGGGGAGATAGGTATGAATCAAAGGGGGAGTATAAAGTACCCTGACCCTTTGTCATTGTGTCAAAGGGGGAGAAATATACCAGTGTAAAGTATTGCAATAAGTTGACATCAATGCCAAAGGGGGAGATTGTTGGCATTATTGGCATTAAGTTGTCATTGATGTCAACTAGTTTGGCATGGTCACCGGTGAGTAAGAAGTGGTGACTGGTATAGGAGAAGTAAGACATGATGATGTCAATCCATATGTATGTAAGAAGATTTAAATGAAGTTATCGGTACACATGAAATGCACCTTCTACAAGTAAAGTAAGACTGTCGGCAAGACAAAGAAATCAAGAAAGAGAAGAATTGAAGGATGTAAACCAGTATACTTAGAGAACATTAATGTTGCTGGTAAATGGACTGAGTAGTAGGACAAACATGTTAGATGAAAGGCCAAGTTGAACTACCAACAGAGAAGAGGTTTGTAGGTATGAAGGCCCACTAATGGAGTTAGGTTATACCAGTAAGGTGAGTTGAAGCGGTAGTCAATCGGTCAATGAAGAATGTCAAACCAACATAGCAAACCAAGTAGAGGTGGATGTTGACAAAGATGACAGCTAGAAGCCAAGTGGTGATAATGCACATGTCAGTCAAGTGTGCATCGACGTAATAATCAGTGAGCAAGTCAACTTTAATGAAGAACCCACAAGTAATGGGAGGTTGCTAGAAGATTGCAGCTCCAGGAAGACAAGCTAGCAAGCGATTGAACTTATCATGCAAGAAGAACTGATCTTTGTACCCGTTTGTTGAAGGAAAAAGATGATCCATCAAAGGCGTGTGATAGAGAAATGCAGAAATGCATGGTGCAGACCTCCAGATATAGAAAAATCACATTGGAATGTGAGATGTTGGTGGTGATGATTAATGACATGAAGATCATCTCACTGGAAAAGAAGATAGAATGAAATACAATACAGATCAAGTTGGTAAAGGAAAAACCTAACATGTCATTGTTTGAATGTTGTTTGTTGGGATTGCACACTCCAATGAGAATTGTAGATGATTGAAGGTATTGTCATTGATGGAAACCTTGCAATCCTATGGCACCAACAGGCACTAGCACCGGCAGACTCTACACCGACAGATAGTTCACCGGTAGTGACAAAGATGATTACTAGCACCCCAGCCGACAGGATTTTGATTATTGTATATTGTATTTAATTATAATATCTTTTTGTAAGCCGACATGGCATATTGTAATAAGACTCATATATAAGTATGAGATCTTGAAGATCATTTCGAATATACACATAGATGATACGATGGATATGATTAGCGAATATTAAGGCAGATTTTGGAGTAAGGTTTATGGTTGTTGTATGAGCTTAAACCAATATTGAACCTGGTATAGAAGATGCTTTTTGTAGTAGTACATCACATTGGATTTCCATAATCCATTTTGTAAGTCAGTGAGACTTCCTTTTGTAATTGAGCAATGAGCTCTAGGCAGTTGGCCTTCTTGCATGTGTAGGCACCACTATTGTAAGTAATATCCATTCATTGGCCAGTGAGTGAATATTGTGGGTCACAAATCCCACCGAGATTTTTCCCACACTGGGTTTCCTCACCAAAAATATTATGTTATGGTGTGCTTTCTATGTTGTGTTTATTGTTCATATTTACTACATTAATTCTTGTTTACCGGTACACTATTTTGGAATGCAATTTATTTAATAAGGTCAGAAAATATGTTAACCGGTTAGATACTGATTCACCCCCCTTCTCAGTATCTTTGGGAATCCTAACATTGTTTTGGCGGGAACCCTAGATGATAAATATGTGAACTCGAGACATAAATCAGTTGATGCTTGAAGCAAAGAGTGAGAAAGAAGACAGCTTGAGCAAGGAGACAGATCATATTCCTTAGAATTTATTCTAAGAAAGTTGTCGAGTGAGTTAGCAGGCAAACCAGTGAGAGGGTCCAACCAGTAGAGATAGAGTAACCGGTAAATTGCTACAGCTCTAACAATTAAGCTAACTGATAGGGAGTTTGCTAGAAAGTGCTCAATAAGGATGTTTATGTCTAATGGTTCAATTTGTTTCCAAAAGACTTGTTTGTGACTTTTGTATATGTTTGCAAAATCATTCTTGAGGTTTTAATGCTAAGCAACTCATGCATCACTTCCCTAACAAACTTCCCTTTTGAGCGAGCTCATACCCTTACTCATCCACTATTAACTATATTCAACCACTACATTCTTTCTCACACATACCTCTGATCTTTGAGCATCTCACGGACTATACTTTGACATCTTAAATTCCTCCAAGAGGTTTAGGAAGCTAGGTAAAGGTTTGTTTAAGAACTTGCTTATTATTGTCTTCTTGGCTACCTTGTTTCATTTGCTCAAACCCCACCTACTAGGTCTCAAACCCAAAATCACTTTACAAGGCTATCACAGAGGTTTTTTAAAAAGGTTCCTTCACCATTTGGTTTTTCCTTCAAATTTTCCACAAGCCCCAACTTCCTAAATAAAATCAGGTTCATGTTTTGTGTGAAAAAGCCTAGAAAAGGCTACTAGGCCGAGTAGGTCTAATTTGGAGTATTTTTCTCATCTTGTTCAACGATGGCTAATACCACCTTGGGATTTGATTTGGATGTTTATAACACTACTAGAACTCAATGATTTTTCAGGTCTTAGGTTCTATGAGGTAGGTTTAGGGACTGTCATCAATTTTAGGCTTAAAAGTAGGGTTTAGTGAGGGTTTTAGTTATTCCACCATAGTTACTCACTCCTAAGCTTGGTTCAAGCCTCCACATTGTTGGGTAACCCTTGCCTCAACATTTCAATGCCTTCCCTACCACTAACAACCAAGCATTATGCCAAACACTTGGCAAACAAACTAGAAAAGAACTAAAATCACTGTCAAAACTACTGATTTTCTGATTTTTCACTATTTAGCTGCTCAACATTGGGTTAGAACTTCAAAACTACCTACACCATAGTGTTAATAAACCTTCAAAAAACACATTAACTCTACATTTAACAAATTTGGCTAAGTTACCATGCATGAAAAGTTCCAAGGACAACTTTGTTACCCAAACTACTTAATTCTCCAAAAACAGGGAACCCACTATCTTAACAGTTTGCTTCACATTTCCAAAAGTAAGGAAGTCTCTCTTGGAGCTCCAACTTGCTTCAAAACCTTCATAGGAAAAGTGCATACCATTCTTCAACGTTGAGAACTCAAATGAACTTTGAGAACAACATTTTTCTCATGATTTCAATGTACTAGACAAATTGTTCACTTAACTTGTCTAATATGATCTCATACAAACTCTTTATGCATAACCCTGGCCAAATAAGAACATATTTACACTGTACAATCCCTCATCAACTTGACCAAGTGCCTCCATGGGATCCCAATAAATTTTTCAGTCAAGTTGATCCATTATGGAGTACAAACCCTTGACAGGGCAGTGAAGTAATAAAACTGAAACAATTAACCACAACTCTCTTTTCAATGCAAAACAAAGAACCAATTACATTAATTTCTTGGAATGAAAATCAAAAACACTTCTCCACAATTACAATATGGACAAAAATAGTTTAGTACAAACTGTTGCATCCAAACAAGTTCAAATTGTCATAAAACCCAGAATTTTGCACTTCTTTTATTGAGAATGACTTTGTTTCCATATTTGCCAACCCTAAAAAATTTTGAGGGTGGTCTATTTAAATATTTTGAGTTAGTTATGATGTCCAGTATGGACATATAGCTGTTGGATTGTTTTTTCACATTTTTGACTTAAAAAATGACAACTTTTCAACAAGGTGAGCAAGTTTTGTTGCACAAAATGACATTTTTGACAACCAAACCTCATCAACTCATATAAACACCTAAGACATGCTTAAAAACACTTATTAAACATGTTTCAATGCTTTGGAAAGCATTTTGAGACCTTTTAGGCAATGTTACACATTTTTGCCAAAATTGTCAACTCAAGTCCTGAAAGACAAAACTTGACCTCTTGAGCACAAAATGAGATCAAAACCACTAGAAAAGACACACAAAAATCTAAAACAAAATCATGAACCTAAAACAAGACATTACAAACATGAAAGCATGAAATACTCAAAAAGGAGAGTTTTTACTCAACTAGGTGCTCCTGCACCACTAACCGATGAGGTGTGTTTGATCAAGAAGGCAACTGAGAGTGACATTGTGTGGTGTGAGTTTGAGGGAGAAAGAAGAGAGGCTAGGAGTAACTAGTGAGTGTTCAGAGAGAGTAATCTGATAACCGATAGTGTGAGAACCAGTGAAGAAGAGGAGATTGTTAACCGACAGAAAGCCATTGACGAGTGTTGCAAAACTCATTTGCAATTAGGTGTTATAATTGTATTTAAATTGTATTTCATTGTACAACACCGAGTTGGAGCTTGGTGCGGGGATTGGTGCTCCTTAGGTTGGTGCCCTAAATCATTGTAATTCATTTTTTCATTGTGAGGCTAGATTGGAGCAATAAAATCCCGCAACATTTCTCACTGAGGTTTTTCCCATATTGGGTTTTCCTCATACATATGGTGTTGTGGTTTGTATTTTTGTGTTTGTCTCTTTTGATATCTACATTTGTTTTACCGATTTGATTGTTTAGTGCTTAGGGTAATAACTGGTATTCCAAGGTTGTTTAAAAAGAAAAAAGAATTTAGGAGCCACTGATTCACCCCCTCTCAGTGGTACATTGTGTTCAACAAGAATCTAGAATGGGTCATGAATATCTAGAGAACATCTTTCTCCAATATTGAAGGAAAGTGATAAAAGGTTCTCCTGTCTTTTATTTGGTATTACAGAGCTTGATCATGGTGACTGGATGGCAAATTTTATAGGAGTATTATTGGAGAAATAATTCATCTAGCTCCTCAAAAGTTTTAATTCCCATAGGAAGGCTTGAAAACCACTCCATAGCTTGTCCTCCTAGACTTCTTGGAAAGAGACGCATGAGTTGCATTTGTTTGTGCATGAACTCCATACATAAAGCACAAAATTCTCAGACACGGTCTTGAGGATCTAAGCTATCATCATATTTGTCAAACTTAGGAATTTCCACTCTCAAAGGAAATGGAAGCGTGTAAAGGTTCTTATCAAATGGGAACGAGCAAATCGTATCCAAAGAATATTGCGTAGATGATTTATCCCTATTTTTCATTTCCTTGATTTCAGTTTGTAATGCTTGCAATTATTTGTTTACCAATGCTAGTGGTGTCTCTTCTTCTTTAGTGATAAGGATTTCAATGTTATAATCAATGGGAAGTTTAGAACCTTGTTTGGCCAACTCTATAAAATGGTCTTCTTTTTCTCTAGTCATGATAATTTTCATCATTTTTCAGAAATCCTTATCCTTTTGGCAGCTATTTATAACAACTTTTGTAGGTTCAAAAGTTTCAGACTTGCTAGATGAAGAGTCAATGTCAGTAGCATGAGTGCTAACATTATCATGAGTATTGTGTTTAGTAGCTTCTCTTTCTTGCCTTTCTCCAGACATGGTGGGAGGTAAGGGTTGATAAAAAATTGGTATACTTGACGACGAAGGTTTTTCAGAGATGGGGTCTTCTATAAAGAATGGATTAGTCTGAAATAAAAAGGATTGTCCCTTACCTTTGACAGTTGTCTTGTGAGAACTTTTGGTTTGAATAGGCATTTATAATTGATGTGATCGAGAGATAGAAGTGATATAAATGTCAAGATCAAATCGGGGCTAGTTGTTCGTTTGAGGTAATAAAAGTGATTGAGACTAAGTCTGGTTTTAGGAATGATCTATCATGTATAAGACGTGATCTAAGAAGATCAAGTTGATCAGATTGATGTGATCTAGCAAGATTTTGATTGCCTTAGGTCGCACGAGAGCTCAAGAATGTTCACAAGAAAGACAAATGAAAGGTATTGTCATTTCTTTATTTTCTATTAAGGTTTATCAGTGTTTCAATACAATGGCTAGTTTGAACAATTTTGCCCATTTACAACTTAAGGTACACTACTTTACTTCTTATCGGTTGCTTGTTACCAATATTGGTACACAAAATTTTTTTATACTAACCCTCAAAACATTTACCAAATAAGAGCTTTAAACAAACTTTTATGCATCTAAATTATGCAATTAGACATAACCTCATATCAGTCGAGGCGATTCAATAATGATCTTACCATATGTGCTACCCCTGAGCATCGGTATGCCTAGTTTGGAGAGGAACTATCATCACCGAAGGATGATGACTTATTTTCAGAATGATTCTCTCCTTCTATGCTTTCTTCCTTCTTAATCCATGTCTTTTTCATTTCATTCCTCACCTCTTCAATTGTCTTTTTTCCTTTCAAGTCATTTTGCCCTTTCTTTTTGCCAAACTAGTTCCTCTCTTCAAATCAAATATAGGATCAGGTTTCTGCATTCTCTGGCTAAGTGATCGATCATATGGAAATTGAAACATGCCATACCATTTGTCCTCCATGGTCCTGCATTATTTCTTTGACCCATTCTCATTCTGCAATTTGCTGCACCATGACCAAAATTACCACAAGTGGAATAGGTGGCATTTAACTGATTACTCCTTTTATTAGGTCTAACTAGTTTGAATGGTGATCTTGATGCATTTGACTTGAACATGCATTCTTCAACTTTGTGTCCATATTTATTGCATATAAAGCAATACACATTAAAGCTTCTTCTATTAGACATGTTGCTAGATCGAGATCTAGACTTATAAGTAGTGTGACCATACTTGTGACAATTATAGCAATAACCATCAAAGGCGATAGACTTCTTTTGACTGACCGATTGATTTCTACAGATATCGGACTTATGACTCAGTTTGCCACAATTATTGCAAGAAGATTTAGAAAACTTCATACCTTTTATTCATGAATTGTTTCTTTTATCATCCTTCATCCTTTTGGATTTAGATGATTCTCCAATTTCCATAGGACCTGTACCAGAGTAGCCAAGAATGATTGTCTCCTTTGTTCTCCTCTAAGCCTTTAATTGTTCATCTATCTTCTCAAAGCTTTCATTAAATTTTCTCAGCTTTCTATTTCTCTCATTTGTAGCTTTCAACTCATTTTTAAGTTGTTCAATCTCTTTCATCTTTTCTTTTTCCTTTGCTTTGTCATGCAGATGCTTGTGCATGGCTTCATTCTCCTGAGTGAGAATTTGAATTTCTTCATCTTTTTCAATGATGACTACATCATTTTCTCTTACGTCTTCTTCAGCAAGCCTTTTGGCTTTTTTTAGCTTTTGACAAAACTTCTTCTGCATCTCTTTTTCTTTCATCTGCTATCTTGTTGGCTTCTAGTATTTCAGTCATTCTTAGGGCTTGACTTTCATGCACTATTTTTAGATATGTGATTTCTTCAGTCAACTTCTTATTCTTTTCCATCAGTTCTGAGACTGCTTCTTCTTCTTCTTCTTCATATCCACTCTGTTCAAAGAGTTGATCTATGATATCGTGACTCTCATTTAGTTGTAGAGCTAGTTCCTTCCTTTTAGCAAGTGATTTTCTCAGTCTCTCCTTTAGTTGAGAAATCATTTCATTAGCTTCTTCAATTTGCTTCTGATACCGGTATTCCTCCATGATATTTTTCCTCAAGCTATCAAAATTTTCTTCAGAGGACCTATGCTCTGATACCAATTGTTAGTATTAATCGGTGACTGAGAGGAGGGGTGAATCAATCAAAACTATTTATGCACAATTCAAACTTTCAAACTAACTGGTCTGTAGCTATCCTTCCAAATTAACTTAAACATTGCTTTAATCATGAAAGAAGAGAACATCAAAGAAAAGAAATTTGCATGCACAAATAAGAATCACATAACACTAGCAATTATATGTGGAAACCCTTGGTTAGAGGGATAAAACCACGGTGGGGATAACCCACAATCTCTTTTACTGCAGTGAAAAAGAGTGCCCTATTAAGAGCTTACAACCAATTCTTTATGAGAAAATCACCCTGTTAGGAGTGACTGGTATCCGATTAAGAATACCTTAGAACCTATTAAAGTTTGCCTTGCTAGAGGATTTTACAACTTCATATTAGAAGTGACTCTATTAAGATATTTTACACGAAGAACTGGTTAAGATTCACCCTAATAAAGGATTTACAATACTGCAATTGTTAGAAGGCAACAAAGATGATTGATCTATCTGATGACACTACCTCTATCTCATAGATCCGCTTTGCATGCTCTATTCTTCTGATCAGTGTCAGCTTTACCGATTCATACCTCTTTCTGTTGCACTCTATTTTGATCCCCTTGTTAAAATTCACACAAATCTTTTTCTCATTGACAACAACACAATCAAAATGACTGATGTGAATATATTAGCCTTTAGTTTTGGTGCCAACTTTCCTTCAAAAATCAAATTCAAAATTCTGTTATCGCACCTCAAATAGCTCTCCAAAAATCATTACGGGAATATCGGTCAAGACAACAGTTCATGCTGAAAAGCTCACCGATTGAAAAGAGAAGTATGCCAGTTAAACTAGATGTTATCTGGATGTTTCTAAGTCTGTCAGTTGAGACTCATGTATTGTCATTTGTCTCCTATGTACCGGTCCAATTCTACCTAACCGGTTACCTCTTGTATACTGATCTACTCACTTCTTAGTCGATTAACCCCTGTATACTGGTCTACTCATTTCTTAGCCAGTTAACCCCTATATACCAGTCTACTCACCACTTAATCGGTTAACCCCTATATACCGGTCTACTCACTGCTAATAGGAATAAGGACTATTGTTCTTCACCAATTACTCTTTACTCCTTTACTGATGGACTGTAGAGACTTAGAAGCTAATGTTGCCAACAATGACAACCATTTCACCAGTCATACAAAATGCATCATAATTTCAATAAGATGTATAAATCAACCACTTTCCATTCAATAGCTAGCTTGATTCCATTTACCAAGGCTTCATATTCTACAATATTGTTTATACAAGGAAAGAGGATCTTGTACGCCTTTGGGATTGAGTATCTTTGAGGAGTGATAAAAAGAATTCCAGCACCAGGAACCTTATTGAGTAAAAGACCCATCAGAGAACATTTTTCAGGATCGCTGAGTAAGGTGCATTATGGATTCATCTGGAAATTCTTTGTGCAAAGGCTGTTTGTCTTCAAGCAGAGCATCAACAAGTTGATCTGCAATGACTTATCCTTTGATAGTTTTGTGTTCTATATATTCAATGTCAAATTCTATAAGAATCATAACCCACTTAGCCAATCTCCCTATAAGTGTTGCCTTGCTGAGAAGATATTTTAGCAGATCTATCTTAGCCACTAGTTTGATAGAATGTGTTAGCATGTAATGTCTTAATTTATGTGATGTGAAGACCAATGCCAGACAAGCTTTCTCAATAATAGTATAGTTCATCTCATAGGATACTAATGTTTGGCTGATATAATATATAGCTCTTTCCTTTTTATTCTCATCCTGTTGAGCCAAAAGTGCCCCCAGTGATGTATCAGTAGCTGATATGTTGAGTATCAAGGGTTTGTCTTGAATCGGTGGCATTAAGATAGGTGGATTAGAAAGATATTCCTTGATTTTCTTTAGATGTTGTTCACAGTCTTCATCCAAGTTATAGGTAACTCCTTTCCGTAAAGCTTTTGTGAATGGTTGAGCTTTATCTACGAGCTGAGAGATGAAACATCTTATTGATTAGAGCCACCCTTGTAGAGTCCTCATTTGACTAACATTGTTTGGAGGTGGCATGTCCATGATAGCTTTAACTTTTTCTAGGTCCACTTCAATTCCTTTCGTTGAAATAATGTATCCTAGGAGCTTGCCAGACGTGACTCCAAATGCACATTTCTTGGGATTTAATCTAAGTTTAAATTTTTCCATCCTATTTAAGATTGGACCCAGCTCTGAGAGATGTGTTGATCTTTTCATAGATTTGAGTAGAGTATCATCGATATAGTCCTCCATGTTTTTGTGCATCATATCATAAAAAATTATTGTTATATCTCTTTGATAAGTGGCACATGCATTCTTTAAGTCCAAAGGCATTACATTCCAGCAGAAAGTTCCCTATGCACAGGTGAATGCTATTTTCTCTTGAGCCTCGGGTGCAATTTTGATTTAATTGTATCTAGAAAAACCATCCATCAAAGAGTACATTTCATAACCAACAGTCATTTCCACTATCATGTCTATGTTGGGCAATGGAAAATCCTTTTGGACATGCTTTGTTTCAATGTCTAAAATTTGTGCAAACATGTATTGATTTGTCAGGTTTGGAAATAGGTACAATATTAGATATCCACTTGGCATAATCAATTGCTTTGATGAATCCAACTTTTAGTAATTTTTCTAGCTCAGCCTTAACAAGTAATGCAACATGAGGATGCATTTTCCAAAGTAATTTCTTAATAGGTTTAACTCTGAGAGCAATAGAAAGATGATATATGACAAGGTTAGGATCCAGACTCAACATATCAACATATGTCCATGCAAAATGGATCTTTTTGTCTCTGAAGAAATTAGAAAATTCTTTCAGTTCTTCTGCTGATAAGGATTGAGCTACATGTATGGCATGTTGAGCTTATTTTGTTCCAATGTTTGCTGGTTGTGTAGGTTCAATCAAAACTGATGATCATTCTTGAAAGTGATTAGGTAAAATATAAAGTATCTCACCTTCAGGTGCCTCAGAGAGGTTTTCACCGTTAGGTGCATCCTTTATGTTTACTATTTTTTATTTTGACACCGCCACGATGTGGTTTTCGACATCAGAACACTTATTTTTTTATTTTTTATTTTTGAGACTAGATACTTAACATCTTTTGTTGTCATGTTCTCACTTTGTTCACTGGTGGAAGAGCCCATTTGTTCGACTACATTAAGATAACAGGCTAATGTATAGTCATTGGCAAAGGTAGGGATATTCAAGGGTTTATCTTGGAGAGTATAGTCAATAAGCTCAAGATGTACTAGGGATATGTTGGCAAATGCACACTCCAATAAGAAATTGTAGGTGATTGAAGGTTTTGTCATTGATGGAAACCTTGCAATCATATGATACCAGCAAGACAAAATACCGGCACCAACAACGACAAACTCTACACCGACAGTGAAAGGAAGGATACCGACACCTTGGCCGACTTCAATTTTGTTTGAAATATATTTTGTAATTAATTGTAAAATCATTGTAAGCCAACATGGTGAGTTTTAATATGACTCATATATGTATGAGATCATTGTAGATCATTTTGAAGAGTAGAATAAGGTGATAGGCGAAATTATGGAGACCTAATGTGCGAATTATAGGTTAAGGGTTTATGTATGTAGTAGAGCTTAAACCGGTACTGGATCTAGCATATCAGATGCTACTTTGAAGCAAAACAAGACTTTGGATCAGTGTGACTTCTTTTGTAATTGAGTAGTGAGCTCTAGGCACTTGGCCTTCCTGCATGTGCAGGCCCCTATTGTAAGAGTAATATTCCCTTATTGGCCAGTAAGTGAATATTGTGGGTCACAAATCCCATTGAGGTTTTTCCCACACTGGTTTTCCTCATTAAAATACCATGTTATGGTGTGCTTCTCATGTGGTTGTTGTTATTCTTGTTTACTGCATTATTTCTGGTTTACCGGTACACAGTTTTAATACGCTTTTCATGTTTTAAATCAAGTAAATTTACTTACCAGTTAGATACTGATTCAACCCCCCTCTTAGTATCTCTAGAAATCCTAACAATTGGTATCAAATCTTGGTCCTCTATTTTCAAAAGCCTAACAGCTTGAGGAAGATCTTGTCACCGGTAGAGATGGAAAACTTGAGAAAACAATTGGAAACAACCCTTGCAGACTATGATGCAAAAAAGGTGAAGAATATCAAACTTGAAGATGATCTAAAGGCTGCTCAGGATATTATTCAAGCACTTCAAGAAAATTTTACTATTGCAAGGAACAAGAGAAGAGAACTTTGTGAAAAAATGTAGAATGAGGAAAATGAAAAGGAAACTCTTAATGATCTGGTAAACAAGCTAAGACAAGAGATCAGTACAACAAATAATGAGATGCAAGATATGAATATGAGATATTGTAAAGAAATTGAAGATAGAAAGAAGAATGAAGAAGACTTGGTTAGAAAACTAAATGATGCTGGAAATGAAAACACAAGACTCAGCCATGAGAATGATGTGCTAAAGACAAATCCAATTCACTTGGAGCATGACAAAACTGAACTCATGAGACAAAAAGACTTCTTGGAGAACGAACTAACTACTGCAAATCATCACAAGGAGAAATTCAAGAAAATTTCAGAAGAACCTAGTGACATGCTGAAGAATCAGAAACCTAATGGTGATACAAATGGCCTTGGCTTTGAAATTGGTGAAAGCTCTAGTACTGCAAACAATCATGATCATAACAAACTAGTAAGACAACCTACTGCTTACAAATTTGATGGAAAATGCTTTAATTGTAACAAGTATGGTCATAGAGAAAATCAGTATAGATCTAGAAATTATCAAAACACTAATACACCCACCGGTCAATGTTCCAAATGCAACAAAGTTGGTCATAATTCAGAAAATTGCAGAATGAATTTGAGATGTTATGTTTGTGGGAATTTTGAGCACTTATCTAATCAATGCAGAACACATACCAGCATAGGATATGAGAAAGCTATTCAAAAGAACAATGTGACTTGTTATGCTTATAACAAGATTGGACATATTGCTAAATTCTGTAGAAGCGAGTCCTCACCGGCAAATAACAAAGGTTCAAGCTTGAAAGGTAAAAAAAAAGTTGAAGAGGTAAAGCAAGAATTCTCAAAACGATGGATCAAAAAGTCGGATCAAAATATCAATGGGAATACTCCTCCACCAGTAGAACAAAGTAACACTCCACTGGCAAGAGAATCTTCATCTAACTAAAGAAAATTCATTTGGGGGTTTAGCATCAAAATGAAAAACATGCTATTATTCCCTTGGTTGATGGTGAGAAGTTGAAATTACTTCTATACCGACAGATGAGTTAAGCTGTGACTTAACCGACAAGCATTAAATGTGGTAGTTGGAAAAAATAACATTATAAAGAAAATGTTTTGGCTCTTTTTCCATTCACCGAGCATTCAAATCATCGAGAGTGCAAAAATTCTCGAGCAAAGGCATTCTAAGCGAAGAAGTAAAGCAATCCATCAATTCATTCATCCCTAAGGCAGATTGCGATATTTATAGATATGGCATCTTCATCCACTCATGAATTTATTGCAAACCCTACTGTTGTTGAAGTTGTTAAGTGACCTAGACCCATTTTCCAGCTAGTTCCTGAAATTGCAAAGAAAGATGATAGCATAGGTGCATTTTCTCAAATCCCTAAAGGAGTAGTATATGCTGAAGACCCTAGGATGTATATAC